>NC_045595.1:31716804-32024304 GCF_009762305.2 Zalophus californianus | reverse complement strand
GAGTTACCAAACTTTATCTTCCTAAGCAAGATAAAATGCTTGTTGACTAGAGAAGTAAGACACTGCTTCTCAAACGTGAGCCTCAGGTGTAAGTAAGCCCATGGAGAACAGCCTCCTGTTCAGAGAAGATAAGCCAAGGGGGACTCATCCAGCAGGGGGTGATTTAAAATTTTTTTTTAGGGGCGCTGGGTGTCTCAGTCGTTAAGCGTCTGCCTTCAGCTCAGGTCATGGTCCCAGGGTCCTCGGATCAAGCCCCACATCAGGCTCCCTGCTCAGCAGGAAGCCCGCTTCTCCCTCTCCCACTCCCTCTGCTTGTGTTCCCTCTCTTGCTGTGTCTCTATCAGATAAATAAATAAAATCTTTTTAAAAAAAATTTAAAAAAATTTTTAGTTTTACTGCTTTTAAAAAAAAAGTTGAAGTATGATTAACATACAATGTTACATTAATTCCAGGATTTTTTATTTTAAGACTTTATTTGAGAGAGAGAAAGAGCACGTGACTTGGGGTTTGATCTCAAAACCTGAGGTCATGACCAGAGCGAAATCAAGAGCTGGACGCCCAGCTGATGTCAGGGGTGTTTTTTATGGCCGATGTCAGGGGAAGCCCTTGGTGCTCTGTTTAGGAGGTGAAATTGGACCCCATGCATGTGGCTCGATCAGACAACATGTGGAGACCCCTTACATCTTCTTGGCCTCTCCTCTTTAACCAAGAAACAAAAGTGAAATGCCCAGATCACCCACACCACTTTCCCCAAGGGCATAATTACTGTTACATCCTTCACCAGCCACGTCTATCCAGAGGCAAGACGATTGCCCCCTGCCCTTGTACTTCCTTCCAGGGAATTTGAAGAAGGTGCTGCTTCCTCAGGATACGTTTTTCCGTCTGTTAGAAACTTGTAATGCATTGGTTTTGTTCCTGACCTTCGCCAACAGTTTTCATAATTAAAATACAAGCAGGCAATATCCACAGCGAGAACATGGTCCTCCCGACCCACACCTGTCAGTTAGAAGGCCATGCACAGTGCAGCATGGAGCAGGGAATGCAGTCGCCCTGCTGAGAAGGCCAGGTGAGCCTTCTGCACCTGTACTGATTATTCACCTGGGGTTTTAATTGCTCCCACCCCTGCCCCCCACCTCTACCAAAGCTACTGCCTTCCCTTTAGTCATTTAACAAACATTTGTCAAGCATTTGAAATGAGCCAGAGCCTGTGCTAGGCCTGTGCAAATAAAGAGATGAATGAGCCATGGCATTTACTCTCTGCAAGTGTACCATCTACTGGTGCTGGGGGGGGGGGGTGTTGGGTAAATACATAAAAGCAATATAAAGGAGTCTACCCTTTAGGTCCCTAAGTGTTGGAGTATTTTTTTCAGAGCAAGGATTATGGTGAGGTGAGTGAAGGAGGGACGGGTAAGTACAGAGTAGGATCTGGTCTTCATTTAAAATGTTGACTTTGTTGCATCAATTACGATTCTTTAAAATAGTGCATAAAAGTATTATTTATCTCAGTTACTGAGTTTTTTGGGCCGCCTGTAAATTTCACTCTGCACTTTCCTCACCCTTGTTCTGGCCTGGAACTCAAATCAAACCTTACTCTCTAGGCATTGATGATCATCAGCAAACACTGATAGACAGCAAGTATCTAAGCTGGGTCACGTCCCCGTTCTTTTGCGTTTGGGGTATAGATAGACTGGCCTTGCCACTAATTTGCTATTAGCCCAAGCACACAGCTTTTCAGCTCTCAGCCTCAGTGCCTAAGCCCAGAGAAATACCTTTTTGACAATGACAAGACATTTGACATTTATGGAGTCCTCACATTGTGCAGGTGCTGTTAGAGACCCTAGAGCCACTAAAGTGAACAAGGGTGGGTGAGGGCAAATAAGTAAACAAGATCATTTCAGTGTATGCCATGGGTGGTATGAGGGAGTGTCTGTGTGTGAGATGTTACAATAGGGGGTCAGGGAAGTTTTCTCAGGGGAGGTGGTATTTCAGCGGAAACATCAATGGGAAGTGGACACCAGGGCCTATACTGCTCAGACTTGCAAACTTTTTTTTTCTTTGACAGCTAATCTCTAATGAGCCCTTAGTCTGTGCCTGTTATAACATCTATAACAACTCTAACCTGTGCTGCCCACTCAGCTCTCTCAACAACATTGTGAGATTAGGACTCTTGTTGTATCTTTTTTTTATTCGATAAGGAGACAGAATCACAAAGTCAGTTGCTTTGGGAAGATCACCAGCTACCAAGTGGTGGGAAAAGCATGGGCGCGTGGTGGGGGGAGGGGGTGCGTCAAAGCTTGCCCTGCAAGGGTTCAACAGTTACTGTGCTGTATTCCAGGCGCTGGGCGGGTGGGGGCATCTGTCGTCCTTCTTCTCCTCATCTACCAGGAGTGAACGCATTCCAGGCATGTCACAAAACTTTTTTTTTAAATATTTTATTTATTTATTTGCGAGAGAGAATGAGATAGAGAAAGCATGAGAGGGGGTAGGGTCGGAGGGAGAAGCAGACTCCCTGCTGAGCAGGGAGCCTGATGCGGGACTCGATCTCAGGAGCCTGGGATCATGACCTGAGCCGAAGGCAGTCGCTTAACCAACTGAGCCACCCGGGCGCCCCATGTCACAAAACTTTTTAAAACAGTCCATTTTGGAGGACGATGGGACTGTTCTTGATTGTGCTGGCTGTTAACAGGTCTGTGTGAATTTGTCAAAACTGGTAGAATTGTGCACCACAAGGGGGGAATTTTACTGTATGTGAATTCTACCTTCATTTAAAAAAAACTTAACCCCTCATCCCTCCACCTCCAGCCGCTACCCAGGCCAAAGCAACAGGGGGCCTTCAAATGGTCCCTGCCCGAACTTCGCCTGGGGTGAGGGACGAGCCCTTGTGGGCGGGCCCAGGTGCGGGAGCGAGGTGGCGGCGGCCGGCGGGCGGGGAAGCCGGGGAAGGGAGAGAGTAGGCGCAGCCGGTGCGGGGGAGGGATGGGAAGAGCCCGCGGCCCGCGGGGCGAACCCGGGGAGGCGGGGGGGATGCCGGGAGAGAGGGAGGGACCTGCGGGCGGGAGAGCGAGAGGCACCAGCAAGGGAGGCGGGGGAGGCGTGCGCTCCGGAGCGAGCCCGGGGCTGCGAGGCGGAGACAACCAGGCCACGGGCCGCCGAGCGTGCCCGCCCAGGCGACCCGCCCTCCCGGCCGCGGTGCGGACCGACCGACCGACGGCGCTGCGTGCAGGAGGTGCCCGGCCATGTTCAGCCGGAGCTCCCGGAAAAGACTCTCCAGCCGCTCGGTGAGTATCCCCCACCTGAGCAGGGCCGATCTCTGGGTCCCCCCAACCCCCGGGCCTCCGCGAGCGCCCCTGCCCAGCTTCCCTCCGCGCGGCGGCCGCGCACCTGTGGCCCCAGGTAAGCCGGCCCCGAGGGCAGGGGCGTGTCCGGGGCGCGCGGGAGCGCTGGAAGGCGCCGAAAGGGTTAAGTCCGGAAACCCAGTCTGGGCGAGAGCGAGACCCAGAGCGGTGGCCCTGTGTGTCATAGTGTGGGGGCGCCCGGGAAAGACCCCTCCCTCGCCTTTTCCCGTAAGGCAGGTCGGAATCACAGTATCTAAGCTCCACCGTCCAGCCTCTTGTAGCTCTAGCCGCGGACTTGACTTTGGGCTGTGTTTTGGGGTGTCTTGTGCTGCCCCCTTCCCGGGAGCACCGGCATGGCTCAAGGCGAATGAGCGATGGTCGCTTCTCAGGGACCCAGGGGAACAGAAAGGTCTTGCTTTTGTTTCTTAGAAACCCGTGACCAAGGTGTCTGGGGGAGACAAAGCCCCAGCCATGACCATTTCTTGGTGGCTTGGTGCCCACGCCAGAGGGTAGCCAGCCCGGGTCCACACACCCTTCCCCACGAGGGAGACCACCCCTGGGGCGCCGGCAGCACCCCGCCCCGCATCCCCACAACGGAGAGGAACGTTGGAGGCAAATTTGATACGGTGGGGTGGGAGGGGCAGGTCATTCTGCCTGGGACGCCAGTGGGGCTTTGGAGGGAGCCCCCGTGGTGGAAACATGGTTGTGTTGTCTTTTTGTTTTGAAGTTGACTGGACTGGGGCGGATAGAGAGAGGCCAGCCATGTAACGCCTGTGGTGACCAGTGCCCCGGGTTCGCCTTGCATAAATGGAGGTAGGATGCGTTAAATCCGATTCCTAAAGGCATAACAATTAGGGGGTGGGGAGTGGGGAAACATATGTCTATACACACACACACACAAACGCCTATATTTATCTCCTTTTGTAAATCTCACTTATAAGTCACATGGAAAGAATGCAAAGGCTGTTCCTTTAAGACTGGGGCTACATCTGCTACAAATATTGAAAGGTGGAAGTGGTGGCCAGACACTGGGGGATGCAGGAGAGCTGGGCTCAGGCTGCATTTCCCTGATGGGAGAGTTTTGAGTCCCTCCTACCCACACTCTGTGTATCTAAGTTGCTCAGCCCCAAACGGCTCAACTTGGGCATGGCAGTGTCTCCAAGGGCCACAGCGCGGCGCAGCGTGTGGAGGATACCCCAGACTAGCTGGTGTTTTCCAGTTCAGCCCCTGTAGCTCTGGGTCCCACCCACAAATCCACTACTGCCCGCCTGCACTGTGTCAACCCTCTTCGGTGGCCAGATGTTTCTTATTAATGGGCCGTGACTGTTGACTTCCAGGCAGCCCCAGCCTGGATTGGAATGATTATGTTTGGGAGATGCGGCATCGGGGTGCCCTCCCGTTGCATGTGGCTGCTGGGGCTCTGATTGGAAAAAGTTGGGGTGCAGCCTTGCAGACTCTCAGTTTGATGATGTAAGATGAGGCGGATCCTTCTTGGCGACTTCATGAAAAGGAAGAACCAGTGACAGGAGAATGTCGGAGACGACATCCTAAAGTGTTCTCTCTTTGATGAGTGCATCTTTCCCTTTTCCCCACCACTCATATGGCCCTTTGAAGGGGCGGTTTCTGGGCACAAGGAGGGGAAAGCCTGCTTTGATTTTATTTTACCCCTCTGTGTGTGCTTCTCTACTTTCTCCCAAATGGTAATGTGTGCTGGTCACCCAGTTCCAAGGAAACTCCCAGCCGGCTCCTTCAGAAATGAAATGCTTTTGTTCCTGCCTCTGACGGGTCTGGTAGCCTCTTTGCTTTGTTTCAAGGCGCTGAGCGCAGCCCTTATGGCTCCCAAGCATTTAATAACTTCTGTGTCAGAGGCAAGGCCAGGCGACCTTATAAATATGTAATGGGCAGAAAGAGGCACCCATCACTGCCGGTTTTGTAGCCCAAATAGGTGTGGTCTGAGCTGGCCCCTTGCGCATCCCAAATGTGAAAGTAGGTGATCCATGGAATGGGTATAGGAGTGTGACTTTGTAAACCCAATCCAGTATGGCAGGACTGCTGGCTTCCTTTCCCATCTCTCTGGTGCTCTCATGGGGGTAGGAAAGGCAGAGTCAAGAAGAGGAGAGTGCTTTCCCAGCTCCTCCCCTCCTCAGGAGCCTTGGGGTCACCTTCTGACCAGAGGTCTGTGGGGTGGTGTGCAGTGTGGGGTTGTGGCCTGACGCGCCTCCTTTCTTCTGTGTGACCTCTGGCCTCCAGTGAGTCACTTGGTCTCCCTAGTTCTTGGTTCCCCAACCATCAGGTGGGAATAATCATGGTACTCAGCTCACAGCATGACTGGAGGGGTTAAATGAGATATGGAAAACCCATTGTTTGCCCAGGATCAGGCTTACGGTAACTAGTGGCTACGTTTGGTAATTATTTTTAGCTTCCTCTCAACTGCTGCTTGGGAGGAGGCCTCAGTAGCCCGTTTGAGGCTGCTGGGTGTCCAGGTTACGGTAGACATTCATGACCACAGTTTCTTGGAGAACCTTCAGCCGTTTTAATCCAGTTGATTTTTGTGACGGGGAAAACAAGTGTTGTCTTTTCAGCCCATGAGGGAGCCTTTCTTTTGGAGAGAGACCCTTTCATGAGGCTGAGACGGGTTTTCATGCAGAAGCAGTTTCCCCATTGACAGCAGAAAGGCTTCACTGGGGCTCCATGAATGGGGTTTTTATGGTATTTCCGCCCATTGCTGGAAAGGAAACAGCTCCTTGCTTTTGCTCCCTCCTTTTTCCCCATGGGTGTATTTTCTGGTGACCTTTTGGAGAAGAGGGACAGCTATTCCTGGGGGACAGCACAATGTTCTTTTTTGGCAGTTTGGAGCCCACAGTGTGCTCACTTTCCACTCCTCTGACTGGGGAGGCTGTGAACCCCTGGGAGAGACCGTTGTGCCCCAAGAGGAGCAAAAGGCTGGCCTGACGGAGGCTGAAAGGCTCCTTTGGGTCTGACCCAAAGAGAATTTCCCTTACCCCAGAGTACCAAGGCACCCTAAACATTACCGCGTGGCCTCTCCTCTCGCATCTCTGCTTCCACACTGGTCCTCTCCGATCCACTGCCCACCAGCAGGCACCTCCCCAAAGTAGAACAGAATGGAGGCCCTGCATCCAGCTCAAAGGTACTGGATGCAGGAACGTTCTAGGGGAGGAAACGTGTTGTAAACAAACTTTGCTTCCTCCTCTGGTGTAGTGGAGGGAGCTAAGGCTTTGAAGTCCGGTTGGAGCTGGCCCCGCTGTCTTGCTCTGGCTTTGACAAGCTGTGTGACCTTCAGCAAATGGCTTGGGCTCCCTGAGTTTCATTTCCCTCCGTTGTCAAAGTGGGATCTCTCTACTGAACAAATATTTGAGTGCGTGTTTCGTGCCTGGCTCTCTGCTGGTGCTGGGGATATAGCAAAGAACACACCAGACAGGATTCCTGCCCTCATTCAACAAATAATTACATTTTAGATAAGGTGGTCAGGAAGGGACTCTCAGAGGAGGTGACATTTGAGCAGGGACCTAGATGAAGCAAGTGCAGGAGGAGGAACCCTGTTGATTCAAACCTGGGGCGGGAACCAGCTGTTATCACCATCTCCTGGGAGCTTGCTAGAAATGCAAAATCACAGGCCCTGCCCTGGACTTACTGAACCAGAGTCTGAGCTTTTAACAAGATCCCCAGCTGATTGGTGTGCTCCTTAAAGAGAGAGAAATGGGGAGTTCTAACACCTAGCCCTTTGGATGCCGGATTGTTCTCTGTACTTTGGGGCTTCCTCCGTGTGAGGAAAAATGCCAAAGGTCCCGTGGAAGGCTCTTAGAGTTCGTGGGGATTTCCCTGAGTTACAATACTCTTTCCCCGTTTCTGTTATCATCCACACCTGTAGGTGGCAAATGTGCGGATTTGTAGGGTTTCTAAAGAAAAAAAAAAAAAAAAAACCCCTAGGAGGGCTCACTGTTGTCAAGCGCAGTGCTCTCCACCTGATCTAGGGCAGGTGGAGAGCAAAAGTAAGCACTGTTGCCTGCAGGTGACCTGGCCACAAAGAAGCAGCACCTCAAAGCAGCCTAGAGCCAACCCCGCAGTGGCCGGGCACCAGAGGGAAGTTTCATTAAGAGGAATATTAAGGCATCTTCATGGACTGCGGCCAGAACAAAATCATTAATAACTAAGCTCTCCGTGTACTACGAGACAGCATGCTCAGTGGGGGTTAATTGAGCTGCTTGTTTGCAACCAGTTTGAGCAGGGAGAGAAAAATAGCCATTTTTGCAGGGAAGATTTGCCCTGCAAATGCCAAGGCTCGATGAATAAAAACAGTAATAATAATGCCAAAACATCAGCCATGACAAGGATGGGCGCTTACCCTGTCCCGAGCTGTACCTCCACTATTATATACATTTCTAGTTCGTCCTCACCAAACTCTCCAAGGTAGATGTGGGGATTTCCCTGATGAGGAAACTGAGGCTCCGAATTGTTAAATAATCTGTCCCAGGTCTCCTGACTAGGGAGAATGAGCCAGAATTTAGCTCTAAGACCCCGGTTCATTTTCTGGTGACTTACTGCCTCTTGTTATCTCTCTGTTGTAAGGCAGAGGGCTCTCTGGTCACATCCAGCCTGCAGGTGGATTTTCTTTGGTCTGCACAGTGTGTTAAGTAAGAGGGCTTTTTATAACATTAAAATCCAGGTTTCCAGCTTCTCTTTGAAAATGCAACGATGTGGTAGCAAGGAGCTTCCTTTGCTACCTTGGCAGCCTATGAGTGGTTTTTCTTCAGGTGGATGTGACCTTGGCTTGCCGTTGTCTCTGACATTCCAGTTGCACTGAAGGGCCTCTTCAAATATTTAGGCAACCTGTCCCATACTGGAAGTGATTGGAGTTTGTAAACCCTGAATAAGCATGCTCCTCTCTCAATGACCTTAAAAACAGTACGCTTCTGTAGTAGTAGCTACCATTTTGAAAGCTCTGACAATGTCAGGCAAGCGTTCTATCTCTTTCTTGTCTTGCCCTGACAGCGGTCCTTGGAGATGGCGCAGTTATTTTTACCTGTTTTAATAGATAAGGAAACTGAGTCTCTTGGGGTCAAACAATTTGCCTAGATTCTATAGCCAGCCAGTGGATGGTATTCCAGCCTTGTCTGACTGCAGAATTCTGTGTCTGGACCAGGACTTTTCAAACTTGGCTGGCATGTGAATTCCCAAGGCATCTTATTCAAATGCAGATTCCGACTGAACAGGATTGAGGCATCAGCCTAAGATTCTGCGTTTCTAGGAAGCTCCCAGGTGATGCTGATGCTGCTGGTCCAGGGAACTCACTTTGAATAGCAACAGTCTGGACCCGGGGTCGGCAAATTAAGTCTTGCTGGCCAAATCTGACCCTTTACCTGTTTTGTATGACTTATAAGACATACATGGTTTTAACATTTTTTTTAATGGTTGGAAAAAAAAATGGGGAGCCTGGGTGGCTCAGTCGGTTTGAGTGTCCGACTCTTGGTTGCCCCTCAGGTCATGATCTCAGGGTCATGAGATGGAGCCCCGCATCAGGCTCTGTGCTCGGTGCAGAGTCTGCTTGTCCCTCTTCTTCTGCTCCTCACCCTGCTCTCTCTCTTTCTCTCTCTCTAAAATAAATAAATAAAATCTTTAAAAAAAAATGGTTGGGGGCGCCTGGGTGGCTCAGAGGGTTAAGTGTCTGCCTTCGGCTCAGGTCATGATCCCAGGGTCCTGGGATCGAGTCCCGTATCGGGCTCCCTGCTCCTTGGGAGCCTGCTTCTCCCTCTGCTTTCTCTCTCTCTCTCTCTCTCTCTCTCTCTCTCTCTCTCTGTCTCTCTGTGTGTGTGTCTGTCATGAATAAATAAATAAAATCTTTAAAAAAATGGTTGGAAAAAAAATTAGGGATATTTCACGACCTAGGAAAATTATATGAAATTCAAATTTCAGTGCCCATAAATAGCTATCTGAACAAAGTCAAGTGCATTTGTTTGCATACTCTCTATGGCTGTTTTCTTGCTATAGTGATAGAGTTCAGTATTTGCAACAGAGATCATTTGGCCTACAAAGCCAAAAACATTTACTGTCTCGCCGTTTACAGAAAATGTTTGCCAATCACTGGTCTGTACCACTCTGTAGGGGAATATGCAAGTAGCTTTACTTGGTTTTAGAAGAAAGGAGTGTGAGAACCTTTTGGAATTAGAACCAGAGGAAACCTCCCCTTCAACCTGGATGAGATTGGTACAGAAATCAAAGACAACCAAAGAACCAGGGGATAGACCAAAGCCATTTCTAAAGGGCATGTGGAGATGAGGCTTGCAAGACCAGATCAATGCACCGCCAGTGGATTCTAAGCTCCTTGTAATCCCTTTAACGTTTCAGCTTTGCTGATAAATGTAGATTCGACTTGAGTATTAAAAGACAGGCTTTTAGAATAAGCCTCCTGGAGTTGCACTTTGAAGAGCAGCTGATGTGGAAAACTCAGACCAGTGGTAGTTTTGTGAGGTGGTTTTAGTTAGGCAGAACGGTTTGTCTCCGGACAGCCACAACCAGAGGCCTTTCCAAGCAGATTGCTTTGGCCCCACTCAGCCACCCCAGAGGCAGCGCTCACTGGGTCAGCCAAGACTGCCTCGAAAAGCATCTTAGTTGCCCTGGCAGTTGTGTTGATTGATGACTCGGGTGATGATCTGGGGAGATGCTGGCCTGGTTTCCTTTAGTGGATTTTTTTTTTTTAATTTTTATCTTATTATGTTAGTCTCCATACATCATTAGTTTTTGATGTAGTGTATAGTGATCCATGATTCATTGTTTTTGTATAACACCCGGTGCTCCATGCAGTACACGCCCTCCTTAATACCCATCACTGGGCTAATCCATCCCCCCACCCCCCCTTCCCTCTAGAACCCTCAGATTGTTTCTCAGAGTCCATAGTCTCTCATGGTTTGTCTCTCCCTCCGATTTCCCCCCCTTTAGTGGATTGTAATTTGGCTAAGAAATGGGTTCCCACCGATTATTTTGCTTGGGGAGGAAAAACACTGTCTCGGTCAGTTGAAGGGCCAAGAAAAGGGTGGGGGTGAAAGGAGATGGGGTGTGTGTGCACCCAAGACGCATGCCTGGAATCTTCAAAGTAGGGAAGGATCCTTAGCAGCTCAGAAGCTTGCTGTTTGGCTCACTTTAGGTCCCTGGCATTTGATAATATGCTTGATGGAAACTTCAGCACCTTCGTAGGATGTTTCTTGTGAAGGAAGCTGTTAGTTCATCCCAGTATGTCCGTATTATTATCTCTGATTTTGAAATAAGGCGTGGCTATTATAAAGTACTTTAAAATCACACACCTTCCCACACATACACATATAAAACTTACACAGCACACAGAAGAAAACCCTTAATTACACCTCTGAGAGCAGGGGTCAGCAAACCACAGCCAGTGGGACAAAATCAGGCTGCTACCTGATTTTGTATAGCCTACTAGCCAAGAATAGTTTTCCTATTTTTAAGTGATTGGGGGAAAAAAATCAAAAGAAGAATAACATTTTATGGCACATAAAAATTGTATAAAATTTACATTTTAAGTCCATAAATAGAGTTTTAATGGGACACAGCCATGCCCCTTCCTTTAGTATCCTCTCTGGTGGCTTTTGCAATAGCAGAATCTGGTAGCTGAGACAGCCCTTGTGGTCCAGGAAACTGAAAGAGTTGACCACGTGGCCCTGTGCTGAAAGTCTGCGGACCCCACAGCTAGACATCTCGAGATCTATTGCGTATGGCTTGGTTATTATTTCCTCAGATTCATTCAAATTATTATTTGTTCATAAGATTTTAGAGAAAATATACATTGTATATGGTCTTTTGTAGCATACTTTAAGAATTAGAAATTTTTTGGACATCTTTGCATGCCATTATATAAAGAGCAAAAAAAATCGAACCTAATACATTTATTAGCTTTTAGAATCCAGTGTATGGGTGATCAGTGAATTGAAAATTGTCTGCTCATGGCCACTTTGGTTGTTTTCCATCGTTCCTGATTATATACTGTATGATGATAGCTTTTCTTATGCTACAACAGGGCTACGTGGAGCTCTTGTCAAATTGTCCTCCAAATAGATGGTGCCAAATTCCACCCCTGCCATTGAAAAAATGTGCGTATATTTATGTGTTCTTCAGGCTGAAACTTTGAAACATCTCAGCTGGTAAAGCAACCTTGTAATTAATCCTTGTTTAATCACCCTGAGTGACCATTTGTACCCGATGAATAGTGAGAAAACACAGAGCGCTGATGTCAGTCATCTTTTTTTTTTTTCAAAATACATTTTATTTGTCTTTAATCTGGAAAGTGGTACTCACATTCTGTTGAAAGGTTGTCATTCATCCTTCTGCTTCTGTTGTTTAAGGTTGGTGGGATGAGGGGGAATCTCATAAATGTGTTATTTTGTGGTCTCTTGGTTCAAAAAGCTGTAAGGTTATCCTTTAACTCTGCCCTTAATGAGAACCCCAGAGGGAATTCCCTGTGGGACAGAGGGAGCATTCCCTAGAGGGAATGATTCCCAGAGCATTGAACATTTGGAGATCAAAAGGATTCTACCTGCGTTGTGTATGGGAGAGCCATGGGGGGTGATCTCTGGGGAGAAATGTATACTTTGAGGCAGTGTCATAAAAACTTCTATGAAGTGGATAAGGGCTTATGTGGGAACACTAAGGCTGAGTGGTTAAAGGGACAGGCTTTGAAGACATTTTGCTGGTATTGTAGTTTTGGTTCTGCCTTTTACTAGCTAAGAATCCTTGAAAACGTGACTTAACCTTTCTGAGCCTTCCTTGGTTTTCTCATCTGAAAAATGGGAATGATATTATTATTATGAAGTTGTCAGGAGGATTGCATGGGATAGAGCATGGAACATTGTGTGGGGTGTGTAACGTAAGCCCCGTAGGTTTGTGGTCAAAAGAAAGATGGAGAGCAGAATTGGGTAAGGAGTAGGAAGGCGGGAGTGCCTGGGGCTCAGTTGGTTAAGCATCTGACTCTTGGTTTCAGCTCATAGCATGATCTCACGGGCTGTGAAATCGAGCTCCTCATTGGGCTCTGTGCTCAGTGGGGAATCTGCTTGAAGGTTCTCTTGCTTTATCCCTCCCCCCCGTCACAGTCTTCCCCCACCCTTCTTTCTCTCTCTCTCTCTCTAATAAATAAATCTTTAAAAAAAAAAAAAAAGGAGTAGAAAGGTATGGGTTTATGGCCCTGGAAATTGGAGATTCAGTGACAGAGAACAAATCCCGCCCGCTTCGTTTGTTAAATGGCTGTGATGATCCTAGTTCTATGAACTTCAGTCAGAAGAGATGGAGTCTCCAAGCCCCCCCCGCCCCGCCCCCCAACCATGTGGGAGTTCAGGTTCTAAAGGAATGAGTATTCCAGATGGAAGAGCAGATTCACCTCACACACTTACCTGCAGACAAATATACTTCAGATGAAGTGGAGTTTAGAATTGGACCTTATACCCTCACAGTCTATTTGCTTAAATGAAGTGTGCATATGGTATTTGTTAAAAACGGTTTGCAAACCGTAACAAAAAGACAACATGTAAATTTTGCCTCGGGGTCAGTATATAAAAAGGGACCTTTTTTGTGCCTTGTATCCACCAACCGGACCATGAAAATTCATGTCCAAGATGAAAGCCACTCATCATCAAGGCAATACTTAATCCATGTTACTCAAGCCTGCTTAATTAAGTATCGGGTTTTGGGGTTGTGTGCCACACCAAACACTTGGACTTACATGATCATTAAGGAGAAACTCCCTTTTCTAAGGCATGAAAAACAAGGATATTGATACAATATTTGAACCCCAAGATCCTACCCTGAAAACTCCTGAGATAAGATCTAGCCTGTACCTATGTTTTGTTGCCATGGTACCAGATTTAAAATTTTAAGTAGTTGCCAACATTTGATGTTTCGTGTAAGAAATCAGGTTTGGGGTTTTCTTTGGAGTAAAGAATTTCCAGCAATTCTGGGCTTGTATTCCTCCCTTACTTTCTGATAGGGACACATGTGTTCAACTTTTCCATAGTCCCCACCATTCCCTATTGTGTTATACTTGGCCTGCCTCACTCATTTACATTTCGGGCTGGCTGCTGTAGACATCTAATTTTGTGCTACTAATTTGAAGAAGCAAGTGAGTGATTATGCATGACTGGAAGGAGATAAGAATGGCAGAACAGAATAAAGTTGCCACTTGGCAGGGACAAGTGCACTGAGCAGGACATCTAAGTAGCTAAATCCTCCCTGTCTGGGAGATGCTCTTTGGAAGGAGCTCACATTGTTGAGGGTCTGCTGTGTGGTTGGCTTTTTTCATGCTGTAGCCCATGACTCCCTTAGAACAATTTTCTGAGGCATGTATTTTATCTTCTACTTTGTAAACAGGAGAAAACTGAGACCCAGGGAGGTTAGGTAACAATGCCTTAGGTCACACAGGTAAGAAGTAGTGGTGTCAAGATTTGAAACCAGGTCTTAGGGGCTCAAGATCACAAGTGTTCTAACCAAGACAACATGTTTAGCTCTGGCATTTTTGAGTCTCCTTGTCTAAATATAAAACTGTACCATAAGACTGATGAATCACAGACCTGTACCTCTGAAACAAATAATACATTATATGTAAAAAAAAAAAAAAAATAGTAGGAAGGGAAAAATGAAGGGGGAGGTATCGGAGGGAGGGACGAAACATGAGAGACTATGGACTCAGAAACAAACCGAGGGTTCTAGAGGGGAGGGAAGTGGAGGGATGTGTTAGCCCGGTGATGGGTATTAAAGAGGGCATGTACTGCATGGAGCACTGGGCGTTATATGCACATAATGAATCATGGATCACTACTTCAAAAACTAATGATGTCATGTATGGTGATTAACATAACATAATAAAATAAAATTAAAAACAAAAAAAAGAAACAGTACCTTGGGAAAAACAGTCATATTCTCAGTGGTCTGGGCATGAGATTGGGACTGTTGTCTATACTGAACAGAATGTCTGAAGAACCCTGGGCTAGTGGGTTTGTGGATGGGGGCTTTAAGGTGAAAATCCTACAAAGTCAGAGGGCTTAGGGTGCCTGGAAGGTGAGAAACTGGCTACTTGCAGTTTCCCCGTCAGATCTGCATACATTGAAGGGGGCTCCATTCAGCTTGCTGACAGGTTTGGTGTTAAATTGGGCTATGGTGGGGAGCCTGTGAAAGGCGGGAGTCTGGGAGTCCGCAGAATGCCATTTGGATGTTTCCTAGAGGAAACCTCTGCAGAAGAGGTCAGGGGAGGGAGTTTACAGAGCATCCCTTCTGCACCCAGCTTGAGTCGATAAGCTAAAAATAAACAGGATCTCCCATCTTTGGACCTGTGCTTTTGAACTTATGTTCCCCAATGCTTCACAGATTCTGACACCACGTTGCAAAGCAGACACAAACACATTTGACAGCTTGAAGGCATTTAATGAGAGCGTTATTTGATTTTATGTTTGGTAAACTACTTGGTGATGCAGAAACTGCTTTCACAATTCTTAAAAACTGGCTCATTAAGTGTACACGTAACATCCAGAGTGGGTCTTCCGCACGAGTGCTGAGGAATTAGGCCTCCAGGGGGCTTATTAGAAGAATGCAGGTGTTTTCTTCAACGATATTATGAAATTACTCTGGTAATATAATTTCTCAAAGTCTTTTGTTCCACAATCAGGCATCCAGGAGCACGCGCCTGTCATTTGCATCCTTGATGACTTGGCCTTTGGAGCTTCTCCAGTGACTTACTGAGTTGTTGGGACGTTGTAATGACAGTCTCCTCTCAGCTTCATGAAGCCCCAGATTTGGAGGCAATTGATGACAGGAACATCTCCATCATCTTGGGTCCAGGAGTATTTGAAGCCACAGGGAAGGATACATACATAGGTTTTCCTGGGTTCTGGAAGGTAGAACGGTTTCGTAGATATATCCAATTGCTAGGGATTTTTGGAAAATTCTGGTTTTTACTTTAAAAAAATCCTGGTGATAACAGCATTTTAAAGCAGGTTTATTTCATATTTTAAATTAATTTTGATCAAATTGTTGGACAATAAATGTGCCGTGTAGACAATTTGGAAAATTCAACAAAGTCAAATGATTTCTTTAGGGAAAAAAAAAAAATAGTGCAACTCCATGACCCAAAAAGGAGTCCTCTCAGCATTAGGGTGTGGTGTCCTCCTAGGGTTTTAATAGGGAGTTTTACATAATTGTATTATTATGTAAATGAGTACAAACTGGGTGACTTCAGATAACAGAAATTTATTCTTTGGGAGTTCTGAAGGCTAGAAGTCCAAGATCAAGGCGTCAGGAGCGTGGGTTCTCTTAGGAGGCTCTTGGGGGGAAATCCACTCTGCGCCTCCATCTTAGCTTCCGGTGGCTCTTGGCAGCCCTTGGCATTTTTGGCTTGTAGATGTCACTCCCATTTCTGCTTCTATCATCACAGGGTGTTTCCTTTTGTTCTCAGAAGGCCTTGCCATTGGATTTGGGCCCGCCCTCATCCAGGACGATCTCATTTCAAGGTCCTTAACTTCGTTACATCTGCAAAGACCCCTTTCCAAAATAAAATCAAATTTAGAGATTCCAGGTGGATCTATCTTTTGGCCTGTTCAACCCATTATAATAATAATCATGGTGAGGAAGCATATACTATTTCATATTCTTCAGCAGTGCACCCGAACTAGGGCTTTTTAAACATGGTATCTATAAAAGTACAGTGGCGCTGGAGGGCTGAGTATTGACTTTGGGGCACCTTTGTGGGGAACCCGCCTTTTGTCTTTTCTAGGTGCAGCTAAATGCTTGCAACAGGCGGGGATTGTGCAAACTGCTATTAGTGGATGGAATTTGCTGTCCGTATTGATGAATTCAGTCTGAATCAGTTGACCCGCAGGGTCACCCTATGAAGTTCATCCATCTTCTTGTAGCTTTTGTTGGGCTTTGCCAGGGAGATGTATACGAAATGAACTGATAGTGTGTAGACAGTTATTTGTGGGAAGAACTATTGGCCCTGGGGCTTTTAATTAATGTCTAGGTTATATAATTGATCGACTTTCAAAGGGGAGAAAAATGGGCTCCCTTAGAAAATTCTTCATAATCCTGGAGATCGGTCCCATCTCTACAAAGTCCTGCCATGGCTAACCTACTCCACTCCCCAGCTCCTATCACTTCTCTGTAAACACAGTCAGAAAAAGTCTAACATTAATTATACTTCCCCATTCCCTGATTTCTGTTCTGTTAAATTCAGCATGAATGGACGTCGGCTTTTCATAATAAATTAACTGAAATAAAATGAAAGCAAATGAAGATTTTCCTCATTATCACTATCATATTAGTTATCATGACCATTTACAATGGGCAAGGGCTATTCTATTCTAAGCACGTTTCTTATATTCTTAGATTTAATTCTTTGAAACCCTTTATGAGATAGACACCATGATTCACATTGGTTTCAAGACGAGACCTGGATGCTGCAAGTTTAAGTTACTTCCCCAAGGTCACCCAATTAGTTTTATTGACACCAAGGTTAGATCTTAGGACTCTGACTGTGGTGTGGGCTTTTGAGCACCATATTATTTGCCCAGCTCCAGAGGGATCCAAACAGTGGTGGGGCTACGCCCTTCCTGTTCAGAGTTTACAATTCATTAGCTCTCAGTTAGTGCTTAATTTCCACTTAATAAATTAGGTGCTGCTGGTGCTAGTGGTGGTCCAGAGAATATAGTTTGAGATCCATTATAGCCCCGCCCTCCAGGACTTAATGTCACATGGAGAGAACAGATAAACATGATTTAAATGACTGTCCACATTAGCAGTCAATGAGCTTTCTTATCATGAAGCAGTTTAGATTACTGTTAAGTGATTGGTGTTGATATTGAGGGCTAGGAGTTTAGGTTGGAGAGAGGGTCCCCACCCCCACTTGAGCATTAGTATAATCTTGGATTCCTCCTCCTTCCTATCACCTAGGGGCCATGGAATTTACTAAAGTAACTTTCAAGCTCTTTCATTGGTTGGAAAGTAGAACCAGCCAAGGTCTGATGTCAGCGAAGATGACTTAAGATTTAGGAGGTTCTAGCCCCACCAGATAGTAAAATACATCATAAGGCTACAGAAATGAAATAATGTGGTGCTGGAGCAGGAAGTGATCCTTGAGGCAGACCAGGACGCCTCCAAAACTAGATCCGAGTCTCTGTGCACAGTGGTGTACAAGAGAGGTGACCTGTAAAAGCAGTGGGCTAAGATTTAACAAATGGTGCTAGGACAAGCAATTTTCCATTTGCAATAAGGAGAGAGAGATCCAAAACATTAAAAAAAAATTAAATTTTCTTTTGGACGAATGCTTTTACAAATTTGGAAAGTAAAAGACATATCTAAATTCAAATAATTTCTCTTTTTCTGCCCCCCACTCCATACCCTTTTGCCATACTGGTCCCTTACTGGTCCCTAAACACAGTAGGCATATTTCCACCTCAGGGCATTTGCCCATGCTGGCATACCCCCTCCCCCCACCCCACCCCCAAGATGTCCACACAGTTTGTTGCTTTGCTTCCCTCCAGGCCTCTTCTCCAGTGTTTCCTTAGAGCAGCATTTCCTAACCATTCTAAATAGTGCTCCAGCCCTTCCCTTTTCCCTGGCTCTCTTAGTTTTTTTCCGGAGCCCTTTTCACGATCTGACATTACATTTTTAATGGATTATCTGGATTTTGATCTGCACTAGATTTAGTTACTGTAGTCCACACAAGAATTTCAACTTCATAAGAATCTTTTGTTCCATGTCTTTTTTGTTTGTTTGTTTAATTCCCCAACTCTCAGAAAAATACCTGGTGCATGGCAAAAATCCCGATAGAATTTGTTGAATGAATGAATAAATGAATGGATGACCTAGAGCTCAGAAGTCATAAAGGAAGATTATCTTCACATGAATAACTTCAAAATTTTCAAAAGACAAATTGAGAAAATTATTGGTAATGCGTGATATAAAGAGACCTAATTTTTCAAAATGTGGAAACAGCTCTAACTAATGAGAAAAATATGAAATGACTCAATAGAAAACTGAACAAAGGATCTCATCAGGCAGATGTATGAAAAGGCATTATTTGTTTTCTTAATTACATTAGCATTTCTCATGTTTTTGTTTACTTGAGTCCGGGATAAATAGCTATTAGAAAACAGATTTGTGTAGAACAGTGAAGTTTGTGTTCCAAGAACTATAGCATCTGCTTTCCTAGGAATTATTAAAATAGTATGCATACTCTCGTGTCTGAGCTAAGCTTTGTTCACTTCTGTCGAGAAGATTAAAAGAGCTCTTAAGATTCCTTAGGATTTGGCATTGTCTGTGGGTATAAGCAAGATCCATAGGCTGTGATTGTGTGATTCAGGAGACAACAGGAAAACAGTTATAAAACTACAACAAAATATCACGTCTCCGTCTAGGGATGTGGGCATCTGGCCACTCATGACTGCATTTCTGTGTTCTTGTCACAGTGACTTGGAAGGGCTGCACTTAGTGGGCTGGAGACAGGGTTGTTAAACGTTCTTTAGCCTGGGACTCTGTGCCATCACAGGGACAGTAATCCTGCCCCAAAGCCAATGGCGTTCTCACCCACTGAGAAGTAACGCAAAGTGTTGCAAGCAGCAAATGCCTTTGGAAAGTGCAAAGCACACCTCTGATGCTTGGAAACTTACTGAACTCCTCTGGGCCTCAGTTTCCCTCATCTTGAGATTGAGGCAGATAGATGAATCAGGAAGGGCTCTGTCATCATTAACACATGATGATAGCATTACTAGGGCTTTCTTGCTGAAATAGCCAACTGAGGAGATTTTGGCAAGAAGAAACTAGAGGGGAGTTCTTCATTCAATCCCCTTGCTGGATAAACCAAAGATCTCCATTCTCTCAATGAAACGTCCAGTTAATAGGTCTTTTTTCAGGACGCTGCTAGTCTCTGATCCCTACAGTTGTCTTGTAGATTTGTATATTACCAGGAGTCAATTTGTTCGTTCCTAAATCTCTTCATGCCTGTTATCCTTGGGACTGTCGGTATGTATGTGAACTTCATAAATCTATGAAGTAAAGATGTGAACAGGAATAAGAGCTGGTATTTCTATGAAAACGAAGCTCAGTTCTTGGAAATAACCCAGTAATGAATACTAAAAACAACCCAGTCGAATTAGGTTTTGGACAAAATGATTCTAAAACACTGGGAATGAGGCAGAGATGGTAAAAGGACCTAGATTTGTTGGAGCATCTTTACATTATGACATGCCTCTAAAACAACCAAGCTGAAATTGAAGAAGAGGATTATAGGTTTCTTTTGTGCATGACATAAACGGCATTCTGTTCCGTAAACCCATATGCAAAATCTCCTCTCTCCCTAGACATGAATGTATGGCTATATATTTCAAGAAAAAAAATTAAGATATGTATGTATCATTATTTTGTGATTCCTCAGACACTGCTAGTTGTCCCCACAGCCATCATCTACTTCTTCCTTAGGGATATAACCTGTAAAATACTGTCTGGCAGATAGCCTGAGAATTAAAACGGTATGTCCAGCCCTTTTTACTCCTAGGGGTTGCTGTTTGACTAAGTTCCACTCAAAGGCATATAAGTTAAAATGGTAACTACAGCCTCTCAGAAGTACCTTTCAAAAGAAAGCGTGTACCCCTGCTTCTTGCCCACTGGAATGTGGATGTGACAGTTGGAGCTTGAGCAGCTCAATTGGACCATGAGGTGGAAGCCCTGTGTGGAGGAATGCAGAACAAGACCAGCATTGCCTGAGTTCCTGGTGACCATAGAGACTCCATAGTAGCCTTGGATTGCATAACTCCAGACTGTATTTACATGAGGGAGAAATTTGTTTCTATCTTGTTTAAGCCACTATTATTTTGGATTTTCAGACAACCACAGCATAATTTCATTCCAACTGGACTACAGATGTTGGTTGTGTTGGATAAAAGGCTCTATTATATTAGCCTCTGTCCCAGGGTCAAGAATTAGTTTTGACTACTTGGACAGATTTAGAACTGTCATTTCCAGCAATAAGGTAGGCACTATGTTCTCAATGATGGAGGATCCAAAATCTTTTTTTTTTTTTTTTTTTTTTTTTTAATTTCGGGAGTGCTTGCTAAGGGCAAGTGTGCTATTCCAGGATACATTGTTCTGAGGTAGGGATGACTTCATGTGAAACCTTGAGTTTTTGTAAGTTACTAGAGTAAATTCAATTATACATGGTTATAATAAGTACTGAAGCAAGAGTACTTTTTTCCCCCTATAGTTCAACCTCTCTGTGCATCTCCACCATTATCTATCGAGGAATAACCTGGAACACTTCAGGAATGTCATCATGGAGCACTGATTTCACCCTCTGAAAAAGTACATATGCTGTTGTGGAATGCATTTAGAACTGCTTATTTTAGGATTAAAGGGTATAGAATGAAGGGATACGATTAATCCCTTTGATAGCCCCTATCATTTTACCAGCAGACTAGGCAGAAAGCTTGGGTTCACATTACATACATGGAGAAGTATGCCGCAGTGCTACTGTGTGTGAGTGTGGGCAAGGGGTGAAACCTTATCGCCTTTGTGTGAACAGAAAACGGCATGTGCCTTTTTAACCTCTTAATTAAATAATCACCATTCAAAAACTTTGCTTGCTGGAAAGTCTGCCTTGTTGGTTTTATTGCAGGATAGGTTTGTGTGAAAGACTCGAAGCTGGAGTTGCTTTTTGGATGGTTCTTCCTCACCAGCTTTCCTAAATTACCTGAGAACAGTGTTAAATTGGTAATAAAAAAAATGTCTGAGAAAAAATTGGATGACATTTTGGGGTCAAGTTTGATTTATAAAACACACCGGGAAGTTGATTTATAAAAAGCATGTAGGGAATTTATTCATTCAAGAAAATTTATGTGCCTACTATGGCCCCACATGCCCTGAAATACAGTAAAAATTATATCATAAAATTATGTATTTTGAATTAGTTGGATGTCCTTCCTTGATGCGTATCATATATATAGGAATGCATATATATTAGGCATATGCCCTTATGAATATACATGTGTGTATGTGTACATAACTTTTGTTTGTTTTTTAACACAGATGGTGGCACACCATAGCTACTTCCTCTTTGTCATTCAAAAGTAGATCTTGGAGAGCTTTTAGTATCAGTTACATAAATATTCTTTAAAAAAAAAAAAAGACTGTAAAATCCCATTATATAGCTGTACCATAATTTATTTTTACCAGATCTTCACTGATGATCATTTAGGATATTTAAAATTTCTGGTTGTTGCAAATGTTGCTTGAGTAGACATTCTTATCTATGGATCATCATTGCCTTTATGCATGAAAATATCTATAGGATACATTTCTAGAAGTGGAATCACTGAATCAAAGGGAATACACATTTCAATTACATAAATATTGTTAGAAGGAAAAAAGTTGGTTTTTGAAGATGTAGCTATCAGTGTGTATGGGGGTAGAAGACTAATTTTCAATGGCTAAGCATTTAAGTTCAACAAACTCTTTGGAATGCCAATTAAAACCTTCTTTTTTATTGTGGTAAAATAAACATAACCCGGAATGCCATTTGTATTCATTACTTTGATTTGCCAGCCTCAAGTTTTTGCAAAACCACTAGATTGGATTTAACTTCACTGTACTGAGATGGGAGTTATTAAATAGTTTTCTCCTGATAGAGTCTCTGTGGGAGTAAGACACGCCATCCCTACTGTGGACAAGGACCGACATGCTGTCAACATTCTGCTACTGATCATGCCCACGGTGCGGTACTGAATGTCGAGCGTATCCTAATGGGAGTTAGTGTTCTGTCGCAAGGTTGGGTGGAAGGAGGCAGAGGGCTGGGTGTTCGTGATTTTGGTGCTGCCCTGATTGGTCTCATCTCCTCTCTGGGTCTTGATTGACACATCTGTAAAAAACAAGGGACTGAGTAAATAAGCGAATAAAACCCCCCTTGCTCATTTTTCCCATCACACCCTCCAGAAATGTTTCTAGAATTAAACCTCAAACCTGGTTTGAAAATCACAGGTTAAATGTGCCTGGAAGCAGTTTCCTCCGTCTCTACCATATCCCTGCTCTACTCCCAGCCGCTGTTCCTTCTTGTCTCAGCAGCTGCCCTTGCCCCCGGCAGCTCTCCCCACTTCCACCTTTTCACCCCACTAATCGATTTTCCACGCAGCACTCAGATACAGAGTAGTGGTTCTTATGAAATATTGAGCAGATACAAACATACTGATAAAATATGTATAAGGCATAAACAGTAGCAACACAGTGGATGCCTGTGAGCCTGCCACCTGGCTTTAGGAGAAAGAACCTTGTTATTATGTTTTCTGATTCCATCCTCTCCCTGCCCGCGCCCCCCCCCCCCCCGCCCCCGCCAGCCCCCTCCACAGAGAGGTAACCGTTCTCTTGAATTAGGAGTTTATTATCTCCTTGCTTTGCTTATGAGTTTTGCCCCAAGTCTGTCTCCCCGACAGGCTTTTGTTTGCTTCTCCCTTTGTTCTTTGGGATAAACATGCAAGAGCATCCTGGTGCCAGGTACCCAGGAGTGGCCTTGCAGGGGCATGGGTGTGTGGGGGGGGAACTTACCAAGTTAAGGACACGTTATTTCCTGAGAATGTTTGTTTTGGTTTCCACTCTCATCAGTGGGTAAGGTTCTTCTTATTTTCCTCTTTGCCCCCACTTGGTTTTTCAGCTCTCCCCTTGGTCCTTGTACATGTGGCTTCCTCTGCTTGGAATGCTCTTTCCCGTCTATCCCAGCCCGGGATGCTCCTCCACGGAGCCTCTAGCTCTCAGTTTAAATGTCACCTCAGAACATTGCTCCCACTATGTGCCCCCTGGTCCCAAGTTTGTAAGCTCTGGGCCCACGTGTGCTGGTTCATCATTGCATCCCCGGGGGCCCAGCAAAGTGTGGGCACAGTGTGGGTACTCAATACATAGTTGGTATCATGAATAAGTGGCTGAATGAGTGCAGTCCTTTCCAGCCTACAGTCTCCTGGCCCAGTGACATGAAACAAGGACATGAGAAAGTTAAAGGGAACCTACTTTATGTTTGTCTCTGGCTTCAAGGCAGTTTGGTGATGGAGATGGTAACAGAAGACCCTCTCTGAAGGCGTGTTGGTGCTACGCTGCTCAGGTAGACAAACACCAGATACCAAAAATGATGTCCATTTGAAATAATTGAATAACCAGGGAATAAATAAGTGGAGGTTTTATACTTGCTAGTCTTCGAAGGAAGAAAGGTGAGTAGAGGTGCTCTTAGGGTACAGAATGAACCTGTATTCCAGCCAGCATTATGTGGACCAGAAAAAAACAAAAAACAAAAAACAGTAAGCCCAGATGAGAGGCCCGGGCACGTTTTCCTCAAGAGCCCAGATTCCCAGTATGGACGTCCTACTGGTCGGTGTTGATTTTTCTGCCTGCATGCATGGGAGTTGGATTCTTTCAGTCCTTCGTGGTAGCATGTTGCCCCTGAGCCCCACAGCTGCAGGCCTGGACAGACTGGGAGGGTGGGCATGCCGTTGTGGCAAAGTAAGGAAGTACCCAGACTGATACCCATAAAGAATGAAATCCCTGACACGGCATCACTCAGCCAGCAAAGCCCTTTCTCCTACATAGTCTTATCAAATTGAAATGGGAGGAAATAAAGGTGCCCAGCATTCCTGAGAAATCCCAGCAGCAGAGGTGCCCCCTCCCCAGGGGGTTGTGGTGCTAATAGGCTCCAGCTGGAATCTCAGTTTGCTCATCCACCTGGCTCTGTCAACCTAGTCATGTTACCTAGCTTCTCTGTGCCTCAGTTTCCTCATCTGTAACATGGGAATATGAATACCTCTCAACAGGTTTCCAGTGCGGAAAAAGTGATAGAAGGAAGGCAAACCATTTGGCATAGTGACTGCCGCATAGGAAGTTTTTGGATTTCTTTCTTTTAAAGAATTATCTTTATTTTATCCATAAGGGGGCAGGGGTCGTGCAAAGGAGGTTGACCTCTTGGAGTTACGGATTTGAAAGGGGCCCGGAGCCCCCTGTCCACCACTATTCTCCGTACTCACTCCTCTCTACTCTTGAGAGTAGCTAAGATAACCCTCCCTTAATTAAACGGTTGCTGTGAAGGGGCTACTCTTTTTAAAAGATTTCAAAAGTCTTTTTTTGCTTTAATATGTTTCCTAATGGCTTATGACTTAACCTGGGAGGATTAAAACTGAGGAATTGGCAGTAGGCTACAGGTACAAATGGCTCTGAAGACTGGTTAAAAATGAAGCAAAAAGTAAAGAGAGGGCTGAGGAGAGCTGTCAGAGCCTTTTTTTTTTTTTTTTTGGTGAAAAGTCAGCTCAGTATGAGAAGGATAGTCAGGCTGACTTGTGATAATTAGTGACCCACCGAGGTAGAAAAATGCCCTTCTAAAAGGTTTACTTTCTACCGGCCATTGGATCCCCCCATTTCAGCCTTGGCCTTATTCTGACATCCTTCTAGAACACATTTTCTTAACCTGGCTGCCCCTGATTAAAATTCAGAGCACCCCTGAACTTGGGTGGAGACAGTTTACATTTTTGTTTCTACCAACCCCTACTTGAACTTCGGCACTTCCCTCAATTATGAGGGCGACAAACCATGGTAATAGCATTAGCAATACCTGTGACTCTGTCCTCAATAAAAATTCCAGATGTCTTCATGTCACATAGTAGTCATGGAAGTTATCTGGAAATATCATTTACTTAGAAATTAGGCTGCTTAGAAATTATGGTATTACCAGACTTGGTGCTAGATCTTCGTGAATCATATGCTAGTAAGTGCATTATCACCACATATACTAAATTATATAAGTTATAACTAATATCTAAAACTTACTAACAGGAGCGCCTGGGTGGCTCAGTCATGTAGGCATCCGACTCTTGATTTCAGCTCAGGTCTTGATCTCAGGGTCCTAGGATCGAGCCCTGTGTGGAGCCTGCTTGGGATTCTCTCTCTCTTTCTCCTTCCCTCCCTCCCTCCCTCCGCCCCTCTCCCTGCTCACCTACTCTCTCACTCTAAAAAAAGCAAAATAGTAATGTAGCTTATATTTATAACTAT
The DNA here is from genome assembly GCF_009762305.2 of Zalophus californianus. NCBI lineage: Eukaryota > Metazoa > Chordata > Mammalia > Carnivora > Otariidae > Zalophus > Zalophus californianus. The sequence continues at coordinate 31,998,898 of NC_045595.1, read as the reverse complement.
ATAACTATATAACATATACTCTATGACATACAAGATATGGAAGTTGTATGGTATATGTACCATGTATACTAACATAAAAGGACATAAATTGCTACATCAAATTGAAAAATTTTAAGAACTATGTATTTTAAGGTAACTGGTTTCCCTTATAATCTGATACATTTTATTTTACTCCCTTTGGGAAGGGCTTCACCAGATGCCCCAAAGGAGAGTAAGGCACAGAAAGATAAAGAATTCTGACTCTTGTCTGGAGAGAGGAGATGAAGGGAGAGGAGCATGCTCTCAGATATCTTGTTGTCTCTCTTTGGAAGCCTGTGAACCCAGTAGAATTGCTGGCTTGGGGTAAGTTTGGCTTTTCATAACCACACCATTGAGTAGGCTTTCTTTTTAAATCAGACGTTGCTTTTCACAATGAGAAGCCTTCTCTTCTTCAGAGACTTGTCCCCTCACTTCAGTGTTTCATGAAGCATCTTTTTCTCGGATTCGCTTAGGACCGAGTCAAAAGCAGAATCTCTGGAGGTGAATGGGAACTTCATGTGTCTCTGCCTTTCCTCCTGCTCACTGAAAACCCACTGCACACACACATAGCATGCCCTTTGGCTGCCCTCCCCCCTCCTTCCATGGCGTGATGAGCCCGTCTCTCCAGCCCTTGTCCTGATCAGAGTTTGAAGAGGTGAGAAGGCCAGCCCGGGGCATCACCAGGCCCCACCACAAGCACCTCAGGGAACTGCCCTGTGTCAGTGATCCATTCACTTGCAAGGAGCCGGGCCTGACAGCTCCCTCTCTCTGGCCCAAGCAGCACTGCTTAGGACATGGCTTCCCAAAGGCAGCCACTTCCACCACTCCCGGGCCCCCTCCGTGCCTTCAGCCAGATCCAGGCAGGGTCCCGATGGCTGAGAGGCAATTTCAGGTGGCGGTCCCGCTCAGGAGGCCTGGCTCTGGGCTCAGACTGCCCCGGTTCCCATCCCAGCTCCACCCCTGGGTGGCTGTGTGTCTTTGGGCAAGTTAGTTAACGTCTCTGGGCTTTAGTGTCAGTTCGCCCATCCCTGAACTCAGGACTGGAAGAGTACTTACCTTACAGGGTTGTGAGGAGGATTAAATAAATCAGTGTGTATGAAGTCCGAAGAACAGTGTGTGACTCTAAGAAGCACCCAGTTAAGAGTTGGCTGTTGAAATTAGTGATCGAAATTCGTGATTGTTGACTTTGTAATTTGGTTAACATTGGCTTCTAAAAGTCAAAATGAATATAATTTAGAATGGGAATTAGATGACAGGGAGGGGGGACAAAAAAACAAGTGTGAAAACAGGGAGGGCTGTGGTCTCAGAGAAAGAGCTGAACTCCAGGGGCAGGGAGTGGGGATTCCTGAGGCAGATGGAAAGGGTGGGCGTGGGTGGGGAGCCAGGTCCCTCGCTGCAGGGGACGTCAAGGACTGGTAGGACTCCAGGCGGCTGACCGTGCATGAGATTCAGATCTGCGGCTGGGGAAGGTCCGGCTGGGTCAGGAGGAACGTGAGAGCGGAGGCAGAGAAGCTGGACAACACAGGGTTTAAGGCTGGGGGGCAGCGGTGGGGAGAGCCAAGCCGTGACAGGGAGAGGCAAGATGGAGCCTAAGGAGGAGCTCGAAGACTGGAAGGTGAAGGGATGGGGAGGCTGGAGGAGGCATAGGGGCTGGGGCTGAGAAGAAGGTTGGGGTAATGGTTTAAGGCATGGAATTTGGTTTGGGGGATGGGTATCTGACAGTATGTAATTTTTCCAAGGGATATGCTGATGTGGAAATTTCTTTTTTAAAGATTTGATTATTATTTATTTGAGAGAGAGCACGAGCAGGGGTAGAGGGGCAGAGGGAAGAGAAGCAGACTCCCCGCTGAGCTGGGAGCCCGACGCAGGGCTCGATCCCAGGACCTGTGGATCAGGACGTGAGCCGAAGGCAGGTGCTTAACTGACTGAACCACCCAGGCGCCCCGGAAATTGTTTTTTGAAAACTTTTTATTTCAGTATTACATGTAGAGATAAAAGTGTCCAAATCAGGCATGCAACTTGAAAAATTTCCTCAAACTGCACACTCAGGACCTAGATCGAGAAACAACATTGCCAGCCTTTCTACACTCAGTGCTCCCACCAATGGTATGTGTGCGATGCTTTGGGAGACGTGCCGAAGAATAAATGGGAAGGCATAATCACCCCAGTGGGGACTTCCCCTTCATGCTGGAGTCATGGAGTTTGGATATGTATCCTGTAACAGCAAGGAGGGTTTCATAGGTTATTTTTCATCAGTTATGGTTGGTAATAGGTGAGAACAGTTGACCACTTATATGCCCAACATTTCCCCTTGAGGCAAAGATATAAATGCAAGTAAGGAACTAAATACAAAGGGAAGGAAATGGTGTGTGTTGGGTCCCTCTTTGTGGCAGCTGCTGGGCCAAGTGCTTTATATACACTGTCCTTTAGTCCTCACAGCAACCTCGCAAGGGAGGTGTCCATTTTACAGAGGGTAAAACTGAGTCTCAGAGGTCAGCTCTTGGCTTTGCTCATGCTGCTGGTAAATGTCAGAACCAGCATTCAAGTCCAGGTCTGTCTGATCTGAAAAGCCGGACCACGTTGCTTAACTTTGCTCATCTTCACTGCTTCTCACGTACAGGAGAAGAATTCTATGAGACGTACGGAGTTTTGCGAGGATGAAATGATAATATTCCAATAAACTTAGGAAAGGGCCTGGCACATATTAAATTGCCCCATAAATGCTAATTACCTCACCTGACAAAGCGGTGTTTAATAAACGTTAACTTTTGTTGTTGTTAAGCCTTTAGGCTGAGAACTATTTGTTCAGACTCCTTATTGAGTGTGTGTCTTTAATGTGATCTGGTAATGGCTACTCCTTGGAGCTAAAACATCTAATTGCACAGGGAAAGCTTTTTAATGATGATGCCTAATAAAAATAGAAACTCTTTTTATCCACTGACTCTTTCACTGCCCAGTTAATTCACTTGAATTTTGTCTTCTGCCACAGCAGATAGAGGATCTGTGAATAGAGACCTGCATATTTTGTTTCCTAAAGATTGATTTTTTTTTTTCCTTGCCCTGGTATTCACACTTGTCCTAGCTACTTAAAATTGAAAGGGAAAGAAGAAGTGGCATTTGAGAAAGTCATTTTAACATCATCCACTTAAAAAGAAAAGGCAAAACTCTCTGTAAGACATCTAATTTAGAGTATTATGAAAGATTATCTCTGAAAAATGATATATGTTCATCCAAAAAGTTTAAAGCCTTATTACTTTCACTTGAACTGAAATATCAGCAGTGATTTTTAATTAGATTTTTTTTTTTAACTCGCCAAGTTCCCAGGCTAGAATGGAAAAAGGTCAAGATAGTTTCTGAAGAAAAAAAGATCTCATTTTTATTCTTCACATTGTATAATCATACTCTTTTTTTCATACTTTTTTTTCCCTTCTCAATAGCTGACATTCTAAAAATAATCTTGTGTTGGTTTGTAAGCTTCCTCAGTTTGGCCTAGGATAATTTTTTTTTTTTTTGAGACGTTATCATGCATTTGGTTTCCAGTGATAATCTACATGAACTTAGAAGAATTCCCCTAGCAAAATCTTGTGAGGTTGGCCAGGGCAGATGTTTAACATTTCAGCAACTTATCTCCTTGTTTGTTTAGCATTACTTAGCCTTTGAAGCTTCCCATAAATAGTCATGAAGTTATCGCAGAGGAAATCAGCGAAGATGAATTGATGTTATTCCCAAATGCAGGTCGAGTGCCAGGAGCTGGCTGGTACGGAATGGCGGTGGTGGGAGCCACGTTGCCTGCCTGGTGGAAAGCCCCTCTTTGTGGCATAATAAACTGCACCGTTAGTGCTTCTCCTAATGGCTAACCCTGTTGGATCTTTGATAAGCCATTTGAAGTTCTATTTCATCCTGGTGGACTGGAGTATGATTTAGGCAACAAACCAACCAACCTGTATCTCCAAGCTACTGAGTTAATTTACCAGTGGTGTGAGTGCTTTTGTGGGGATGGGGGTAGGCAGAGGGAATCAGGGCCTCCAAAATACCACCCTGAACACGGCACACACCTCCGTGCCACCGTCATTACCTAAGGAATTCAGAATAGAAAAATATATCAGACTCACTGGCCTGGATCATTGTCCTAATGATCTACTTTGCTTTGGCCATAGAGGCTGAATGTTGTATTGCTCTTCACTGAGAGTCCTCTCTGAGGCACCATGTCAGCTCTAGAAAATGATGATCCTAGAGCTCTTGGTGGATGGTAATGCATTAAAAAGGTCTTGGTGAGGATCTGCCCTTTCCCCCTGACCCTTGGCCCCCTCTGGTAACAGGGGCCAAGACAAAATGGGCTTGAATCTGTGAGCCACTTTAGAATTCGATCTCTTTAACACTCGGTGGCTGACTTGAAATGGAGGGATTGAATGAAAAGAAAGGTTTCTGCGTTCTGGGCGATGTGGAATATCCCAAACAGGGAAGCCGAAACTGGGAAGAGGGGGAGAACACATTTGGGGAGAAGAGGAAGGGCTTCAGTTTGGATAGGATGGGGTGGAGTGGCCGGTGGGACATTCTGATGGAGAAGTTCTAGAGACTTGTCTTAGAGACAGGCTTGGTATATGCTTAGGGCTTGAGATGAAGATACTAGTCACTAGTGTTTAGGTAGTTGCTGGGAGTTAGTGGAAGCTCTGAGAACAACCTGACCAGGAGACAGTATAGACACTACACTATACCATAAAGAGTGTAATTATTGGTGAAGAATTGCACAACCCCCCTCCTCCCTGAGACGAAAGTTGGCTTAAGTGAATTAGGAATTTTATTTTTATTACGTAATGAGAAATAGTGACTTTGGGCATTCAGGGGTGGTATGTCAGCTTAGCTGTCATCTGAGACCCATGCTTCTCTCTTTCAGCTCGCCCACTGTTAGCACGTGCTCTTGTCCTCAAGAGAGCGAAATGGCTTTTCTTGCCCGCCCCCCTGTTCTGCCACCCTGCATAAGCACTCTCTATGAGGTGGGAAGAAAGGGGAAGGGAGAGGGGGAAAGCACGGTTGCAACTGAATCGTCTTCTTTCCCGGAAGATTCGTCCATGACATCGATGCACATCTCATTGGCCAAAGTATGGTCACATGGCCTGCATTGGAAGTGAGAAAGTTGGGCTTGGTTTATTGCCACCCTGATTATAACATTGCAGTCCTGGTAGCGAGGCACCAGGGCCAAAGTGATGAATAAATGAATGAGGTAAACATTTGCCAAATATTTACTGAATGCTGACTGTGTGCAAAATCTCTAAGCGTCCTTCCTCAAGTGGCTTCCTGTCTTTATTTTATAGTCTTCTAACAATTGGATCGTGGCCTGCCCTGAGAAAACTGTTTGTGGAGTAGTTACTATGGGCCAGGGACTGATCTAAGAGCTTGACTTCCATTCTTGCATTTGATCTTCACCTACAACCCTCTGGGACTGGCCTTGTTACGTCCATTTTGCAAGTGGCAAAACTGAGGCATAGAGAGGTTAAGTCACTTGCCTGGTGTCACATAGCAGGTCATACTCTTTTCAGTGCCTTCTACATTTTGGCCCCATATATGCAACCCTACCTTCTGCCAGGTCCCTTACTTTTTCGTGTCCAGTTCTTTTATACCAGTTCATTTTCTCAGTTAACATAGATTCCTCCCTATGTAAAGGCAAAGTGCTACTTTTTAAAACTCACCTCGGATTTACATTTTTTAAGAGAACATACAATTGAACAAACCCATTTTGTATGAGAAATGGTAGATCCAAAGGAATGCATCTCCAAGAGTGGCGTTTTCACCTGCACCAAAGAGGGAAGCATTTGGGGGATGTGGGTAGAGGGATTCCAGTGGAGACAAACCCGACCCTATTGGCAAGATGGTGGCAGGTGAGTTCCTGTTGGAACCACTTCATCCTTGTGGAAAAGACAGAATGAGAGATGGAAAAGTGTGGACATTTTACTTCCATTCTACTCATGTTGCCTAGCCCCAGTATGAACAGGAGGAGAACATGAATCTCTTGCTTCTTGTTGGTTTCAGCTTCTAAATCCCTGTGGTCATGTGGGCTTCTTGCCATGCTGAGTGAGATGCTAGTGTTTAAAGATAAATATTCTTTGGGCGCCTGGGTGGCTCAGTTGGTTAAGCGACTGCCTTCGGCTCAGGTCATGGTCCTGGAGTCCCGGGATCGAGTCCCGCATCAGGCTCCCTGCTCAGCAGGGAGTCTGCTTCTCCCTCTGACCCTCTTCCCTCTCGTGCTTTCTATCTCTCATTCTCTCTCTCTCAAATAAATAAATAAAATCTTTAAAAAAAATAAATATTTTTTTAACGCACGGATGCAACCTGGTGCACTGATGCAAAACTAGACTTTGTCTAGTTTTCAGCTTGAAATAGCAGCAGTGTCTTTCCAACATGGGCAGAAAGCTGCCTGGGATAGACCAGGAGAGAGGGCTATCGTTCTCCGAGATGGCGCCTTTCTCAGGTGTGTTGTGAAGAGTAATTTTCCTCTGCATCAGGGTTTCTTATTCTGACATTATCGATATGTGGATTGGATAACTCTCAGTTGTGGGGGGTTGCGTTGTTTATTGTAGAACATTTAGCAGCATCCCTGATCTCACAACTATGACAGTTGTGGCAACCAAAAATGTCTTTAGCTACATGTTACCCGAGGGGGCACATCGTCCGCAATCCAGAGCCACTGCTCTACTTTAGTTGACCTTGTGTGCTGACTTCGAAACCCAAGCCTTATCTGTGGTGTAACTCCACTCCATTTTTTTCTTTTTCTAGCTCTATTGAGATAAAATTGCGATAAAATACAGCCCATATTTGTAAGACTCCTGCAAAGCTGTCACATATGAGATGTTTGGGGCTTAGAGAAATGCCATGCTGTGACATCGGACAGAGACAAAAATCTACCTGTATCACACCATGGAACTCCATTAATTGTTGAGTGCCAGTCATGTGCAAGTCACTGAACTATAATGCCTGTGTACAGCAGGATAAAGCATGGATACAGTTCATGCCCTCATAGAGTTTCTACTCTACCTCTTTGTGCTCCTGAATCCTGAAACATCAAATTATAGATTTCATTAAATTGCAGCAAATGCTCTATAGGGAAGGATAGATGGCCTGACCAAGCTAAGTGAACCAGAGAAGGTGATATTTAATCATTTAATCTGAAAGATGAACAGGTGATAATGGGGGTAAGGGAGAAAGAGTCCCCTGGGCGGAGGAAATGGCATGTGCAAAGGCCCTGAGGAAGGGAGGAACATAACATATTTGATGTACTGAAAACCAGGGCAGCTGACCTGCAGAAAATAAGGCAGAGAGTAAGAAAGGTAAGCTGGAAGAAGAATGCCTGGGCTAACACCATCTTGGGGAGTTAAGATTTTATCTTAAGGACTGTAGGAGGCCATTGATTTTTCATGGGGAGCAATATGTTTCACTTGGTGCTTTAAAAGATAAATCTGTCTCTGTCCAGAAAGCACAGGTTTCTCTCCAGACCTTGAGGGATTGATCTGGTCCCATGCCGGCTGACCCTGATGGCAGTCTTTTGAGGTTACCATGGCCATTGGTGCTTCTTCCCATCCTCCCACCACCCCAGTTTGGAACCTTTTAAAAACTTTAAATAAAAGAAGCAATTTCTGTCCATGTTCTCCCTTTGTTCTCCTTCTTTAAACAGTGATTGAAGCTGGGCTCAGATATCTGAAAACCCCAGAGAAGAAAATGATTTCCATAGCAGCCGTAACCATGGGAAACCTTCAAAATAGCTCCCATTCCTATATTCCGCTCTGTTCTATTGGTTGGCTAGAAATGAGGGCTCACATTTTGGTGTTCTTCTTTCTGACAAAATCCATGTAGATGAGAGGCATCTTTTCATTTCCACATATATCTTATCATAGCTTGAGAATCAAAGGATGGCATATTTGGGGTGAGGAAGAAAAGATGAAGCCACTAGGATACCTTCGTTTGTTCATAAGCTAGAGATGCTCAAGTGGAAGGTTGCTTTAGAAGATGAGAGCTCAGGTTGCTTTTCCTGTTGCTTGTTTCCTCCCAGGATTCATGCTAGGACCAAGTACATCTTCTTTGAGAGGTATCAGGAGAAAACAATTTTTTTTTCCTTTTTGAGAAACTTGAAAGTGCTTTATATCAGTTTCCCTTCCATTTCGCTCTCCCAGTCTCTTGGTAATGAGCCATCTCTTTGTCACTTCAGAGATGTTCAGAATTCTTCCAGAAACACGTGATTCCCCTTTGGAGGGCTTCTGTCTTAAAAATCAGGGCATTTTGGGGGGGAGTCAGGGGGAACTAAATCTCTGGTCCAGTGCCCCTTTCTGGGGTGGGTGCAGGGCAAAAACGGGCTGATCAGTGTTGCTCCTGATGAACAGAGTGTAATGAAACCAAGGCATGACAGTGAATCAGAAGTTATTGCTGCAGAAGTTAATAAGGAGACTGGAACATATGAGTGTAGTGTTTGCTTTTGGAATTTAGCCAGGCCGCTGGGAGAGGCTCAGGAGGAAAGCCGAGAAAGGAAATACAAAGTTCAGGCAAGTCCGTTATGTGCATTCTCATTTCCAAAATGTTTGAAAACCATGTTGAGAAATGTATTGCCTAAGTTAAACCAGCTGCCGGCAACTTTAATGTTCCTAGCTTTCCTGGGTCACCAGATAACAGGGTAACTTCTCCAAGATCTCTGTGTGTACGATTGGGAAAACTGGCGCGGGGGGGGGGGTATTTCCTTTATGCAACATCCTTATCCTAACTGGGCGGCATCCTTTGACCTCCGGAACTCACTGTATAAAAAGAAAAGAAACTCAACTGTGGTTAAGTTGGATTTGCTGCCTATTGTCCTTTGAGGTTTATGTTTTCAAACAAGGCACCGAGGACTGGGCGGGCGGGCAGTTGGAATCATGACGCAGGAATTGAAGGGCTTTACGCAGTTCCAGAGTTTGACCTGGCCTTCCAGAGTTCTCCCATTGACATTCATGCGCCTGATGAGAGGGTTTGCTTGTAAAAATTAAATAAGATGACCAACGCAGCTTGCCTACCATATACTCCATAAATGTCAATTCCCGTCTCTTGTTAAACTTTCATAAGGGCGATCTTCAGAGATTACAATCGAGTCTGTCTGACTGAAGCATGTTGGGGTGGGCATGTTGAGATTTCTTTGACAGCTACGGTTTTCCATGAGACAGGTGGCATCACATCAAATCACGAGGTCTGGGATGGTAATGACAGTTCTGTTGGTCTCTCTATTGCTTGCAGTGGAGACGAGCTAGGGTGAAAGAAATCCTTTGTCTCAGTCTGCAGCATGAGGCCCTGGACAGCATGCCTCGCTAGCATGCGGTAGCCTCTTCGTGGCCACCGACACTGCCTGGTCATCACTTGAGACACTGGTTCCCGTGCTGAGAAAACACACATTACCACAATTTGCCTATTAACGTGTTCTTCCTAGTAAGTCATTAATTATTAATTAACAGATGTCTCTATGTCCTTTAGATGGTGATTGGAATCACTGGAAATTTTTTCAGTATGCATTAGTCTTTCAAGGGTAACCTTGAGAAATTCCTAGATGGAGATTTCCTTTCTTCACAGATTCTATTGTTCAGTTCTTGATAAGGAGAACATTTTTCTTACATCATCTCAGAGTAAGGTACCTTTCCCTTCTGTGTCTTACAGAATCTCTGACCTGGGAAGACTCTCAGAGAGTTCCTGGTCTGTCCTGTTGAGAAAACAGATTTACAAGGAGTGGAAGTAACTTTTCTTAAGAGCGTGTACTAGGTCACATAGCCCAGGCCACAATCTGGGTCTCCTGTGGTGATTTACCAACTAAGGTCTAGACATTCTGTATAAATTTTTTAAATTTTCTTTTTTAATACTTATAAAAAGTTATTGCACTAGTTATAAATGTAAAATGAATCTTTTATGGTGAATGCTTTTTGACCGATAAACATTTGAATTGAATAAAATTTTGGTCACTGAATTCTCCCTCCAACTAAAACCTAATCCTTCCACTGCGATTGGCAGGTGGGGGGTGTGAGGGACGTTGGGGAGGGGAATGTAGGAGATCTTCCTCCTTGTAAAGCTTGCCTTTAACAAAGATTGATTTTGTGCTAAAGACATCTGATTCTAGAAGATGCGGACATTGATATTTCAGATCCCTTTGTGGATGTTATTTGGAGGAGGTTTTGAATTTAGCCAGCTCGGATGCCATCCCTGGTACTCCCGACATCTCAGTTTGTGGGTGAGGGGCTGGAACTCGCTAAGCTCCCATTTTCCCCTAAAGCACGATGAAGACCATAATACTGCTTTGATGAGGTTATTGTGAAGATAAAATGGTGTATAGTCAATGTAAAGCCTTTAGCACAGTGCCTGGCGATAGCTAAAAACTATTATTAGCTCCAAGATCAGCCACTGACTTCCACTCTTGAACTTGAGTCCATGCTAACAAAGAAGGCCCCCTCAACTTCCCTTGTAATATGTACAAGTTATTGAACACTCTTGCTCAAATTTTTTTCCCCCTAATCTCTTAGACTGACTGAATCAGACCATTCTTACCCGTAGGAAGAGATGTCTGTTCGTTGGCTAACCTGCTTTTCCCGAAAGTCTCCTGTGTCCATATTCAGATGGACCTTCTGATTTTAGGCTCTTTATTACCAGGGTCCTGATAGACCCACCATGTCCCCATATTTTGTTTCCAGTCCTCTTATTTATCCTTGGGAATTCAAGAGTCCCCCCCAGCAGGGATGCAAAAGTTCTATTGAAGACTACGTGACGAGGAAAAGAATAAGAAATCTTACAGGAACAATGCAGAGATGTGGAACAGCGGTCCTTTCTCACACATGGAACTAATCGAGACTCTCATCCCGGGGCCCCGTTTCTGCACCAGGATCCCAGAGCCTGTCCTGTAGAGATGTTGTCTCTACACCTCTGTCAATGCCCAGTTGGAGAGGCTGCGCCCTCAGCTCGGAGCTGCGCAATAATAATAAAGTTGAACATGTGTGGGGAAAGATGACCCATATGTTTAATATATTCCAGTATGTGAAGCAAAGTCAGGTTTGATTACAAGCCACATAAAAGCTTCACTTAGGTGGTGGTTCTCATTTTTCCCACTCTTTTGTCAAAACATGGATTTCTTGAGGCTTTGCATTGCAGCTCCTCTCCCTGCGCTGTTCACCCATTCTGTCACCCCACAAAATGAGAAAGCTTTGGATCCTGCATTCACGCTTTTAGGTTTCGAGATAGGGTTTCATGAGCATCACCTTCTCAGACCAAAAGCAAAATGAATCTTAATATTGGAGCTAACAGAACACTGTGGTTTTCCACTTTCTTTGAAAGCCCTTTGAATTACATTTTCACTTTTGGATTGGCTAGTTCTCAGTAAATGGGTCTCCTTTAAGTTCCTATGGTTTTTCATAAGTAGACTGCAGTAGTATTTGTAAGTATTCATTATGAAGCACCACGAGTTCTAGTTCCTAAGTACCATTAAAACAGGAGTGCTCCCTGAAGGTGTCGCTGTGCTTCTGTCCAAGAATAAGAATAACCTATAGTTGCAAGGCTCTGCACGGTTTTCTAAACCCTTTTGCATATATTATCTTGCGGTTCCTGCACCCTGAAGATTCTTCTGCTTCTGTTTTTTCACGATCACCATTTTCTAGATGATGAAGCCAAGGCTCAGAAGGAGAGGTGGATTGTTCAGCGTAGGTGGGGTGGGACAAAACCAGGACAGGAATCCTCTTGCCTCTGCCCCAAGTGGCCTCTCCATACTTCAGCTAAAGTTCATACTGACCAAGGTGTCAGCATGGGAGGATCACGCATTCATGGAGCACTTTCAGTAGCTAAGTAGCTTATACATCACTTAGTTAAACCTTTCCACAACCCTCTGAAGTAAGTAGGAGTCCCATTTTACAGGTGAGAAGACAGATTCAGGGAGGTTGTTTTGCACAAAATCAAAAGCTTCAGAGTTTAGATTTATTTCTGCAGCCTATGATTCGTCCTGCCTTCCTACAAAATAGTTAAAACTATAGGGTGTATGCTCCGCTGGCTAAGGTGGGCAAGTCTATAAAAGATTTGGAACAATTACAAGAGCATTTGCTAAAGTTGGGGCTTTAAAAGAGATAATCTGCAAATATTTGGAAAATGCATACATCCATTAAAGTTAAGCAGCCAAAATAGGCACAATATGGTGACCCATATTCTCGGTCCCAGCTCATTTATTTTTCTTTGCTTGAGCAGAAGACTCACTTCTCTTACAGCCAAGGATTGGGAAAGGGGTCAGGAGCTTTTGTAGAAGGTAGGTGGGAGTGAGATGAAGAAGCTGCACTCTTCCTCATATGACTCAGCCCTAATGGCATCAGGGTATTCTCCTTCTACTCTAGGAAAATTCCCCAATTTAGATCCTGTATCAGTTAGCTATTGTCACAGTAATGATGTGTAACAAATAACCTTAGAATCTCAGTGGCATGCAACAGTAAGCACTTTTTTTCCCCTCACTCGTGAGCTTAGGGGTGGGCTGAATTGGCTCTGCTTCTCAAGTCTTTCATCCTGTTCTTGGGATCTGTGGCTAACCTGGACAGGCTCTGCTCATGGCAGTGGTAGAGGTACAAAAAAGCAAGGTGAAAATCATATGTGCTCTTAAGGCTTAAGTTTGGAGCTGGCACATTGTCATTTCCACTCATTTGCCATTGGTCAAAGCAAGTCGTTGTGGCCAAGTCAATGGTGAGGAGTAGAGAAATAAAGTTGTAATGAGCAAAAGTGTGGATGCAGGGAGAGGTGAAGATTGGGGCTATTTCAATCTGCTATACATTCCAGTAGGACATTATTTTGGAATTGGCCCTTTTAAATCAGTGACTTTAGAGTTTTTGACTTTATGGATCCCTTTTTGAACATGATGAAAGTTCTAAACATGTTCTCCAAGAAAATACAATATGTACCTAATTTGGCATTCATTTTTCAAGGTATTTCTCAAGTCCAACCATGAGCCCCAAATTCTGATAGTTGGTAGGTGAGCGTTGCCTTCGTGGAACCCTGTCTTTTCCAGGTGGGGGGTGAGACGGCATGGTGCACTCCAGCCTCTCTTCAAGACCTTCACCTTTCCCTGCTGCTCAATCCCAGATCCTCCAAAATTCTTAAATGCGAACACAGTATTGGATGGGTTTTTTTTTTTCCTTCTAAAATTAAGATAGCTTTATCAATCCTTTTTGATCATAAAAAGTTTCTCCAAATTAATGGGTAAACAAGTACTGTTCTAGGATATTTTCATTTGTTCACAGCTAAATGTGAAGAGTAAGGGTTGTGAAACTAAATACAGTCCATTTAAAGGATAGCTCTTCTTTTTCTGATCCTTGTCTTGATCTTTAGATTTGTTTCAAATGATTCCTTCTTTGAAGAAATCATGGTGATATTAAATAGTTTTTATAAATGCCCTCAAACCCCGTGTAGCTCCTCTAAATGATTTTGGACATTGTGAAATGTCAAACTCTGAGATTACTGATTTAGACCAACTGCCCATCTGAATCTGAAATCTGGAGATTTCTCCCCCACCCCTAAGGCATCATCCAGGCTGGGTTTGATTGCCTCCAGAGATGGAAGGTTGCCAGGCATCACTGGTCAGCTGTGACCACAGGATTCTTCTTCCTTACGGAGTGTGCAGTCCTCCTGTTCCTGGTACCTGGGGAGACTGGGAACCAGCACAGTGACCTCTTGGAGTTTGCCCAGCATTTTAACTGTGGAAAGAGGAGCTGACTTACCTTTCATCTGCTTGTTGCTGATTCCTTCAGCTCATCACTTTGGAATTCTGTAATAATTTGCTGTCCGTCTGAAACGTAGAAATGCTTTTCAGAAGTGAACCAACCTTTATTCTCCCTGCGGGCCCTTCACTGGATGCAAGGTTGGGTAGGCAGGGATGCAAGCGGATCATTTTGTAGGAACACCTCCCCTCCCAGTTCCATCCTCGCCTCTGGAATTCTTCATTTGGCTGAGAACCCTGTAGAGTTGTTCTTTCCATTTCGGGGGGACAGAACTCAAAGAAGAAGTCTGTGTCCTGCAGCCCCACAGGCCCTTCAGGATTCTGGACTTTGGTCCACTGCCTGGCCCAGCAGCTCCCATACCAACCCTTGCTGCACTAATGAAAACCCACAGCAGAGGGCGGTCTCTCATGCTTATCAAGGCTTCCTTTGCGAGATGGCAATTTAATTGAAGGACCCATAAAAAAGTTTCTTTGATTAGGTTGGCCTCATAACGGGGAGAAAAGCCCCTTGCTCTCCTAGAGGCCATGTTTTATCTGCAGGAAGGGCCATTTTCTTCTTTGGGGAGTGATTTCCCTCTTCTTCTGGCCCCAACCCCTCCCCCCCACACTGTTGGGGTTAATTTGTGAAGTTCAAAGACAAAAGGGGGTTTTGTTTGTGTGTTTGTTGTTGCTTTTATTTTACCAAATACACAAAGTGGTAGGGACACTGAACACGCTGCAGCCAGCCTTGCCGATTTCCCAGGCTATCCTAACAGTCCCTGGCTCAAAGGATTAGCCTGGAGAAGATCATTAATGCCAAACATCTGTTTCTCTTTCTTGTGCCTGGCACTTGGCTGAGTGAGTCTGTTTTATACAGTATTGCATTTAATAGTCACAAAAACCTCATAAGGCAGCTTTGTTTGTTACTGCCATTTCACAGATGGGGAGATGGAGTCCTGAGGTTAAGGGCTGTGCTGTGTGGCCTAGAGCAGGCCGCTGGGGTTCTCTGGGTTTTGCTTTGCTCTTTTGTAAAACGAAGGCATTAAAGAGCTTCCCAAATCCCCATTTCCCCTAGGTGCCAGACAAAAATCAAATTAAAAGCACTGAAACCACAGTCATCATGAAAACGAGACCCCTTTATTGTGTAAGGGGCAGGGGTGTTGATATCAGTGACCAGGAAGCAAGGCTGTGCTTTTGTCGTTGGCTTAAAATTCCCTGAGCTGAGCCGATGGCAAGTCAGGAGCCCAGCAACCCAAGGAGTAACACCCACAAATGATTAAATGCTGAGGCTGGTCTAGTTTTAGCAATAACCTGCCTCAGTTGCCAGGGCATGTTAAAATGGGAAGCGCATTGGTGCTTCTCGAAACTTGGCCAGTCTTAGCATATGCATCTACTCTCTCAGGAAACGCAGAAGCAAATTGTGAGCACCCTGAATTATACGAAAGAGATGACTCTCCTTTTGTTTCTCCTGATAAAAATTTACCAGAAAACCTGACTTGCCCCTTATCTAACACATAAAACTTTTCAAAAGGAAACATGTAGCTTTTGGTGGCAGTCTCCTTAGAAGTTTTATTCTCTGTAGTATCAACCGCCTCTCAAGACTTAGGGTCAGCCCTTTCTAACGGTTTTACATTCTTTCGCGTACCTGCCAGCAGGCCCTAGGGGATGCCGGGTGCTACGTAGCAGGGGTGAGGCGCAGGCTGGAGAGAAAATGCCACACTAAGCGGCTGGAGTTATAGGGGCTTTATCTCGGTTGTGTGGTAACTGGGCCATGCCCATTATGAAAGGCAGGGGTGATTATTCTGTGGTTTGGGGAGTTCACCCATTGTGTGATGAGAAGGAATCATTTTAAAGAGAGAGAAAAAAATTAGGGGATGAGTGAGAGGCTTTTTATTGGTGGATATATTATGTACCCTAGGAAATTGCTCTTTGGTAGGGACGGTTGGGGCTGGGAAAAATAAATCCTGAAGTCATCTGCCTGTTGATGGTCCTTAAATCTGATGGAGATGACTTCCAGAGCGAATGGTTGTAGGACCTGAGGCCTTGCCATGTTCAGAGGATTTATAGAGGAAGAGGAATCAGCAAAGGATTTAAAGAAGGGGGGGAAATGTGTCCTTAGCTAAATATTCTACCAGCTAAGTGTAACAGGCACAGACGCACGCGCACATGCAGCGAAGCACTGTTAGGAGTCCTGGATCCAGCGTTGCTTTTTACACATGAATTCTCCCCTCCCAAATAACCTTGCCTGGCAAACATGCTATTTTGTCAGAGAAAACAGCAGGGGCTGCTAAGCTCAGATGATGATTCATTATCTGTTAATGGTTTCCCCCTGGGGTGTGTCTCTCTTCCTCACCATCCCCCACCCCCTTTTAGTGGAGATTTCCATGTGCTAGAGAAATCCATCTCTGTAAAACCCCCAGAATTCCCAAGCCTTCTGGACTTTTCTTGACACACGGAACCCCGGGAATTTCTATACCAATCCAGAATTAATGGCTGTCAACCCGTGCCTGAAATGTGGTGAACTTCTCTAGGGTTGTGCTTATGATGGGTGATTTTTTGTCAGGTGGGCTGGGCAACAGGGCGCCCAGAGACGGGTCAAACATTAACATTCTGGGTGTTTCTGTGAGGGTGTTTTTGGGCGAGCTTAACGTTTAAATGGGTGAACTTGAGTAAAACAGGTCACCTTCCATAATGTGAGTGGGCCTTGTGCAATCAGTTGAAGGCCTGGATAGAACAACAACAACAACAAAACCGAGCTTCACCTGAACAAAAGAGAATTCTCCAGCTGACTGCCTTTGGACTTCATCTGCAATGGTAGCCCTTCCTGCCCGATGACCTTCAAACTGTAACCCAGACTCTCTCCCTAAGTCCACCCCACGCTCACTCTGCACATTTTAGGCTTCTCAGCCTCCATAATCATGTGAGCCAATTCCTTATCATTAACGACATCGCACCTCTCTCTAGATAGAGAGAGAGGGCATGCATCCCTGCTCTTCCTAACACCATGTTTTTTACCACTATTCCCTACCGTCTCTTTCTTTATTCACCAGAGCTTCAGAGGCCCGGTCATGTACCATCTGACTCTTGTCCAAAGACCCCCATTTGTTCTGAGACCGCATCCGCAGGGGTGGAGGTCTTAGCAACTGCATACATCCAGTGTAGATTTATTGCAGACCCCCATGCTAGGAGCACTGCCTTTATTATGGGGTTACGAGCTGCATGTTGGCCAGGAAGGACTGTTCTTACCCAACTCCATTAACTGTTTGAACTCTGCCCAGCACAGCAGTCTGCTGACAAACAGCATTCTTGGTTTCTTTTATACGCTTTGCAGGTTGCTTCCTAGAATTAGTGAACAGAAAGCAACAGAAGAATGGAAGAATAACACTGGATTTCCTTTGTTTTATCAAGTATACGTTCGGGGCCTGAAAAGGTGTCCAAAGCACTTTCTCAGCAGTATTTACTATTTGTTTTGAAGATATCTCCTACATTTGATCATTTAAACATCACAGGAATCCCTTCCCTTGTTTTGCGGGTGCAAAAACAAGTATTGCTCAGGCCTGAAATTTAGTCACTGGGCACGGGAACAGTGGCACAGGGGTTACACTGTTGATTGGCATTGCTACCAAGCCAGGACGGTGGTGAAGAAGGCCTGGCCTTGTACCACGGCTGGGGCAGCGGGGTCCCGGGGCAGCCGATAGACAGAGGCAGGCCTTTGCAGCACCAGCCCCGGCACTGCCTGGGACTTCAGAGAAGTCAGGAGGTCAAGTTGGTCAAGAGGCCAACTTCAAGGTCTCTAGGTCCAGTTTCTGTAGGAAGAGCTGACACCCATTCACTGGTCAAGGTGCACCAGCAGCATCTGACCTCCCTCTGGCTACAAGTTGCTGGGGGCTGGGGTCCTAATGACTATTATAATGTAGTGGGAATGCCTTTGAATGACCTTAGTATGGTTCTCTAGGTCAACCGCGATTCAGACAGCAGCATCATTTACTTGTGACAAGTGCATCAAACAACAGAGTGTGCCAACAAGTCTCTTGGAATCAACAAATGATATGGAAAATTATAGAATAGGTTGACATACAGTTGATGGTATGGCTTGTATCATTTAGCAACTTCTTACAAGCAGCTCACTTTTCTGCACACATACATGTTATGTGGAGAATAAAAGGAATCCATTTTAAAAATTTTGGTATGTATTTTTATATCAACTTATATTAAGTAGAGTATCTTGAATATAATCACCGAATTGTCTGAATTTACAGTGAAGGAACCAAGGGTACCTGAAGCCAAGGGCTTCCCCGCCCCCCCCCCAACTCCTGCTCTGCTCCTTGGAGCTGTATTGATTTTCTCCCTCCATGAGTTTTATTCAGAGATGGGCAGAAGCCAATCATTCCTTGCATTTTGAATCTTATCCGATGTTCTCCCTAGAAACAGTCTTAGTTAATATATAAATGGAAGAAACACCAAATTAGACTAGCTAGGCATTGAGTAAAATGTAGGCGTTTTTAGACAGAAGAGTCTTTCTGTCAGGAACAGAAGATTCAGAAACTCTGAGTATTATTTATAAATAAAGAAAGCAGTATGACAAGGCCATTGAGACTTACGTGAATGAAGACAGGGATGGTCTAGGGTAGTGGTAAGAAACATCATCTGTGGGACCACGTGGATCTGGGTTTAAGTTCTGGCTCTTCCTTTGACTGTTTGTGGGTTCTTGGCCAGTTGTTCAACCCCTGGCCTCAGTTTCCCTATCTGTAAAATTGGCATCATCATCGTAATATCGACTGCACTGGTTTGTTATCAAAATGAAGAGGAATAACTCATAGAGTGCTTAGCCCAAAGCCCAAACATAGTAAGTGCTGCATAAATGTTTGCACTTGTTGCAAGTACTCTTGTTAAGTGGTTATAGGCAGTAAATAAGAGTCTATTCTAGCTTTGTCTGAAATGTTCAACCGTTGTTCAGTGGTGCTTTGGTACTTGATTTGTTGGTGACTGTCCCTTCTGATTTTCTGAATAGCGTGTAACTATTCTTCCAGGTGATTCATGTGTTACCTGGAATTCACCATCAAAACGTCTGAGAAATGACCACCTTCCGCCATACAGACCCCTTTTCCCAGGATAGGTTTCTCAGCTGGGAGGCCATGAAAGGTGTAGTCAAGACTGATTGGGGGTTCAGAAAGTACCACCACTGGCTCTGTAACGTGGCCAGGACCGCTGTGGTTGCTGATGACATCGGTGGCCCAAATTCTTCCCTTCTTTGTACGTTACTGGTAGTGCCCTCCTGCTCCAACTCTGTGCTCAGCCATGGGACTGCTTTGACCAGTGGGATGGTAGCAAACCTGATGTATGCAGAGGCTTGAACAAAAAGTGCAGGCATGTTTCTGCTTGAGTTCTCCTACTCCACCACCATCCCGAGCATAGCTTAGCCTATGGTCCAGGAAAAACAATGAGAGAGACGTAAAGTAGAGCAGGGTAGACCAGCCGAACTCAGCCTAAATCAGCCAGCCCCCGCCCCCCGATGCATGAGGGAGTCCAGTCCTAGAGTAGCTCCTGCAGATCTCTGGGGAAGAGATGCCTCTGAGGTCTTCGGGTCAGCGTTATTGTTGCAACAGATGCCTGATACAACCAGGCGGGGGGGAAACTCTCTTTTCTGGTGGTCATTTTTCCTATGAGGAAGGAAAAGGTTGAAATTTTTGTCTTTTAAAATTTTTATGTTTCATAAAAATTTTTTGGTGCCTTAAAGGGCATGAAGCAAGCTGACATGTCCTCAGCAGTGCCAACCAGATTTTCAGCTCATGGCAGGATGTCGTTATTTAAAGTCTGCTGGGAAATAAAACATGTGTACTCATCTGAAGCTGCTTGTAAGTGCCTCAAACAGTCATCTGTAAGAATGAGGAAGGGGATGGGAAGGGGACTTTGTTTCCCTGCCATGTGCTGCTGATCAGTACTCAGAATAGTCAGAGCCCGGGTCCTCAGGTCGCTGCTGTGTGAGGCCTCTGGGGACGCGTGTGGCTGAGCAGGGGAGGGTGGTACTGAAGGGCACATCACATTCACTGGAGGGCTCCACTGCCAGTGTCCGTGGCAGCGGCAGACATTGTTGATCACCTGGATCCATCTCCTTTTGGATGCCTGTTCTCTGACCTAGGTAGGAACCTGAGCATTCACCACCATTGCGCTTCCTATGTTCTATCCTGTGGGCCTGTTTGGGAGGAAAAGGGGCATCTCCCACTAGCCTGTGACTCTTCTGAGGGCAGCAGGTGGGGCTCACTCATTCTTTTTGGTTTATGAACTACCCAGCATGTAGTCAGACTCCAAGAGTGAATGGATGGATGCATGGATGGATGGATGAAAGAGCGTGAAGTATTTACAAGGTGCTGAATTTTTCCCTGTTGGACAGATGTACTTTGGAGACTACAGAAAAAGAAAGAAGCCACATATGATATCGGAGAAGCTATGCTGTCTTTTGAAGCCTCAGTTTGTAGGTGCGGAAAGGGCAGTAATAAAAAACCCCACGTCACAGAGTTGGGGTAAGAATTATGTGAGCAGCCTCAGGGACTCGGCATTGTGTCGGCGTACTCTACGCAGCTAACAGTACGTTAGTGGTAGTGCTGGTGCTGACGGTGGGATTTATCCTTTAAAAATATAAATTATACTTACAGACGTAAGACCCCCCCCCGCCAAAGAACCCATATGCAACTACTTGAATGGTGACAGTTAAGAGAAAGACACAGTCCCAGTGGGAGTCAAAGCAAGGACACAGCTCTCAGTGGGTACTGCTGCAGCTGGAAAGGCTGTGCGGGCCACGGTGGGGTCCAGAGTGGTCAGAGGAGAGACTCTGAGGAGTGGGTGGCATTTGAAGGATGGGTGCGATTTTGACAGCGGTCATTGATATGACACAGACTTTGGGTCTTCATGGAATTCTGAGAAGGTACACATCTGCCTGGATGTGTGAAACTGGGAGAGTTTGGTGAGGAGAGTGGACCTTCCATTGGGCCTTATGGGGACGAAAAAAAGGACAGAGTTTATAGAGGAGAAAGCTTTATTTCTTGGACTCCTTTAAATCTTACTTCTATATTCTGGATAGATATAATGCATTGCAGAGTGTATCATGTTTCTTCTCTTCCTATGTCTTTCTCTGTTTCTTCCATTTCTTTTCACTCTTCACAAAAGCTCACGGGCTGTGGATTTGAACAGATCTGGATTCTAATTTCAAACACCTACCTCTGCTTAGGAAAAATATTTTGCTTTCTGGGTCTTGACGTTCTCATCTGTAAAATGGGAAAATAATTCCTACTTTAGAAGGTTCACGGGAGGGTCAGTTCAAGGGTCTTTCCTAAATGATGATCATCACCATCATTCCATTTTTATTCTGCCTGCCATCCAAGTACAAGAGTCATAGTC
Source organism: Zalophus californianus (assembly GCF_009762305.2). Classification (NCBI taxonomy): domain Eukaryota; kingdom Metazoa; phylum Chordata; class Mammalia; order Carnivora; family Otariidae; genus Zalophus; species Zalophus californianus. Next base: position 31,977,777 of record NC_045595.1, on the reverse strand, counting down.
CAGATGTTGCCAGTCTCTAAATTACAGTCTTCAAGGATAGGCATTGACCTTTTCAACCTGCCTCAGGCTCTGGAGATAAACCAGTTTAGACCAAAAGTTTGTTAAGTGATTCAGCATTACCGTTTGGCTCAGCCACCTCACTCAAGCTGAGCGGTCTTCCTGTGCGACAGTTCATTGGTTACCATCATACACCATATGAAAACCTCAGGGGTATGTCCTCTGAATATGCTGTTTCCCTGAACCCTTGTCTGCCACTGGCAGGGACCTTCACAGCTCACATCTAGAGCTGATACCCAGCACTCAAGAAGGGTCTAGTCCCTTCATTTACACCCACCCCCAGTCATTGCTGGTTACTAAATCTTTTGATTATCACTCTTGGCTGCCACCTTTCCAGGCATCGATTCGCAGGACAAATGATTAGGAGGTGACTTATCAATGCCCATCCTTGAAGACTGTAATTTAGAGACTGGCAACATCTGGACTATGACCAAATAGCTCAGATATGCAGACACAGGTAACAGAGATTGAGGGAATTGGAGATGGTTTCCATGGAAAAAACCTCCTTTTCTAGAAAAATTAAGTTCCTTGGTGGTTCTGAGTTTCTCAGTAGGGAAGCTGTAGGATTTGGGTTTGGGTCAGTTCTTCATGGTAAAGGACTAAATCATACATACATCATTGTCTTTTGTGCACTAAATACACAGCACCAAAAACTGCCCCCGAGTATTTCCAGATGTTTCTGGTGGGAGGTAGGTGGTGGAGAGGTGTTGTAATAAGGCCTTTGGTGGAGATCTGCCATGTGATCAGCCAAACCAAAATAGTGAACAGTGTTTTACTGAGTACGCTGTAGAGTAAAATTCAAGGTAGAAAAGCCCACATAATAATAATAATAATAATAAGATTGAACTTGCCATTCAATTCAATTTTTGACTTTAAGACTGACAGGTAGTAGCCCTGACATGTTTCATTTAGCTTGCGCACAGCGGTTACACCGGGCCTGGGCCTGGACTAGGGGAATATGACGTAGTTCTCGCCCTTCTGGAGCTAACATTTGTCGGCCTGCCAGGCTGAAGAAACACCACTGGCTTCGGCTCACTGGGCAGCAGCAGCATGGGCAAGGAATGTCCATTTATTCCTCCTTCTCATTCGAGAAGGAATACAGGCACACCTCAGAGGTACTGTGGGTTCGATTCCAGACCACCACAATAAAGCACATATCACAATAAAGCAAGTCAAATGAATGTTGGGTTTTCCAGTGCCTTTAAAAGTTAAATTTAGTAGCAACTTCTATCTAGATGGGTCTACTGAGGCAAGGGAAACAAAATTCAAGAATAAATTATTGGGACATCATCACAATAAAAAGCTTCTACACAGCAAAGGAAACAATCCACAAAACTAAAAACCAGCCTATGGAATGAGAGAAGATGTTTGCAAATGACATATCTGATAAAGGCTTGGTATCCAAAATATATAAAGAACTTACAAAATTCAACACCCCAAAAAAGAATAATCCAATTAAAAAATGGGCAGAGGAACTAAATAGACATTTTTCCAAAGGAGGCATCCAGATGGCCAACAGGTACATGAAAAGATGCTCAGCATCACTCATCATCAGGGAAATGAAATCAAAACTACAATGAGATATCACTGCAAACCTGTCAGAATGGCTAAAATCAACAACACAAGAAACAACACGTGTTGGCAAGGATGTAGAGAAAGGGGAACCCTCTTGCACTGTCGGTGGGAATGCAGATTGGTGCAGCCACTCTGGAAAACAGTATGGAGATTCCTCAAAAAGTTGAAAATAGAGCTACCCTACAACCCAGCAATTGCACTACTGGGTATTTACAAAAATACTAATTCAAAGGGATGCATGCACCCCAGTGTTTATAGCAGCATTATCTACAATAGCCAAATTATGGAAATAGCTCAAATGTCCATCAGCTGATGAATGGATAAAGAAGATGGGTGTGTGTGTGTGTGTGTGTGTGTGTGTGTGTGTGTGTGTGTGTGTGTGTGTGTACACATCCAAATTTACTCAACCATAAAAAAAATAAAATATTGCCATTTGCAACAACACGGTTGGAGCTAGAGAGTGTTATGCTAAATGAAATAAGTCAGAGGAAGACAAATACATACGATTTCACTCCTATTTTGAATTTAAGAAACAAACGAGCAAAGGGGAAAAAAGAAAGGCAAACCAAGAAACAGACTCTTAACTATAGAGAACTGATAGTTGCCCGGGGAGAGGTCGGTGGGGGGATGGGTGAAACAGGTGTTGGGGATTAAGGAGTGCACTTCTCAGGAGCACCGGGTGTTGTATGGAAGTGTTGTGTTGAATCACTGTACTTATACCTAAAACTAATGTTATACTGTTAACTAAATGGAATTTAAATAAAAACATTTAAAGATTTAAAAGTTATGTTTATACCATGCTGTAATCTATTAAGTGTACAATAACATTATATCTAAAATAACATACATACCTTAATTAAGAATACTTGATTGCTAAATAAAATGCTAAAACTTACCATTGTCTGAACTTTCAGTGAGTCATAGCCTTTTTGCTGGTAGAGGGTCTTGCCTCCATGTTGATGGCGCTGACTGATCAGGGCGGTGGTGGCTGAAGGTTGGGGCAGCATGGCAGTTTCTTAAAATAAGACAGCAATGAGGTTTACCACACGAATGGACTCTTCCTTTCACGAACGACTTCCCTGCAGCCTGTGATAACTGTTTGACTGCATTTTGTCCACAGAACTTCTTTCAAAACTGGAGTCGGTCCTCTCAAACCCTGCCGCTGCTTTATCAACCAGGTTGATGTAATATTCTAAATCCATTGTTGTCATGTCAACAATCATCACAGCATCTTCACCAGGAGTAGATGACATCTTAGGAAACCACTTTCTTAAAAAAAAAAAAAAAAAAGGAAGAAACCACTTTCTTTGCTCCCCCATAAGTAACAACTCCTCATCCATTGAAGTCTGATCACGAGATTTCCGCAGTGCAGTCCTTCCTTCAGGCTCCACTTCAAATTCTAGTTCTCATACTGTTTCCACCTCATCTGCAGTCAGACTGCACACATAACATTTACTAAGTTTCTCATCTTACACGGGCTCTGTTCATGGGGTCCCAAAACAATTACAATAGGAACATCAAAGATCACTGATGACAGGTCACTAGGACAGTTATAATGGAAAAGTTGGAACCGTTGTGAGCATTGCCAGAATGTGACCCCGAGAGAGGCAATGTGAGCAAATGGTGTTGGAAAAATGGGCACCGAGGGGCCTGCTAGATACAGGGTTACCACGAACCTTCAGTTTATAAAAGATGCGGTATCTACAGAGTACAATGAAATTGGGTGTGCCTCAAGACCTTGATCTCATTTCTCTGGGATCCTGTAAAGCAGTATTTACCCCTCTAAGTTCCTAGGTGATGGGTTCATCCTTTTTCCACCTTTGGAGTAAGATGGTGAAATGTCATGTACACAGGAAGGCTATTCAAAATATTTAATAAATGCCATGGCACAGATGCCTGGAATTCACGACCAATAGTGGCCCTCGCACTGGAAATGGGCCTTTGGAGATTCCCTTCAGTGCTCCAAATTAATCCTTGGGTGCTGGTGGGGCTGCCTCGGGGAGCGTTTTGGAGAAGTGGCTGTTTGCCAAGTGTTTCCATACTTTAACAGATACGGTTGTTCGTGCTTGCCACCCAAAGCCAACCTTGTGCGTCAGTCTTTGCAACCCTCCTTTTGCAGGAAGATGGCCCGGGTCACTACATTCTAAGCCCTGTGCCCAGTGTTCCCTCCTCTGAGGCACATTCTCATCCCCCCCCCCCGCCCCCGTCAGCTAGGTGTCCTCATTAAAGCTCCCTAGTGGCCCACAGGTCAGACCTAAGGGCATTTGGAAAAAGTCCATCTGTTTACTGCAAGACAAACATTATAAACACATTTAATGAAGATGTAATAAATTTCTAAGCCAAAATGAAGGGGGTCTCGCCCCCATCCCTATCAGTTCTGCTCTTTCTCTTTTTAGACAAGCTCACGTGGTATCTTTTTAAAGGTGGTTCCACCCTCCTTTGGACCAGATTGCTACACCCAGCTGGCTCTCTGGGAATCTATTCCCAGCCCTGGTGCTTTAGTGTTTTTGCTTCTGTGGTTTCCAGACAAACCTCTAACATTTGTCCAATGTAGCATTTTGTGGTAACGTACATGTGAGCACAGAGCTTTTTGAAGTTGATTGATGTTCTTGTCTTACAAATTGCTACCTTTTGAGATTTTCTTTTGGTTTTCTTTGGCAAAATAACTTTTTCGGTCTTGAGATTCTGGCCACATTGGATGTCTGCTGGCTTTTGTGTGTTTAATATTATAATTGCTTTGATATCTGTTCTTACCTCTAACTTGGTTAAAATATTTTTTTCACAGTGCTCTGTGTTGGCTCAAGGGAGACTATAAATCTATAAAAGTGTTTGATTTCTGTTCACTGGTTTAAGAGTAAAATAAATGGCCTTTGAGTACAGCATGGCGGAAGCGGGTGTCTTTGAATCTGTTTGATAATCATCAGCAACCCAAATAAGAACATGAAAAGGGGTATTTATCCCAATCATAACCCCTAAATTCACATCAGCATTTTGAAAGAAAAATGTGCCTGAGATGATAGAATTCCAAAATGGACTGTTTAGCAAACATTTGTTGAGTCTGAGTCGTAAGTCATTAAATCATCTTTGTGGCTGTAGGTGAAAGAAACCTAATTTGTTGACCGCCTTCCAGAAAAGAAACTGGTGCCTCTAAGACTTGATAATTTTAATCAGATCAGATCTTTATTGGCTTGTATTGTTGAAACTTCCCCGGGAATCATTATTAAACAGATAATTATTTAGTCACAAATCAAAGCCTCAGCAAAAGGGAAATGTCATGGAGTAAAATGGAGAATGCACCTTTAGCTGTGGAATACAGGTCAATTTGCCCTCCTTTTGAAACCAGGAGAGGGCTTTCTGGGTTCTTTCCTTCTGGTCTCTTGTGGTTCTGAGCCATTTCTCACTTTCTCTTCCCAATGTCCCTACTGAAGGCTTTTGAGGATCAGAGCGAAAGTAGGGGGTCGATGGGGGATTTGTGCATGGGAAGTGGTGTTGGATGGGAAAGAAGTTGTGATTCAGGATGGAGGGGTGGGGGCAGAATGAGAGCTAAGGGAAGGTGGGAAGACAGAGAAATGGGGGCCAATCCTATGACTGGCTGAATTTCTGGGGACAACTCCTAGCTCCATGGACAACCAGCCTGGCAGATACTTCTGGTTATGATAAACCCAGGGTGGAAATTCATAATAGTGGTGGCCGTCCTAGTGATGGCAGCTAACTTTTGCTGCGTTCTGACCATCTACCCTTCAATATGCCAAGTGTTTGATGGGATTATCCCCTTTAATCCTCATCGCAACCTTAGGAAGATGAAATTTATTATCCTAATTTTCCTATTGAAGAAACTAGGGCTTAGAAAAACTCAGGGTGAAAAGAAGTATTTGTTAAACTGGAAAAGGGGCTTTGTTATCTATACTTTCCACACAAAGTATCTGTGGGATCCTGTTTGAGACCATCTCCATGGTGAAATTCCAATCCAGATGTGACCAAGAAAGCACAAATGGGAAGATGGAAAACACTTTGAGATGGGCTCCCACTATTTGGGAAATATGGCATTACACCAAGTCAAAGAGGTTGGAATTTATCAATTTGTTTTATTTTTATTGGAAGACAGAACTTTTAATATGTTAACATGTGTCACAAATTCTCTAGAAGAAGTTTTGGTATATTTTACTAAACTTTCGTGGCCATCAAAACTAACTAACTTACTTTCTTTCTTTCTTTCTTTCTTTCTTTCTTTCTTTCTTTCTTTCTTTCTTTCTTTCTTTCTTTCTTTGAGGGTGTATCTATTAACTTCTCGAAACATATATATGAAGCACCTTTTGAGAAACGCAGATGAAAGTGTAAAATGTCTAACTAGAAGGAAAACGATCCAGGTGCCTCCTTAGTTTCACTCCCGACTCTCTATAATTCAGGGTAAAATTTCTCTGCTCTCCGCCAAAGCTTTGCCTCTACAGCTTGGAATGTGTGTGTCTCTGATACTGTGTTACAGAACTGTGTTACTGTGAGGAGCTAAAGTGAAAATTAAAACATATTTCATTGTGGGCACTAAGGTGAGATGACTGTATTTTGTCAAGAAAAATGTTGTAAGAATACGTTATCATTCTTCAGTAGTGGTCCCCTTAGAAGAGGGAATTTGAATTTTCTTTCAGTACCTAGGAATTTAATAATCTAAAGTACTGAAAGCAATTGTTTTTCTTCAGCCTTGGGGCGTTGGAAAGAACATTTTGGAAAAATGAGAAGGTTGGGTCCTGCCACATGGGACCTTGCGTAGACTCCGATGCAAGCCTCACTTGGAAGCTGGTAACCCTGCTTGGATGAAGGACCCCAAATTCTGAGCTGGAGTTCTCTAAAACTGTGGTCTTGTGCTTGTGATGTAGAGCTCCTGGTGACTGTTTGACCCTCATGAGAAACCACACAAGTGCAGTAACTAGACAGGAACAGTTTGTATAGTCAAAAAAGAAAAGATCACACCTCCCAGAATCCCCCGGGGCCAGAAGAGAGCCTGGACCAAATTAGACATCACACGGAGGGAAGCAGCCATATTGCAGAAACACATCCTTGGGTGTTCTATGGGTTTCTCTTGTTCTTTCTTTTCCTCTGAGGTATCAGATGTGGAGCCAGTAAAGAGAAGACATTTCCCTAACACCAAATGGGAACAATGCAGTTGAGCCTTCTGAAGTGAACTGTAAAAGGCACAGAGCTGTGGAAAGAATACATTTTCTCCTCTTTGAGGTTCTGTATTTAGCAGCTTTCTGATTGCACTTGACCTCTGAAGCGTGACAATAGCCAACTTAGGTTGCTGAAACTTAAGATGGTGTAGAGGGCCGTGGAGGCAGGGCCTCCGCCGCCTCCCTGACGGTCAGAGATTCAGCTCGAGTTAGCAAGAATGTAAACTATCTTCTCATCCCAACAACGCCAGGCTGGTGGTGGGTTTCTGTTTTTGCTTCTTCCACCCTTCTTTCTTTTACAGTTCATTGACAATTCTGCTCATGCTTTAAAATAATCTGGGCTCGAAGGGAGGCTTGCATCGCGCTGATTTTGATTACTCCCACATACCGTATTTATTTGCCATTTAAAGCATCTTTGTCTGGAGGAGATTCAGTTTCTGCAGCAACTGATCCCTGCTGCGGTTAACTGAGGGAAGGTGAAGGGGAGAGGCAGGTCCCTTCAGCAGGGCCCATTGTGTGAGGAGGCCTCCAGGGAAGAAGGGGAGAAGATAATACTCCGAATGACCAGGGGGGCCTGACTGCTCCCTCAAACCTTTGTCTGGTGCCTCGCACTCTTTCTGGGGCTTGCGGGATGGTTGCACCTTCAGGACTGTCCTTATTGTAGGAAATACACAGCATTCGTGGTGAACCTTGCGGCTGGGCCCTGGATGCAGTTCCGCGGCTCTTGTCCTGGGACTCTGGTCTCCTTTCTCCTGTCCCGTCCCGTCCCATAGTGACACGAGTGCTGGGGGACCAGGCGCTTCCGAGTTTCCCATGAGTTCAAGGGCCTGGGGTTTGCGGTCGTTCCCCACCCTCCTGGCATGAGAACAAAACATCAAAACTTTGGATAAATGAGCTTTATGGAAAGACTGCACTTTGACAGTGCCCTGCAGAGCCAGACAGAAGCCGGAGGCAGAGGGGAGGAAATTCAGGAATAGTAATCTTGTTTTTTTGTTTTTTTTTTTAAAGATTTTATTTATTTATTTGACACACAGAGAGATAGCGAGAGAGAGAGAGGGAGAGAGCACAAGTAGGGGGAGCGACAGGCAGAGGGAGAAGCAGGCTTCCTGCATGAGCAGGGAGCCCGATGTGGGGCTCGATCCCAGGACCCTGGGATCATGACCTGAGCCGAAGGCAGCGGTTTAACCAACTGAGCCACCCAGGCGCCCAGTAATCTTGTTTTTATTTAAAAACTTTGATGATGTGTTCAGTGTCACCTGTTTTTGCATTAAATTTGATTTTTTAAGATACTGCATGGAAACACCATTTTCTTGATTGCTGAGTTTTGTGGTGCCCTCTTAAATGTTGCATCCAAGGTGAGCGCCTCACTTGGTCCCAGCCCCAGTAACAAGTTCCACATGAGTGCCTTTTTTATTAGAAGTTATTATATGACAATGTTGATAATGTCCCTTACCCTGTACTGAGTACTCACGCTGTGCCTCATGGCGCATGGACCTCCATGCACCACATGGGAAACATTCATAAGTATTGACTCATGAAATCGGCCTGAAGGTAGCTACTGTGATTATTCCCATCCTACGGATGAAGAAATTGAGGCTTCCAAAAATTAGGTCATTTGCCTGAAGTCCAAACCCCACTGGGAAAGGCAGAAGCAGGAATTTAGCCCCGGTGTTTATGGCTCCAATCTCTTTCTTAGTCTCCTATCTCTGAGGGACTGAATTTTTTTCACCCTACTCTGTGAAGATTGATTCTGTTTTACGTGGCCAGCAACTCTACGTTTTCCGCGGCGGAAATGTATATCATGTTGATTTCTGCCCAGGAGGTAATGCATCGAATTGAAAGTGAAGCCTCCAACAGGAAATCACAGAAAGCACGTGGAGGTCCCTGATTCTGTGAATCCATGGAAAAGGGGCAGCTGGGTGTCAGTCTGGTCCCCTAGCCCTCGTCATGGAGTTGGCTTTTATCATAATGGTTTTAACAGCTTTTTTAAAAAATGTAATATTGAAAATATCTGTGTGCGTATTGGTTGGTTCTTTAGTGATATTGTAGCATAGTCTCATTGCCTTTATTTTCTTTTTTCCTCAAATACATTCATTTTGGAATTCTTGTTAGGAAATTTGGGTCTTGGCTGGAAATGTTGCCACCCCCGCTCCGTAGACCTATGCTGCGTGGTATGGTAGCCACCCACCACATACGGTTATTGAATACTTGAAGTGTGGCTCATCCTTTTTTTATTTCTTTTTTATTTTTTATTTAAGATTTTACTTATTTATTTGAGAGAGAGTGTGTGTGTGAGCAGGGTGAGGGGCAGAAGGAGAGGGAGAGAGAGAATCTCAAACAGACTCCCTGCTGACCACGGAGCCTGAAGCCGGACATGGTGCTCGATCTCATGAGGTGAAATCAAGAGTCTGTCGCTTAACCCACTGAGTCACCCAGGCACCCCAAGTGTGACTCATCCTGACTAAGATGTGCTCTGAGTGAGAAATCACACTGGAGATGGAAGTCTTCTATGCTACAGACAGTGGAAACTATCTCATTCCTAATTTTTTATTGATTGTATATGGCGATGGTATTGTGCATCTACTCGTCTAACTATAACTTCCTGGTAAAATTGATTGAGCGTGTTATTTTTTAAAGATGACAAGTGGACCATTTCAAGTCACATACAGGACTTGCATTTATTTCTGTTTGTATGGCGCTGCTGTAAAATGTGCCTTTTACTGTTCCGTTTATGAGGCAAGAGGTTGGTGTGTTTTGTTTATAACTGTTGGGAGGAGCAAGTAAAATTTGCCCAAAAAGAAAGAAAGAGAAAAAATTTGAAGCCTAAGAGGTTGAGTCAGCAGACAGTTGCTCCATTAAGGAAACTTCCTCTTTGTTCCTGCCCCCTCTGTGGACCAGTGAATTCTGTAGGCTCTGGCACTGATTTCTGGGCCTTTCAGAGCAGCTGCCTTTCAATGACGATTTGCAACTCTGAAGAGTGTTGAGGTGCTCCTGTAGGTATTGGGGACTGATGGAGCAGAGATGCCTGTGTTTGCCAAGTTCAGAGCTCTCTTCCTCAAAGTCATGTTACAGAATGGTTCTTCGAGCACTAAGGCCTGCATCTTGGCCCTAAATCTTTTGTTTGCAGGGGAACCTGGTGACCCTGAGGAAGATTCCTGCTCCCTGCTGTGTCTGGTTTGGCTTCCCTGGACCAAGCACTTCAGCTGTATTCTTTCTAGCAAAGCCCTCCACCCTACCTCTTCCTTCTGACATGGGTACTTGGTCTCCCTCTTCAGTCTGTCTTGGGGGGAATCTTTCCTCTTTGCAGAAAGCATTCAAATCAGTAATCCCCTCAGTTTACCCTTCACCTTCCTTTGCATATGCTATAGATTCTCATTTACTTCCAAATACCTATTAAGCCACCCGTGGCTCTCCAAACCTTTCCTTCTAGTGCTTGGGGCAGGAGGTGGAGGGGAGGGCTGTCTTTGTTCCCTTCCCTTCAATTGTCTTACGGATCAGTAAAGTTTAACGTGAAAGATATCTGAATTCCCCTTTGAAGTAAATGAGATAATTTTTCTGCAGATGTTAGCTTCAGTGCCTGGTAGAAGATGCTCCATAAATATTTATTGAATGAATGAATTTCTGTCCTGTTCATCTTCCTTGGAAGCTGCATTAACTCCCTGTCTCCAAGGGTCTGAATCTACTGTAGTGCCCTGGGGCAGTAATTAGGTAACTGCTCTACCTGGAGGAGTTGAAAGGGGGCTTTAATACTGTCTTATAGAATGAGCCTTAATGCAGTAAGTAAAATGCACCCTCAGGAGTAACTTCCCCTCCGTGTTTTCGCCACTCCTCTGGGATCACCACATGTGCCTACTCGCCATCCTGGATCGCTTCCTTATAGTGGAGTTGTATTTGTCTGGGCTGTAGGTTGCAAGTGCCAGAGACCAGTTGTAAAGGGGTTTATGCACCAGGCTGAGAATTTATTGGTTGAGGTTATCAAAATAGCCAGACAGGGCTGCATGCAAAGGCTCCAGGACATCTTTAAGATACAGATCTCTCCATTACTTGGCTCAGCTGTCACATGGTCTCCACCCTTGTGAGTCAGATGGTAGGCCCTTGTTAAACCTCTTCTCAATGCCTCCCCCCCCCCCCACCAGCTTCACCTAAGACCTTGGCTTTCTGTGTAGCCCCAGGGGAAATTCTCAGGATTGGCTCTGATTGGATTGTGTGAACTGTGGCCAAACAGATTAAATGCTTGGATTTGCCAGATCTGGGTCACATACCTCCCCTGGATCAGGATTCTCGGCTAGCCCATCCAAACTGCTTGAGTGGAGAAAGGGGAAGGGCATGGCACCCCAGGACTAATTCAAGGTCAGTTTATCACTGAAAAGAAGGAAAGGTGCTGAGCAGGCAAAATATATCAAAGCACCGTTATAAAAACCTACAGAGGAATCATTTTTCTGTTTCTATAGGAGAATGACTCTTGCCACAGGAATCCCAGCCCTCCCCCACTTCCAAAATCATTTTGGGAGGAGTTCCTCAATCATCAGCAACCAGGGAGCCCCTGATCTTTGAACATACTCCAGTACGTTGCACACAACAGGTTTTCAATCATTGCTCCAATCAGCATAATTGTGTACCTACTATGTGCCTGGCACTAGTCAATCACTGAGCTTCTGCTGTTGCTGTAACCATTCAAATTGGCTTTTTCACCACAGCCTGCTGACAGAGAGCATGAGCCGGGAGAGATTGCAGACGTGGCTCCAGATCTGACTCTGCCATTGACTAGCCCTGTGGATTTGGGCTGCCTCATTTTCTGTGTTTATAAAATGAGGCTACTATTGTATCTTCTCCATATAGTGAGTATAATGATTAAATGAGATGATGTATATAAAGTGCTGTGCACAGCAGCTGGTTTATAGTGAGGGTTGACACGTAGTCATCAGTGATTAATATTTATATGTCAAAGAACATGTGTTTGGTGACCACTTATATTCATTCATTTGGCATCTGTTACATTTTTGTTGTATGCTGGGTCTTTTACTAGACTCAGGATAAGGATGAATAAGATACAACTCTTGTTCTTAAGGAATTCATGGTCTCTTGCTAGAGGCAATCATGTAGGGTGGATAATCAAAGGTAATGCTGATAATTCCACAGTCCATGTGGTTTAGTCCCCAGAGCTGTGTACAACCAGAAGCAATTTATTCAGATTTCTAGAATATCACATAGGGAAGCCTATGCCCTCCCTGTGCGTATCATTCCCTCTTTTCCTCTTTCATGGATGGCCGAGACATGCAAGTCCCTTCATTTCATGGACTTTGCTGAGCTCCCCTGGCCCTTCCCAGCCATGCCCTACAACAAAGACTCCCTGACGGCACCTTTCCCTTCCCCACCATGGATTTGCCATCCAGTCATTTTCTCTGCCAGAGAGGCTCTCTCTGTCCCTGTGTAGCTTGAGCAACATCTACTATTCCTTCAAGACTTAGCTCAAGGGCCACCTTCTATTTGAGGCCTCCCTGGCCTATTGGCCCCTAGCAAGCGGTGTATCCCACTGTGAGGACACAGTCCTCTGACGATGTGATGATTGGCTTTTCTGACTATTGTGTGTGGACTATATAGGCAGGTCCCCTCTGGAGAGAAAATCATTTCCTATGTCTCTTCAGGCATGCTGGCACCATGTGGGATGGAGAGAAAGAGAGAGAAGGGGAAAGTGGTCGTTCCTAGAGATGAGCTGGAGGGGCCTCTAAGGTTGATTGTTCTCTGCAGGGCGTTTCAGACAGGGCCTCCACCTAGTAAATGATGTTTTTTGGTGTCCGTTATAAAATGACAGTAAAGACAGAAGATAGTATCGTGTGGCCACTGCATAGCTTGGTCTTTTTTCTTTTCTTTTCTTTTCTTTTTTTTAAGATTTTATGGATTTGTCAGAGAGGGGGAGAGAGAGAGACGCACACAAGCAAGGGGAGCGGCAGGCAGAGGGAGAGGGAGAAGCAGGCTCCCCACTGAGCAAGGATCCCGATGCAGGACTCCATCCCAGAACCCCGGGATCATGACCTGAGCCAAAGGCAGACGCTTAACAGACTGAGCCACCCAGGCGTCCCTGCAAAGCATGGTCTTTGGCCATCAGCTAGAACAGGGATGGACACTAAGCTCTTACTGGCAGTGGGCGAGTTCGTTCACCTCTTATACCTCCTTATCACTAAAATGGAGGTGATAACAGGACTGATCTCATAGGGTTGCTGTGAGCATTTTATGAGATGGTTCGGGGAAAGCCCTTGGCCCTGCACCTGGCAGCCAATAAAGTCCTCAGTCACAGGGGATGCTGTTATTATGAACGTGAAAATATATTTCGGAGAGTTCCAATGACTTTTCAAGGTGAACCACCACCAACCGTGTTCTTCAAGGAGGTGGCTCAGTGGTTTCTTATGACAAGGAGGAAGAAGGAAATAAACAGCCGGTTGGTTGCAGAGAGGGAACATGATTTTGTTTGGGTTGTTGTTTGCTTGTGTTTTTCACACCTGTTTTCTCGGGGGATTTGGGACGCAGCGTCTCGCCAAAACTTGACGGCAAGTAAAATACGTAGTTGAAAGTCCTCAGCAGTCACAGCAAATGTGAAATCAAATCTCTCATTTACTTTGGAGCGTCTGGACGGCAAGGACAGCTGCAGTGTTGCTATTTTTTATTTCAAATAAAAGAGTCAGCTCCTTGTTACCATAGAAACCACCAACCTAATTATAAGGAGTTTTGTTCACTGGATAAAAGTCATCATTTCTCTTTCCTCCTTATGCTCATATAGGTCCCCAAAATATTGGCATGGATTTGATCCTAGATGAAGGGATTTGCTCTCTTTAGCGAGATGATCACAGTGCACTGGCCACCCCACCCAGGAAAGAAAGCACTTGGGGCTGGCCAGGGACTGAGAGAAGTGGTGTCTGGAGCTCATGTTCCACTTTGAAAACAAGTTATGAGCATTTTGCAAGAACAAATTAGTGTTTTTAAAGCCACGTTTTAAAGAAAAATGATCCTGAGCTATCCTACCACTAGATAGACGTCCCCTTTCTTGTCTGGAAGTAAAAAGGTAGCCTCCAGCTCTGAGTTCCTTCTGTTCTAGGATTTTACAGTGGAATTCTGAGATCAATTGTATTATATAACATTGCGGTATTTGGAGAAGAAATGCTAGGCCATGGGTTTCCAAGAGCTGAGAGGCTGTTTAATGTACACTGGGCGTTTGCTAGAATGGTGACTAGTTGTACGTCACCATTAAGGCTCACCCAGAGAACGTGGAGCCTTCTCGTGCATGCTTCTCTCTTCTTGAACTTGATCTTCCATCTGTTTCCTGACCTTCCTGCTGATAAGTACCTAAGTGGAGATTCTTTTTCCTTGACCCTGAAGAGGTGGTCCCTCAATAGTCCTCTCGTAGGAAGCAGAGAAGCGCTGAGGATTAAGAGTCTTAGAGGTATTTCAGGCATAAGGTTACTTAGGGGTTAGAGATTTGCAAGTACAATTAATATATTTATATTTTGAAGATTCCATTTATAGACTGTGCCAGCTGTGGGTCTGTGCTGGCGCTGAGCATACTGCTTGCATTTTGTGGATACTGTAATACTCAGTGACATGAATGTTCTGCACACACATCAGGAATTTTGGAAGATGCATCAGGCCGTTTGGGGTGGGGGGAGGGGAGGCATGCTCCACAGAGGGACTGGACCAGGATGGGGCCAGGCAAAAGCCTGACAGTGAGGACAGGAGTCCCTGAAGAGACCATAACGACAAAAAGAAGCTTACCTAAATATGTGTGGGGGACAGGGTGGGAGAGAGAGGTGGTGGGCATGCCCCAGGGCCCTGTAACTTAGGCAGTGTTCCGGGACAGGTCAACCCGCCCTTGGTGCTTGTCCAGAACCAGGCCCTTGATTGGGATGCAGGTGTCTTTGACCTAGACTTGTTCCTCCAGCAGTTTCCTCTGCCCTTTGTGCCACGTGTCCCCCTGCTCTTGATGGTGCTGCAGTGGTGATAGTGGGGTGATGGAAATGTTGGTGGCACTTGGAATGACCGTGGTGGGGGGGATGATGGAAATTGTGATAATCACGGTGGTTGTAATGACATCGGTGATGTTGATGGTGCAGGATGGTGCTTCATGTTTTGAGCACCTTTTCAGTTGTTGGCCCCTGTTCTAAGCACTTCTATCTGATGTCAGTGCCCTCGTTTAGGCCAGAAACCTGCTTGTTCCTTTTTCTCATACATGCCATCAAACTCGCAGCAAGTTTTCATCAGCTCTACCTTTAGAAGCCGTCTGTGTTTGTCTTCTCTCACCATTTCCTTTGCTACCACTGTGGGTCACTGTGCATCACACTGCCTCCCTCTTTGGCCTGTCTTACTGCCAGACCTTCTCCCTGGACTCCCTGATTCCATTTTCCCCTCTTATGATCCATTCACACAGCAGGCAGAGTGACCTTGTAAAATCGTGCATACCCCCACTCCAGAACCTTCCTCATGGTTTCCCTTCCCCCGACTATGAAATCCAAGCCCTTGTGACCCGTTAGGTCCCCAATGCCCATCTTACTGGCCTCATCTCCTACCCTTTGCCGTTTGCTTATTCTTCATACCACCCTTCTTCCTGATCCTTGAGTATACCCGGTCCTGCAGCCTTAGCTCCTCCCTGTAGGGTTTGGCATGGCCTGTTCCCTTATTTCACTTAGGGCTCTCCTCAAACTCAGCTTCTTTATTAAAGAGCAGTCTACCTTTCCCTGTCCCTCATCTTCCTTCATCCCATTAACCTAATTTATTTTCTTCATAACGTGTAATACTCTGTCATCATTTTATAAACTTTTATAATTTATTCTATCTCTGGAGGAGTTTTCCTCTCGAGAACATCAACTTCATAAAGACAAGGACCTCCTTGGGCGCCTGGGTGGCTCAGTTGGTTAAGCGACTGCCTTCGGCTCAGGTCATGATCCTGGAGTCCCAGGATCGAGTCCCGCATCAGGCTCCCTGCTCGGCAGGGAGTCTGCTTCTCCCTCTGACCCTCTTCCCTCTCGTGCTCTCTATCTCTCATTCTCTCTCTCTCAAATAAATAAATAAAATCTTTAAAAAAAAAAAAAAGACAAGGACCTCCTTTGAATTACTCACCTCTTTACACTCATGGTCTAGAACAGTGCCTAGCTCATAGCAGAGGCACCATAAATGCTGGTTTGAAGGAATAAACAAATGATAAGCTTGTGCAATTAAAAATAAAATCCTAAGACTTATGGACTTTTGGAGAGAAAAGCTAAGGACTTCACTTTCCTAGGAAACTTGTTTGTAACTCATTTGAATTTCTCAAAGTTCCAACTCTGGCAGGCCTAATAACAATGTTCGCCCAACTATGTGATCCTTGGCATTGGTGGTGTGCAAGATGTCTTAGATGGTTTGTAGACAAGACATTACAATTGAGTCACAGCATGAATCTACTTTTTTGGCAGTGGAATTTTAAAATTTTTTATTTTATTTAACAGTGACTTAATTTACATGGCATACAATTCAACAGTTCAAGTTGTATAATTTAACGTTTTTCAGTATATTCACAGTTGTGCAAGCATCACCATAATCAATTTTAGAACATTTTCATCGCTCCAAAAAGAGACCTCATGCCCATTAGCAGTCATTTCCCCCCTCTCCAGGCTCAGACAACCACTTACGTCTTTTCTTTGTAGATTTGCCTTTTTCTGGTTATTTCATGTCAATGGAATCAAGCAATTTTTTTCTATATATACACTTTGGTGTCTGGCTTCTTTTACTTTAGCAAATTGTTTACAAGGTTCTTCAAGGTTTTAGCATGAGTCATGATTCCATTCCTTTTTATGGTTGAATAGTACTCCTTTGTATGGATATATCACATTTTGTTCGTTCAGCATTTGCTAGATAAAAAATGGGGTTGTGGGGCACCTGGGTGGCTCAGTCGTTAAGCGTATGCCTTCGGCTCAGGTCATGATCCCAGGGTCCTGGGATCGAGCGCCGCACTGGGCTCCCTGCTCGGCGGGGAGCCTGCGTCTCCCTCTCCCACTCCCCCTGCTTGTGTCCCTCTCTCACTGTGTCTCTCTCTGTCAAATAAATAAAATCTTCAAAAAATAAAAAAAAATGGGGTTGTTTGCACTTTTTGGTTATCAAGAATAATGCTGCTATGAACATTTGTGTACAAGTTTTCAATGTGGACATACGTTTTCAGTTCTCTTGGGAATATACCTAGGAGCAGAATTGCTAGTTCACGCGGTAATTCTATGTTTACCATTTTGAGGAACAGCCAAACTGTTTCCCAAAGGGCTTGCACCATTTTACATTCCCAGCTATAGTATATAAGAGTTCCATTTTCTGTGCATCCTTGCCATCATTTGTTGTTGACTACCTTTTTCATTATAGCCCTCCTAGGGGATGTGAGAGTGAATCCACTTTTGTGATTCCCTTTTTAAGAAAGAAGTTAGGGGTTGCCTGGGTGGCTCAGTCGGTTGAGCATCTGACTTTGGCTCACGTCATGATCTCAGGGTCCTTGGATGGAGCCCTGAGTTGGGCTCTGTGCTCAGCGGGGAGTCTGCTTCTCCCTCTCCCTTTGCCCCTCCTGCCTTGTGCACACATGCACACACACACACACACACTCTCTCTCTCAAATAAATAAATAAAATCGTAAAAAAAAAAGAAGTTAGGCCCTCAGAACTGTCAGCAGGGAGACTACAGAGTCTAAGTGGAATTTTATAACATTATTTGACATTTACTGTATTTTGTAATCACAAATCACTTCCCTTTTATTTCTCCTTTATTTTATTTTATTTATTTATTTTTTTTAAAGATTTATTTATTTATTTTGAGAGAGTGAGAATGAGAGAGAGAGAGAGTACATGAGAGGGGGGAGGGTTAGAGGGAGAAGCAGGCCCCTCGCTGAGCCGGGAGCCCGATGCGGGACTCGATCCCGGGACTCCAGGATCATGACCTGAGCCGAAGGCAGTCGCTTAACTGACTGAGCCACCCAGGCGCCCCTCTCCTTTATTTTAAAGTGAGAGCATCATATAGACGTTTTGAAAAACAGCTTTATGAAGATATAATTTATGTCCCACACAATTCACTCATTTAAAGTGTATAATTCAATGGCTTTTAGTATATTCACGGGGTTGGGCATCCTTCACTACAGTCAGATATTTTTATTACTTTAGAAGAAACCCCCACATTCCTTAGCCATCATCCCCCAAGTCCCCCACTACTCCAGCCTCTGGCAACCAGTAATCTACTTTCTATTTCTATACATTTGCCTATTCTGGATATTTCATGTATTTTTTTTTTTTAAATGGTTAGCTTCCGGGTCGCCTGGCTAGCTCAGTTGGTGGAGCGAGCTACTCTTGATCTCAGGGTTGTGAGTTCCAGCCCCACATTGGGTGTGGAGATTACTTGGAAATAAAAAAAAAAAAAATTTAAATAAAAATGATTAACTTCCATTTATAGCAAAATGTATTGATTTTCCTATTGAAATCCAAGTTTCCGGTTAAAATAAATATATTAAACTAAAAATTTAATAAAATAAGTGGCATGTACATGAAAGGTAAAAATTGCTGTGGTGGTCAGTGGTGGGCTGTAGGTAGGGTAGGTGAATGGGAGTGGAATGCCTGTGGCCAGTGTTTGAGAAATGGTAGATGATCACTGTCCTTGGTCTAGATTGGTCAAGAGAAACCATTCATCTTTGGACTAGAACACAGGGAGACTGAGTGCTTTCTAGGCCCACACATCCACATCGTCAAAGAGCACTGTCCACTCAAGAGCCGTGTGACCTTGTACAGCAATGTCTCAGTTTGCCAGTCTAGCCTGGAGGGGACAAGACCCACCTCATAGGGCCCTAGCGAGGACTAAATGACTGCTACATGGAAAGCTTTTAGAACACTGCCTGACATTAAGTGCGAGCTCATTAAGTGTTCGCAGCTAGCCAATTTCACTTATAGCCAAGAGGAAACTCTGCCTCATCCCCACCCCCACCCCACCCCACCCCACCCCAATCTGATGGCTTCTTTGTGGCCTTGTCTCTACCCCCTCCCCGTGCTTTGCCTTGCCAAGCAGAGAGCTTTGCTAGGAGAATATTCCCCCCGCCCCCCACCAAGAGCCAGGCAACGCCTTCTGTAGCTGAGGGTTGAGGGTATTTGAATAGCTGTGTTAGAAATATCCTTGCTAGCTTTCAAGTCAGAAACATATCGCCCTTAACCAGGTTTACAAAACCACAGGTTACCTCTTTATGTTTTTGCAAATTGCATCAAATCAAACACTGAAAGCCAAACTCCATGGGGGCCAAGTGCCTTTGTTATCAGTTTCACGAGTAACCCTGGGACATGGACAGGTTTCCATACCCCAACATTTGGAATGCATCAGCAGACCAGAAACACGATAAATGATTTTTAAAAAACCATTATACAAGTAAATTGGGATTTTAAAAATGCATTTTTAACATGTTTTTCTTCAGTTGGATCAACCATATGTTAAAGTAAGCTTCACCTATGGCAACAGTTTTCATCTGAGGCTTATTATAGCTTAATAAAAGAGTGTGTGGGTGGTGAGCCGAGCCTCCTGCAGAGCTGCTAGAAAATCGGAACTAAATGGCTTTTGTCTTTTTGCCTTGTTGATAGAAAATTTTTTTTTTGCCGGGATTATGGGTGGGTGAGGCCAAATCACCATTCCTGCAGGACTTAAGCTAGGCTCAGTAGGTGTCCGAGGAGAAGAGGTCATTTAGGAGGGAACCCAGGAGGCGGGAGAAGCACCCAGGACGGAGACTGCTTGCATTCTACTCCCAGCTGTCCCACCATTCAATAGCTATTTGAAAATGATAATTTATTAATTCCTCCAAGCTTAGATTGTTTCATCTGAAAAATAGTAATGATGATACTTACCTCGCACAATTGTCATGGGTCAAATGAAATATCGAGTGTAAAGTTCTTTGCACGGTGCTTGGCATGGAGCTAATTTGCCTGCCATCATTGATATTATAGTCATTTTCCCTCGCTTCTGGAGAATCTGACTCCTTCGGGCACGTCTGGAAGGCCCTCTGATGTCTGGTCTACTTGCATTTGATTTCTCCACTGGCCTCCTCTCTGTTTCTTGAACATACCAGCTTTGTTCCTGCACCAGAGCTTTCCATTTGCTGCCCACCTACACTGCCTGCCCTTGTCCCAGCCCTTCCTGGGGCAGTTCTTACTAACCATCAGGCCTCTCCTTCACATCTGCACCTCCACTCACATGTACTGTCATCTCATTCTGTCTCTTTGTCTCATTGCCCTTGCTCCACCCGAAACCATCCTGTTCACTGATTTGTTTCCTTGTCTGTCGCCTGTCTCCCCCACTAGCATGTAAGCTCCAGGAAGGCACTGTCCTCTGCTCTCTTGTCTGAGGTCTGGTGGCCTCCTTTAGGTCAGTGCCTGGCCAATAAAAAGCACCCCTTAAATATCTGTTGAATTTCAGTGTACAACTTGGAGTTCCCATACTGAGTTTCATAAGTCGTGGGACATGAAGTTTTTGTTGTTGTTGTTGTTTTTAAATTTTACTTATTTGAGAGGGAGAGAATGAGAGAGAGAGCTTGAGAGCGGGGAGGGTCAGAGGGAGAAGCAGACTCCCTGCTCAGCAGGAAGCCTGATGTGACTCCATCCTTCGACTCCAGGATCATGACCTGAGCCGAAGGCAGTCGCTTAACCAACTGAGCCACCCAGGCACCCCGGGACATGAAGTTTTAAAAGAAGTATTATGCTAGAAAGGCTACCATGTTCGACAGCCCTCGTGTTCTGAATTTCAGTTTTACCTCTCCACGAACTGTCTCCTTGATCCAATCCGCTATCATCAGGAGGAAGGCGTACGGGATAACAATAATTGATACAGGCAAATAGGACCTTTAAAGGCCATCAGAGGATTTAGTTTTCATGCCACAATATAGGCAGCCATTTTTCACCTGTGGTAAAAGGCAGACATAGGGATGGACTGTTACCACCTTTATCATCGGTTAGTAGATGTGTCCCTAGAACAATTGGAAGGATCGTAGTGAAAATTTTATGGTGCCTATATGACATGGTCACTGAGGGAGGAAGAACATTCTTCTGGGGCATCCATGTAAGTAGATCCTTGCTGTTCTGTTTCCAGTGTCCTTAGATCCCTGGAAATAGCATTAAAGAAGTAAGCTTTAATATTATTATTTATTATAATACTATATTACAAATATGTTATTAATTGCTTACTCTAGTAAATGCCATAGAGGAAAAATACGGTTTCTAGTAAGAAAATAATTGTTGCAGACCTACTTTAGATTGGATGATCAAAATAAATGAATGAATCCCTTAGAAAAGATGAATGTTGTTTCTTACAATTGGACGTGAAAAATAGATACTCTGATGCCTGCACACCAGATTCCTTTACCCTGCACTGCTGGCACAAGGCGGAAGGAACACCACTGATTCTTCAAGCACCCAGTTGATTTCTCTCTTGTTCAGGCAGGTAGTGTGTGCTTCGTTCCCTCCTTGCCCCAGCGTTCCTTCCCCTCCCCGCAACCCTCCCCAGCTGAAAGAACGGAGTGTCATGTGGTCCAGAGCTACACAAGGACCTTGGACCTGCTGGATGGCCACCTGCTGTGGCACATTAATGGAAAACAAAATCCTCTTGGAAGGGAATGAAGACAGAGGTGGCCTCTGGGTCACATCCTTGGCAGGGCACAGTCTTGCCTGCAGTGTTCCAACAGATCCTTACTGCTGTTTGGAGTGGCACAGGAAGGTAGGTGTTTTGACAAGTGGCCCCTCTCCACCTGTTCACCAACCCAACCAGGGCCTCCTTAGACTTCAGCTGTGCGAGAGCAACACCTCCAACATACATTCTGGTGATGTCTTCTGAAAGACACAGTGTGCATATTTGTTTATTGATGTTTATTTCTTTAAATCTTTCCCTGTTTCAAAGGTATTGATTTATTTAAGAACGGTGTGCCATCATCTGGATTAAACACTTTACATGGACCTCACCACAGTGCAGAGAGAGGCATGATTTGGGGGCGCAACTCCTTTTTTTAGGTGGGGAAATTAAGGCTGCAAGGGATTCTGTTTACTCAGGGTCGCGTCTGTAGGAACCACACAGCCCTTTCTTTTACCCACTGTTTGCTCTCTCCCTCCTCACAAATCTCACATGCTCGTTGTAAATACTTAGATGATAGGGATAAGAGAAACGAAATTTAAAATTATACCTATAAGTCGTGCATAATGTCTACTACTTTCCCCCTCTTAAGTTTATTAACCACTGTTAAATTTTTACTTTCTAAACTCTGTGTGGGTGTGTGTATTGCTGTGTATGTGTATGTGTGTGTCTGTTTATATAAAATATCCAGTGTGTGTACCTTCATATAAATATGTGATAATTTACCACTTTTTCAACAAATAGCAACTAATTAACTTCCCGTTATCTATCTATCTATCTATCTATCTATCTATCTATCTATCTATCTATCTACATGTTATTTAACAGTGTAATATCCTATGCCTCATCTGCACCATGACTTATTTTACCAAATCCCTATTACTGGACTCTCCCTGCTCCCTCCCTCCCAGATGACAATAATAAGCACCCTATGGTCCAGTCTTCCAAACTACTGCTATGGATGTTTTTGTACATAGTCTTTTTGAATTTGTTATTTCTGTAGGATAATTCCTAGAGTGGTATCCAAACCCTGCCACAAAAGATAATTCAGGATATTGATTATAGGCAATCAGACCTTGAAAGAATATAGTTGCTGTGATTAAGTTTTTTACCTGCCTCTCTGCTTCCTGGTTGAGTAAATGCTGGTTGACCAGTTAATTGCGGCTTGCAAGGAGCAACGCAGTAGGGTAGAGAGAGGTTGAAGCTTGGTGTTATAATATGATGTGATAAGTTCAATAATAGAAATGTGCTTAATATATAGGACAGAGGAATGTTGCACCTTATCTAACTCCACCTGAGCATTGGCTGGATGGACAGGGTAGAGGATGAGCAGTTTCAGCTTACAAAGTAGGATGTAGTAGGCAGAACAGCCAGTGATGGAGCCAGAAAAATAGCCAGGAGCTGTATCAGACAGGGCTTGATATGTATTATTGATAATGTTTGGACCACCTCTGGATTTGGTACAGATAGGATGAGAGAAGACCTTGGAAAGGCCCTAAGGATGGCTGATTTCCATGTAGAAGACTCCTGCTGCCCGGGAGATGGAGGACAGCTGTGTGGGAGACAAGGTTGGAGACAGACAGATGTGTTCGAAGGAGGGTGCAGTTTTCCAGGTAAGAGGTCATAGAGGTCTAGATGCATGCAGAAGTCAAGGAGGGAGGATGGAGGGGCTGGACTGGAGACTATTTGGATCAGTGGCCTCCATTTGGATATGGAGCTAAGTTTATGGGAATATCTGGCCCCTGGAATTCTATCCAAAATTGTGCAAAGATGGAAGATGTTACCAAGAATATTTACAGCGGTAAGCCTTGAATGCTGGGCATAAACAACCTATAGTGTTGTACCTGTTTGTTCTGGCTAGAGTTAGCAGACTTTCCAAAGGATCCCCATATGTGAGTGATCTTATTGGGGCAATGAAAGTCTTCTAAAACTGGATTAGAGTGATGGTGGCACAACTTGATAAAGTTACTAAAAATCATCAATTTGTATACTTAAAATAGATGGATTTTGTGACAGGTAAACGATACCTCAATCAACTTTATGAAGGGGAGAGATCCTCATAGTCCAAAGAAGATAAAAGCCATTGAATCATATGTGTTGCATTAAGATGTTTTGGTTAATTCATTGTGTCAACTTGAGGAGGCTTTGGTGCCCAGTTGTTTCGTTAAAGACTAGTCTAGATGTTGCTGTGAAGGATTTTTTTTTTTTTTTTTTTTAGATGTGGTTGATTTTTACACTCAGTGGACTTTAAGTAAAGCAGATTGCCCTCTGTTGTGTGGGTGGGCCTTTTCTAGTCAAATGAAGGTCTTAAGAGAAAAGCCTGAGGTGCCCCAGGAAAGAAGGGATTCTGCCTCCAGACTGCAGCAGAGAAACCCTGCATGGATAGCCAGACTGCTGGCCTGCCCTACAGATTTCAGATCCAGACAGCAGTATTGACTCACCTGAATTTCTGGCCTGCTGGGCTGCCCTGTGCATTTCAGATTAGCCAGCCCCTACAATTGTGTGAGCCAGTTCCTTAAAATACCTTTCTCTTTTCTCCTCTCTCTCTCGTATATATGCATACATACATACACACACGCACACATACGTCCATAATATATATATCCTGCTGATCCTGTTTCTCTGAACAACCCTGACTGGTACAAAAGGAAAATTGAAATATTTTGGTTGCTTCGTTTTTTTTTTTAAGTCCTTGTCACTCTGAAAAGTATATTCTGGCCTGCTGTTCATATTCCAGCCCGGTGTGCCATGGGCTTGGCATTCTGGCCTATTTTGGGGCAGATTAGGAGCCCTGAGGGTCCTAGGTCTGCTCCGTGCAAAGTTAGATGTTGGCTGCAGTTCACTGTGGGTGGATGGGCGGCTGTGGAGCCTGGCTTGTGATGGTGGTCTGAGAAAGGCAGGTGGGAGGTAGGTCAGCCCACTGGCTACTCCTTTTATAGCAAAGAACCGAAGCGAATCACAGGGAAGATGGCCCCTGTGTGACTGTGGCTCTCAGAAACCAGCTACCCTCCCTGGGCCTTCAGTCTGAGTGCGTGTTTTGAAAGAAGGCGCACCAATGTGATCAGCTGCAGCTCTGAGTTTTATTGAAGCCATTGTGCCAGAAACGACCCAAGAATGGCAGCCAGGCCCCAGCTTTGGGGGCTCATCCCTCTGTATGTCATGACTCTCGTAGCTTCCACTAGGGGAGCTGATGGCTCCTTTCTCCTGTTTCTGTTTTTGCCATGGCAGGGACGGCAGGAGGGAAATCTAGGCAGACACTTCTGAGGAAAAACTTGGAAGAGTGGAGACCTCTTACACAGAATGGACTGGAACTGTGGTTCACATCGGATGTCAATGGTCTAGTTTTTATTGAATACCTACTATGTGCCGGGAATTATGTTGGGCTTTGGGGCTCCTATAGGCCCCTGCTGTTAAGGTGCTTGCAGTCTTGCTACCTGAAGGAACAAAGGAAAAGAAACATATCCTCAGTGGGAAAACTGATACTGTGTTCTAGTTTAAAACAAGGAAAGGACAGAGACTGTTGACTACTTGTTCCCTCATCTATAAAATCTTTATCCTCTCAGAACTGTGGCAAGGAATTGATGAAATAATGTATGCCAAGCACTAAGAGTCATGTCATGTTTTAACAGTCCAAGGAAATGCCCCCTGATTTTAGTGAAATTACATTCCAAGGAGAGAGAGAGACCTAAATAAAGCTGGGTGTGTACTATTGAGTGTGAGTGTATGTATGTGTCTGTCTGTCTCCAGAGACCAGTGTGTTGAAGAGACATGTTGTTATCAAAGAAAGGTGACACATTTTTTAGGTAATTTAAAAAAAATCCATCCTTTTCTCCAATATCGTAAAGGGATACTTGAAGACATTCCTTAAAAAAAAAAAAAAAAACCATTTTCCCCATCCATCCACACATATTGTTGGTTCCTCTCCATCTTTGTCATCCAGACTTACCCAGAAATTCCTCAAAAAACACTCTCCCCCAACCCTCCTCCTCACATCTCTCCAATTTCTCCCTCTCCACCCCCACTTTCTCTCAATTCGGCTTCACAGAAGCCTAATCTAGTGCCCTAGTGAATGCAAACCCTCCTTGGCCCTCAGACCACAGACCACAGATGGGGTACAGGGTGGGTATAGGGTGGTGATAGAGAAAGCAGATTGGCAAAGCCAGAACTTGTGTCGGTAGTTGGGGGGGAAGCCTGGAAACATGTGTCCATCAATATTTGTCTCGTCACATGGTCACTTCTACCTAATGCTATGGCCTTTCTCTGGGAACCCACACAAGAACCACCAACTCTACCTGGAGAAGTCACAGGAGACCTTGCACACAAGGTCTCTGACTTGGGCCCAAGAGGAGGAGTACAAGGCCATTGGGGTGGCAACATGAGGCAGTGTGCTGTGAATCAGGGAAGAGAAGGACATTCTGTGAGCTTGGAATGTCAAAGATGCGGGAGGAAGAAGATAGAAGATAGATAAGTCTGGACAGGTTCTTTGCGGGCTGTGTGTGGTATGAGTGAGTTCTACACCGGTAATCTTCATCCCCTTGGGGAAGATGCCTCCTTATGGTTGCCAGTTGGTTTGCAGATGATCTATCCCATGACCACAAGGCAGGTGGGTGAGGTCATTGTGGCTGATCTTGGGCAGCCATCTCTGGCCCCTGAAAAACAGCAGGTTGGCAGCATCATCTTTGTTCACAAAGGGGAGTGTTCAATGTTTTTTTACCCAGTGTCTCCACCGGGTGTCTCCCTGGTGTCTCCATCTGTCCCTTGCAAACTACTTGGGTTTGCAAGGGACAGAAACCTAACTTAAGGAGACTGATGTAAAAATATTGACACAAGTAACTAAACAATCAGTAGAGGGGAGGGTGTATAACCCTAGCTCTAGGCTTAGGCACTGGTGGTGGTTTATTTCTGTCTGTCTCTTTCTGTGGTCTCTGTGTCTAGGCAGACCCTCTTCGGATGGTGGTAGAAGGGCTCAGGCAGCTCTAGGCTGACATCCTATTACCATAGTGCCCCCAGGAAAGGGAACTTTCTGTTCCAGTTACTCCTGCAGAAGTTGCCATATTGGCCGCCCTTGCACATGTCCCATCCCGGAACTGTGGCTGGGAGGATGGACTGTGCTGATCGGCCAGTCCCAGCTCATTTGTACTGGGGTGGGAGCAGCCTGGTGTGCTCAGCTGTGTGAACTGAGAATGAGGGAAGCGTGCCCCCCCACCCCCAGAGGACAACTGAGGTGCCATGAACCAGAAGCAGGAAATGGATCTCGAGGAGACTAACACAGCAGATGCCTACGACACTCAGTTTCCTTTCCAGTTTAGGTCCTAGAAGCACTGAGAAAGATGACCTACACAGAGGTAATGAACATAGCCATTGTTAGGGCTTTTTATGGAGGGAAGGAGCGGAATGACTTCAGGGAATATATGTGCAGCAGGAAAAAAAGATTTGAAACGAAGCCCAGCTTCTTATGGGTTTTTTAGTATCTTGTTTGCTGAGGCGAATTAAGCAAGAAGAGAACTTGATTGCATCTGATTGCTTGTAAAAGTGTTCAAAAGGCGTTTTATCACACTGTGTAGATGGGTAAATGGCTAGGAGGTGAGTGCCACCCTCCAAAGTAATCAACAGAATGTGAAGGCCTTCCTTCATACTGCATTTATTTATGATGTTGAAAGTGCAGCCTGTGTTCATTGCTTGAACTTGGGAGGAGTTGCGTTAACTCAGGACAGATGGTGCTTAATACTGACCACACATGAAGACTGGTGGCCCCAGGCTCCAAGTTCAGGCAGAAGGCAAGACAGATTTGCTTCCATATGGGATGAGTATCATTAGATGCTAGGATGCTGTGGTTTGGGAATGAAACTGCAGAATTATCTTGACTAGGTAGGCATTACTGTTAATCTTGCTAATTTCAATAACCATTTTATTGGTATTAAAGCAGGGCTTTACAGTTTACCTGATGCTTTCAGGTGAATCTCTTGTCTTTATCCTCATAATACTCATGTGCAATAAAGTTTGTTCATCTCCATTTTTGCAGATCACAAGCATCTGACTCCTTATCACAAAGCCTGTGTTGTATTGCCGGCACTTGAGCGTGTGTCTCCATACCTTTGACTGCAAATCCAGGGCTGTTTTGATGGTTTCATCATTACTTGTGCAGCAGTCCTCAGTTATGAAAGGGCTGGATTTCACTATGTGCCCATCAGTGCAAGCATCAGAATGAAACTGTCCTCTAGGGGCGCCTGGGTGAATGCGTTAAGCGTCTGCCTTCGGCTCGGGTCCTGATCCCAGGGTACTGGGATGGAGCCCCATGTTGGGCTCCCTGCTCAGCAGGAAGCCTGCTTCTCCCTCTCCCACTCCCCCTGCTTGTGTTCCCTCTCTCACTGTCTCTCTCTCTCTCTGTCAAATAAATAAATAAAATCTTTAAAAAAAAGAAGAAAAAGAAACTGTCCTCTACCCAGTAATCTTCATCAGCATCCTTGGCCCTATTCTTTAATCTCCAAAGCAGAGGCCCATGATAGCTCATTTGGGGAAGAAAGATGATGTTTACGCTCCCGTGAATAATTATTTTTAAACAACTGAACTAGTCTTTAAAAACTTGTTATTTTGAAATATTTTAGAAGCACAGAAAGTTGAAAAATGAATGCAGAAAGTTCCTGCACACCTTTCTTGTAGGTTCTCCTAAGGTTCGTATCTTCCAAAATCATTATACAATCATCAGAACCAGGAAGTTGACACCCACACAATATTACTAACTAAACCACGGACCTTATTTAAAACTCAGGAGCTTTCCTCCTGATGTCCTTTTTGCCTGGTCCTGGATCCTCTGCAGGACCTCACATTACACTTAGTTGTCATGTGTCTTTATAATTTTCTGCTCCAGCCTGTGACCACTGCTTGGTGTTTGTCCCCATGACTTTGACACACTGGAATAGAACTGGTAATTTATTTTGTAGAGCGTTCTTCTGTTTGGATTTGTCTGATATTTTTGCATGATCAGACTGAAGTAAGAACAAGAAGACCACAGAAAGGATGCTGTGTTCATCTCAATGTATCAGGAGCTACATGATCTCAGTGTGTTTTTTCCCTAAGATTTTATTTGTTTTATTTGAGAGAGAGAGTGAGTGGGGGGCGGGGGGAGCAACAGAGGGGGAGGGAGAAAGAGAAGGAAAGAACCTCAAGCAGACGCCCTGCTCAGTGTGGAGCCCGATGTAAGGCTCAGTCTCACAACCCTGAGATCACGACCTGAGCCAAAACCAAGAGTCAGATGCTTAACCCACTGAGCCACCCAGGTGCTGCAGAAATACCAATCTTGACACCTTGTTTAAGGTACTGTTTGCCAGGTTTCTCTTGTATCAAGCTACTATTTTGTCTTTGTAATTAATACATATCTTATGGGGAGACACTTTTGAGATTTGCAAATATCCTGTTTCTCAGCATCCTGTTGCCCACCATTTTTGTCTCCATTGATGATTTTTATTAGCAACATTTATAACTGTGGCATTTGCCTAATGACCTTGACTAAAATTTAATAAATTTCTCCTTAGTGCTCTTACTCAGATGTCACATCATGTGATGACATGCCCTGGTAGTACTGTATATTTTTATGATTTTTGTTTTCTTTTCCTTTGTCTCTTCACATTCATGCATATTTTTACCCACTTAATAGTTCATGGACAACTTTTAAAATATTTTTCTTAGAAAAGAAACACAAAACATGTTTTTGGAAGCACATCATTGACTTAAAGAATTGACAGGAGGCTGGAGAATTGAGCTTGGAACTCCAAGGTCATACCGTAGAACCCATGGAAAAGACAACATTCTGCTTTCTATTGCCCACAGGAGTCAAAATCCAACCTTGTCCATTCCACTTGATGTGATAGCACAATCATTTCTGCATGTTTCCAGTGTTCCCAGTTATCATTCTTTAATACCTGCATATAATCCCACATACTAGTTAGGTGTTTAGGTTGTTCCAAGTTTCATAGGGAATGCATTCATAAATATCTTCATGCCCAGTGTTTCTGAAACTTGGCTGCACACTGGTATGACCTATGGAGTTTTAAGAAACGTGGATGTCTGGGTTCCACCCCCACAGATTCTGATATAACAGTTATGGCTGTGGCCTGGGCATGAGGATTTTTAAAAGGTCTCCAAAGATTCTGCTGTATAGCAAAGGTTGAGAACCATTGGTATAGAAGCTTCTTTGCCTGTATGGCTTAGGTTTTCTTGTATATGAATAATGCATGTATTCACTAGTTCCTGTTGACTGCAGAAACTTATGCTGTTTTCTCTTCACTAGACATAAACAACACAAACATTCACACCCAGAGGCATTCACCTATGAGGGTGGCCTAAGATTGCTTTATGATATTCCATTTCCTGCTTATACATATAGGACAATGTGGTATGACTTTCTATACCTTTGTTTTTTTTTTAAGATTTATTTTATATATATGGGGGGGAGCATGTGTGTGTAGGGAAGAGGGGCAGAGGGAGAAGGAAATAGAGAATCTCAAGTAGACTCTCCACTGAGCACAGAGCCCGATGTGGGGCCCAGTCTCATGACCCCAAGATCATGACCTGAGGTGAAATCAAGAGTTGGGCCTCAACCACCAGAGCCACCCAGCGCCGCCCCCCTTTGTTTTGTTTAGTGCAACCATTTTAGCAAACAGTTGGCAGTATATCTGATAAAAAGGAAGATGTGCATTCCCTGCTCTGAAAAGAGCTTCAGGCATATGACAGTGGTTAAATTCTTGGATGAAGAGATAAAAAATCATGATGATGTTTTTCTAGGGCTGGGCTTAAGAAGTCAGGGAACCATGATGATGGCTCTCCAAGACTGGGTTTGATAGAAAGCATGGAAGGGTGTCAACCTTTTCTCTTTGGGAGTTGGCCACCTTTGCTATAGCCATCTCAGTGATTGGTAAGTTTCCTTACCAGTTTTTTGGTTTGTTTTCCCTCTTATTTCATTTGAAATGTGTTTTTTGACTTTGTTTTACACAACCAATATAGCAGTGTTGAATTACCTGTGTGACATCCTAAGCATTTGCTCATCTATGCCAGATTCCCAAATGAAAATGGAAATGAATTCACAGAGTGAGAGGTGGTAAATTCAGGACTAGAATGGAGACATTCTAACGTGGTATACTTTTTATTTTATTTTATTTAAAGATTTTATTTACTTTAGAGAGACAGAGAGCGCTCAAGCAGGGGGAGGGGCAGAGGGAGAGAACCTCAAGCAGACTCCATGCTGAGTGTAGAGCCCAATGCTGGGGCTTGACCTCACAACCCCGAGATCATGACCTGAGCCAAAACCAAGAGTGGGACACCCAACCGACTGAGCCACCTATGCACCCTGATTGTATACTTTTTAAATTCTGAAGTTCTTCATTAATTAAAAAGACTAGTTGCCATTATTGAGCACTTCCTTTTGGCCAGAGACAATGATGAACATTTTGCAAGATTTATTTAATCCTCCCAATTTAGCCTTCAAGGGGTAGCTTGTGTTTGAAATAAGTGTTCGTTTTAAGGTTGAGGAACTGTAATAACAATAATTTATGCAATTCTTACCATGTCCCAGGCACTGTTTAAATAGTCTTATTTGAACTCATTTACTATTAACTTACTTGCCCCAAGAGAGTATAAGTAACTTGCCCATTGTCATACAACCCATGAGCAGAGAGCTAGGAATCGACTCTAGTCCTGTCTGCCTGATACCAAGGCCAGTTTGCTTGATCATCGTATTTACTTGGCCCCAGAAGGTCCGCTATGTAAGTATTCAGGTGCAGAAGACACAGGAGGATGTTGTTTCATTTCAGTCCTGGCCAAGTGCTGACGTTATTGCTAGGTGAAGCAGCATCTGGGTACAGAGCAACTGTAACAGCATTGTCTTTGGCTGCCCTGAGCCAGTATTTACCTGTCTCTTGATGACACATGCCTGCAAGGTAGGGTAAGGGCCATAAGTGTTTTGTGAAGTTGGGTTTGCGGATTAAAAAAATCAAATTGAACCAGCTTTTGTTAATAATAACACCAAGGTGAAGGAAAGTCCCTGTTGATACTCCGGAGAGGAGTGGACGCTTCAGGCAAATGAGCTTAGGTTCTGTTGTCCCCGAGCTTCTGCAACTAATCCTGGGCATACCAGGAAAAACAATTCCATTCCTTCTTGTTTAACATCCACAGTGAGGATGTTTATTTTGAGGAGTGCTGCTACATGGATATAAGAAATGCTATTGCAGGTCTCTCATTTAATCTTGTATATTAACCTTGGATTTTTTATTCTGTTGTCTCTGTGACTTTGCAGAGCCCAAACACTCTGTGCCTAGTTAATTTCCTGCAAACAAATATTTCCAAAGAATTCATGCCCAGTTCTGTGACAAGGTGGCCTTCCTCCTCGGGCCCCCAAACTTCCCATAGCATGGGAAGCTCCCCGAGACACGTGGCTCAGAGGGCACAGCTACACGGTGTGTGTGCCAGTCTCCATGCCTCTTGGGAAGCAGATTAGGGGAAGTGACCGCTGCTGAAATCAATTCTGACGGCTCTTTAATCTTCTTTCTAATCGAAAGCTGGTGTTGGAGGTGAGTCTTCGTGGTGCCGCTTGTAGAATTCACCTCCACCCCGCTCTGAGCTGGTGGGGCTTTCTTCCCCCCTGGCGTCTGTGGGCTCTGGCTCAAAAAGGTTGAGAAAGGCAGGATACAGGATGAGAAGCCCAGTGGTTTCTAACCCAGGGAGGAAGAGTCAGCCCTCTCCTCTATAGGTAGGAACGGGTTCCCTGGCATTCATGTTCACTTCTCAGTGTTAGAACATCGGTAAAAAGATGAAGTAAGGAGGAAAAAACAAGATTAAAGAGCATGGGCAGAACCTATTCTCTTTTTTACAAGCGATGACTGCTTGCTTTCAGAGTGCCTTCCAGATGGGCAAAGGATATGAACAGAAAGTGCAGATAAGCTGAGTCCACATGGCAAATGGGGATTTTAGAAGTTCAGCTCATCAGCAATGAAAGCAGTGCAAATTAGCACAAAAATGAAATGCCACTTTGTGTATTAATTTAACCAAGGTTTTGTGGTTGTTGCTTGAGTTGCCAGTGTAGAACAGTGTTGAAGGGGGTGGGCTGTTTGGCATTGCCATACAGTACTGTTGGGAACACACATTAGTTCACAGTTTCTGGCAAGATATTTTCAAAAGCCCCCAAAATATTCACTCCCTTTCATTCAGGAATGTCACTTGCAGGATTCCTTGCTAAGGAAATCGTCCAAAAAAAGGAAGAAAAAAACTGCAATGCTTAGGTGTTTATAACAATGTTATTTTTTGTAATTACAAATTGGAAATAACATAAATATGTAGCAATAAGATTATGAAACATTCTAGCAATAGGAGACTGGAATATTAGTATCTTCAAATAATGTAGCCATTACAATTGTTGTTGACTAAGATTTTTATGATACAGGAAATGCTTATGATATATTAATAAGGGAGAATTGTATATTTAGTTTCTTATTATTTTTTAAAATAATGCATACACATAGAAAAAGAGACAGAGAAGAAATATACCAAAATGGTAATTATGGTTGTGTCTGGGTGGTGGAATTTTCTTTTCCTCTAAAAAAAAAAAAAAATTCTGTATATGCTTAGGCTGTTTATTTCTGCTCCGTTCAGCATTAATTTAATTAATACTGATAAAGTGCCAATTATATGTCAGTACTGATTTATTAGAGCTCTATCTTAGAAGTATTTTATTTTTTTAATTTTTTGAAAGATTATATTTATTTGAGAGAGAAAGAGCACAAGCCGGGGGGGGGGGGCGGGGCAGAGGGAGAAGCAGACTCCCTACTGAGCAGGGATCCCGACATGGGGCTCCATCCTAGGACCCTGGGATCATGACCTGAGTGGAAGGCAGATGCTTAACTGACTGAGCCACCCAGGTGCCCCAAAAGTATTTTTGTTTTTACGTACACCTGAGTTGATTACAATATTGAAAGTTGCTTTCTCAGGGCTCTCAGGGAAGTGTGAGTTTCTGCTGGTGAGGACTAACGAACTCTCCTGTACTTGCCACAATATGACAAAAGGAGAAATCATCATCATTCTCTGTCATTATTTCATGGTCTCATGAACATTATGGACTCATGGTACCTGGAAAGAGGGCAATGTGAAATGGTGCTAGAGGTGTCATGAAAGTGCTAAGGAAATCTAAAAACTGTGGATATTAAAAATGCAAGAGCTACACAGAGCGACTTTTCCATTTGTGGGGAGAGGCACTTATTTTTTAGATAAGGAAGGAACGTCAGGAGTGGGGACGGAGGGAAGGAGAAGGAGATAAAGAGCTTTCCCCTTAAACTCTGTGTTCACACCGCGGCTTCAGGTGATTGTCTTGGACCCTCTGGACAAGTGTGATTTTGAAACTGAGAAGTGGGTCCATGCTGTGTCACATTGAATCCTCATAGCTCCCCTGTGGTAGGTGTACCATTATACTCATTTTACAGAGACCTAGAGAGGCTAACAGCTCATGGCAAGTTACTTCGCTGGCTACTTAGGTGTTAAAGAGTAGAGTCTGGATCTAGCCAACTCCAAGATCTGTCCACTTAATCTCCATCCATCTTCCTTCTCTCTTTTCTTTTACTACTATCATCATTGAAATTGATGCCACATCAATGTGGTGCAAAATGGTGGCCATAGGCAGCAATATACCTGTAATGTGTTTGTTTGGCCTATGTAGGTTTTCTTAAAGAACGGGATCGGTCACTACTGTTTATAAATTGGTAGTTTCGCACTGGGCTCAGAGCATTGCGAGGCTGGTTGGAACTCAGTACCGGGGGGCCCCTTTCAGGTGGGGCATTTGCTGTGCGGTTTGTTGCCTTCCCATCTGACCTGCCTCCCTTATTTACATTTAGTTCTCAGGTTGAACGAAAAATTCAACCTTTTGAGTGATGCAGAAATGGGATAGCCAGTTCCCAAATGATTACAATCCAACCACAGCTACAATAGAATTGAAAGCTCTACAGATGTAAATACCTCCCCTTTTGAAAGTTAACTGAATGCCATGTCTGAAAATAAAAATGTGCAAAACAATGAGTTAACAGGTACACACTGTGCAAAAGGAGTTTCTTCTGCTTACAAAAGGCTTTACCAGAATATTCTCTAAAATGATGAGCTCATTTAAATTATGATTTTTTTTTTTTTAAATAAAGACTAAATGCTGCTTCCTAGAAATGCCCCTGATACAGAGTGAAGTTTCCCTGTATTGAAATAGCTTTTATCTGCTCAAGGTACCACAGCTGCTATGGCAATGTTGAGGGTGGAGTGGTTGCAGTGTATATAGGTGCTAGAGATGCTTAATGACTTTAGAGCCCAAGAAGCCAGGGTTCAAGCCCTAGCTCTTACATGTACGTGCTGTGCATATTTGGGACACCTGCTCAATCTCTCTGAGCCATTTTTGTAAAATGGATCACTTGAGGCTGCAGGAACACACACACATATACATTATTATATGTTTCTATATTGTTATCTGTATCACTGAAACATGGTGCCTGGCACATTGAAATAATGAATCTTATAGTTATTATTGGTTTTCTCCTTAACTTGGAGAAATTCCATTTTTATCTCTTGATCCTGACCTGGTCACTTCCTAATATTTCTTGAAAAGCCTTGTAACATCAGAGAGACCAGTGTCCTAAAGTAGATGACTTTCCTTCCAGTGAAAGCAAGAGCGGGAATAATGCCCTGAGTTCGGAAAGAAGAACAAAAGAACCACCTGTGTGATGGCGTTTGGCAATAACGCCAGCCAGCGGGTGAGGTTGCTCGAGGGTGAGCACCAGTGCAGGGCCATGGAGAGCCTGGGGTGAGCTCCGCTGCTAGGCTTTGGGCTGCTGTGAGGGTGACCCCTCCTGAAATGGGCTTGCTTCCTTCCAGGTAGTTATCCGATTAATTCTTCTGTGCAGGAAGTAGATGCCAAGTGTCTTTGCTTGGAGTGGGGAGGGTAAACGACGGGGCCTCATTCTGTCCCTTCGCCTCTATTTTTCACACCCTCTACTTTGCAGTCCTCACACCGTTTCCTGTCACTCTTGTCATTTCCCTCCTTTCTTACTGCTCTGTGCGGCGGGCAGGAAAGGACATTCTGTGGGACTAAGTAGCAGAGCCAATTCTCTTCTTGTCTCTCATGCTAAGGACTTGAGCGCCCCATTCCTTACTACTTTGTGGTGGGGACACTGCCTCTATTCTGCCTGTCTACTTTCTTTTTTTTTTTTTTAAAGATTTTATTTATTTATTTGACAGAGCGATAGAGAGCACAAGTAGGCAGAGAGGCAGACAGAGGGAGAGGGAGAAGCCGGCTCCCCGCCAAGCAGGGAGCCCGATGCCGGCCTCGATCCCAGGACCCCGGGATCATGACCCGAGCCAAAGGCAGCCACTTAACCGACTGAGCCACCCAGGTGCCCCCTGCCCGTCTACTTTCATGCTGAGATTTAGGAGGCTACATGACAAAGACTACATTTCCCAGCCTCCCTTGCTACCAGGTGGAGTTACGTCCATTAGTTATTACCAGTGGATGAGGGAACCTCCTGGGTCACAGTCTCAGAAGGAGGAGGCAAGCCCTCTTCTCCTCCTTTGTCTCCTGCTTCCCAGCTTCAGGGATGTGGCCATGGTGGCAGCGAGGCACACTGACTGTAAAAATGGGGGCGTAACAGAGGAGGAGGAGGCTGGGTCCCTGGACCCGTGGAATCTCTGCATCAGCCCTGGTCTGCCTATCCTCAGACTGTTAACCAAGATGGAAATAACCTGTCTTTTGTTTAAGTCACTGATGGCTTGGTCTGTGTGATGACTGACAGACTAGGATCCTGACAAATGAGTGTGTACACACGATGCCCTTGCATTGTGACTAAAGATTTTGTGGAGATCCATAACTCTCATGGCTGGAAGCTGCTGTTGATGCGTCCTGCGAGCTTTTAGCTGTCTGTGGCTTGATCCCCGAGGCACCATCGAAGGCTGGGTGGGAGAGTTGGGAATTAGAGAAATCGGACTTGAATCTTGGTTTTGTAACTTATTAGCTGTGTGACCTTGAGCAAATTAAACTTCAGTTTCCTCACCTGTAAAATGGGATAATTGTACCTAGCTCATAGAGTTGTATTTTTGTAAAGCCCTTTGCCAGTTGCCTAGAACATGTAAATGGGTAGATATTTACATCTCATGGGGTTATCCTTAGCAAATAATACAGAGATAGTTTCTGTATGACCTGGAAATCAGTAGGTGTCTATAGGGTTATAGGTGTTGATCCTGAAAATAAGTCATCATTCATTGCTTGATTGTAATGATTGTAACAAGACCCCTACAGTTGGGTCTCTTGGTGCTCTTCTTCATCCTTTTATCCAATATTTGTTTCATGCAGAGCTGCCAGAAATGCTATTATATTAAATTGTGACTTGGTTATGTTTTTTTTAGTCTTACCATATTCTTTCATTGTATAAGGAGTTAAGCCATTCTCATTTAATTTTATTTCTTTAAAGATGTATTTATTCATTAAAGAGAGAGTGAGCATGCGAGCACACATCTGTGGGGGAAGGGTAGAGGGAGAGAATCTTCAAGCAGACTCCCCACTGAGCAAGGATCCTGACACAGGGCTCTATCGCATGACCCATGAGATCGTGACCTGAGCTGAATCCAAGAATAGGAAGCCCAACTGACTGAGCCATCCAGGCACCCTGGGTATTCTCATTTTAAAGCAAAATGTCTCTAAAAACGTTTGAGTTGTAGCTCACTGATTTTGTTTTGTTAAATGATGCTATTCCAAGTCTTATCTGTTTGGGTCTGCTGTAAGTATTTCTACCTCTAGGAAGGAGCCTATCTCTTCAGTATATTCCTCAGTGTTCTGTAGGCATAATTTGGATAACAATTGTCATGATGTCTGACCTCTTGGGATGACAGTCCCATTATTTTGTTCAACTGGATAGTGATAAATACCTCCTGGTAGATGACCTTCAGGTTAGTACACCTATCCAGGTGTTTGCAGACGTAGAAGAGTCTAGGGATTGGAGTATGAATTTTCAAGTTAGACCATCTGGGGTCACATACCAGCCCTGTGCTTATTATCTCTGTGACTTTGGCAAGCTTAAATCTCTGGGCCTCAGTTTCTACATCTGTAAAATGGGGAAAATAATTATGTTTCAAGGGATTGTTAGGATAAAGTAAGTTATTATTGTAAACTGTTTTCACAAGTATTTTCCTCTCTTAATCCCCCAGAAGACTTTATGTATCACCCTGTTACTCTCAGGCACGATCATTTAATGTGCTTTGCCTAATTAATTTTGAGTTAAGGGGATATGTGTGACTTCCCAGCATGGTTTGCCATGTTTCCTGTCCTCCCACTGTAAGCCTGACAGTGGTCCTAATAGAGGCTGCTCCCCCAGCCTGGACTCAGGAGCGGAGACCAGGGGGCAGGCCACAGCCAGTGGAGATGTAGCCCGAGGGAGAAGTTAACCTCTGTGATTGTAAGCAGTGAGCTACCGGCATCATGTGTTATCATGGCATGACCTCTCCTGTCCTTACTAATATGTGTAAAGCCCTCTGCTTGGTGCCTGGCACGTATTAAGTCTTCAACCAACATTAGCTTATATAATTATCTGTCCACTCGCCTTGTATTTGTCCAGTTGCTGGCCCCACTATTAATGTTTTTTAAACCTCTTCATTCTCTTGCTCTCGTTAACGTTAAGGCATGGAAATGTCACTGGCATTGGCTAGTTTGTTCCTGAAGTTCAAGAATAGAACAACCAAAACATTATAAGGAAAGATGCATTTAGCACAAACAGATTCCGTATTCTTGGTCAGGGCTTGGTAACTGCCGGTTTGAGGGCCAAATCTGGCACACTTCCTATTTTTGTAAAATCTGTAAGCCAAGAATGGTTTTTGCCTTTATAAATGGTTAGGAAAAATAAAAACAAGGAAAATACTTTGAGACATATGAAAATTATGTGAAATTCACATTTTAGTACCTGTAAGGTTTTGTTTAAACACAGCCATGTCCTTTGGTTTAGGTGCTGTCTGGTTTATCGAGGTTACCTTACTACTTGGTCTCAATGTCCTAATCTGTACATAAGATTATTTTAAAGACCTAAATAAACTGTATTTATAAAACATTGTATTAAAAAATAAGAAACTATGTTATACTCTTAGTGGGGAAAACCTATATAACAGAGTGTCATTTGAAATCATTTTTTAATTGTTGTTTTAACATGTTGCTGAAAAAATTACTTGAAATATATATGAACTAAAATCTTAGGTGATCCTGGCTGGTGGGGTTAGTGACGATTTTTATGTTCTACACATCTGTGCATTTGGGTGCTTTCTATTTGAGTCTTATGCATTGAGGATATAATTAGAGAAGGTATTTTAAATTAATAAAAGGGTAAGAACATAATAGAAGTTGGGGGGGGAATGGCTGAAACGGGTGATGGGGATTAAGGAGGGCACTGTGATGAGCACTGGGTGACGTATGGAAGTGTTGAATCTCTGTATTGTACACCTGAAACTAATATTACACTGTATATTTTTTTAAGATTTTATTTATTTATTTGTCAGAGAGAGACAGCACAAGCAGGGGGAGCGGCAGGCAAAGGGAGAGGGAGAAGCAGGCTCCCCACTGAGCAAGGTGCCCAATGCGGGACTCGATCCCAGGACTCTGGGATCATGACCTGAGCTGAAGGCAGCCGCTTAACTGACTGAGCCACCCAGGCATCCCTATTACAGTGTATGTTAACTCACAGGAATTAAAATAAAAACTTAAAGAATTAGACTACTACACACACACACACACACGCACACACACACACACAACATAAAAGGAGTGGAAATAACTCCATTTATCCCACTGAGCAGTGTATTGGGCCTCTCGGGGCCTGGTCCTACATTGCCCTGAAAAGAAAGGTTCTATTCCAGAGAGTGTCTCCTTCTAACCCTATTCCATTATTTTCCGTGCCACCTGGAAACAGAAGCATCCTTCTCTTCCCATGCATTTTTAGTCTCAGCTTCTGAGCCTAGCATCACCTATGTGCTTTGGAGATTGTGCTTAGACTTGATGACTTCCTAGAAACCTCCTGAACTCCCAGATGCTGCCTGACCTGTGGATTCAGCAGTGGCTCGCAGACATGCCTGTTCTGACTTGTGAAACTGTTTGGGCCAGTTCTGCTTTTTTGAAGAGCATCCTTCTAGGACTCCGTGCCAGAACTGCCAAGTTCCTACAACCTTTGACTTTGAGCATGAGGTGTTATCCACAGAGGTGTTACATGGAGAGCTAAAAAGGGGTGTTGGTGTGGACTTTCCGGAGGGAGCAAACATCCCCGCTGGTGGCAAGCCTGGACTTTGGGAGAAGGAGTGCCAGTTACCGGCACCATCTGGCCCAGCCCTGGACTTACCGCTCCCATGCGGGTAGCCTCGCCAGTCTCTCAAGAGCCACCGTTTTTATAAGTGGCATAGTTCTGGAGCCTCCAAGATGAATGTGGCTTATACAATTCCTCCTTTGTTCTCCAGGGCCTGGGCAGACCAAATGCTCTCCAGAAGGCAGCTCAGCAGGTGTCCTTGGGTACGTGTGCTTTATTTAGGCCTCCTTAAGCTAGAGCACTTAGTGGACAGCCTACAGAGAAAATGTGGCAGACAAAAGAAAAAAATCCAAGAACACGGTGTGTTGTTCAAGTCCATCAGAGGGAAACTGATTCACTGTTGTGCATCCCTGGGTCACACTGTGCTTTTGTTCCTGGGATAAAAGACAGGCCGAGGCAGTATACCTGTGGTTAAACACTCAGGTCAGAGTCAAGTGCACCTGCATTCTGGTCCTGGTGCTGTCGTAAACTGGCTGAGTGCCCTTGGGCATGGTTCTTCATCTCAGTAGATTTTCTTTTTCTGACTGGTAAGAGGAAGCTGTGAAAGAGCACCTACTTCGTGGTGTTAGGAACAACAACTGAGGTGTGATGTGATGGAGAGCGTCGTGTGTGGCACACAGTAAGTACACAGGCATTTTTAACTGTGTATCTGTCCATTGGCTCATGTAGCCCTTGGAGCAGGTGCAAAGGGCCTATTTGTATCTGTCATCCATGTGAGCAGCGTTCCTTTTCTTAGAAAGTGTAATGCCCACAGTTGCGTTTGGGAACAACGGACAGGTCTTAAATTTGTATTTATTCGTAAAATCTTCCTCAAATCCAGAACTTCCTGCTGTTCTCCTGTTTCACCAAGGGAATAAGAATAATATTAGTAATCACAATAACAACAGCAGCAAGTATTCAGAACTAGGCGTTGTAGTCAGCATTTTACTCTATTAATCTTCATGATACCCATACGAAGTTCAGGCTTTCATTATCCCCTTTAGGAAAATGGGGCACAAAGAGTTTTAGTAACTTGCCCAAGGTTGTGCAGTTAATAAATGGTGGAGCTGGGTTTAATGGTAGACCAGCTGGTTCTGGACCCCTGGCTCTCAACCACCACATGAAGGACTTCCCAGATAGTGACCGCTTGGTGGTTTCACCTTTGGATCTAGCCTGCTCCTTTCAGAAGAACCAGGCAGTAATAGTTGAGTGTCTTCAAAGC
Organism: Zalophus californianus; assembly: GCF_009762305.2. NCBI lineage: Eukaryota > Metazoa > Chordata > Mammalia > Carnivora > Otariidae > Zalophus > Zalophus californianus. The sequence continues at coordinate 31,936,798 of NC_045595.1, read as the reverse complement.
AAGGCTTCACACTGGCCTTGGAAGGAAATGAATCATACTTATTCCTTGAGTGCTTAAAAAAAAAAAAAATCTTTCGTGACACCTATGAAATGCCAAACAAAATGAATCACATTTTTTTTTCTTTTTGTAGGAAGGTAAACTCTCTCCAGGTAGCTGAAAATAATAATTCAATGAGGTTTTAAGTTGAGAAATATAAACATCTCTCCTCCTAAATCTTTGTGCTTCCATTTTTCAATCTGTCAGGAGTGAAGGATCTCACTGGAGAATTTTCTAAGGCAAAGGTTCTCAACTTTGGCACTATTGACATTGTGAGTCAGCTAGTTCTTGGCTTTGGGGCTTATCCTGTGTGTTACAGGATATTTAGCAGCATCCCTGGCTTTTAGCTGACCCTTTAGACGCCAGAAACACCTTCTCCTCCCAGTTGGACAAGCGAAAATGTCTCCAGAGATTCCCCACTGTCCCCTGGGGAGTGGAATTGTCAGTGGTTGGGAACTGCCACTTTGAAGTCCCCACTAAATGCATCTTAGAATTTGACTTCTGTCACTTGCATAGCTGGGCAGTGTGGTCGTGGACATGCCTCATGAACCCTCTCAGCTCTAGTTTCCTCACCTACACCCAGAAGGGCGCATTGAGGGGTACCTGGGTGGCACAGTTGGTTAAGCCTCTGACTCTTGGTTTTAGCTCAGATCATGATCTCAGGGTCATGGGATTGAGCCCTGTGCTGGGCTCTGCACTTAGTGGGGCGTGTGCTCAAGAGTCTCTCTCTTCCTCTGCCCCTCCCGCTCATGTTCTCTCTCTAAAATAAATAAATAAATCTTAAAAGAAAAAAAAAAAAAGGGCACGTTGATCCCTTCCTGAAGGGTGACTGGGAGGCTGACATGAGGAAACCTAATTAAATTATAGTGGATGGTTAATAAATATACATACATATTTTTAACTGTCTCCTTCCAGCTTCAAAATTCAACAGTTCCAATCATAATTATAGTTCTGCATTTCACTCCAGATGCTAACATATGTATGTGATAAATCATTTTATGTTTTTCTGGAAGACCACGCCTGGAAATGAAAGTTGAGAGGGATTTTTCTCCTTTTTCTTTCTTCGCTGAGTTTATGTACTCCTTTCTTTTTCTATGAACGCAGAAAAGTCTTTTATTCCACATGAAGGATTGCTTCAAAGAAGATCAAGGCCAACCCTTTTGAATATCCACTAGCAGTTAAGGAGGAAATGAGTTTAAATAACAGCTCCTGGGATTTAAGTTAGATACAGGAAGGAACTTTGAGACAAAGGTATCCAACAACGGGACATCATTGCCAGAGCACGTGATAGAATTGTCTTTCTTGGAGACTGGTAAAACCTAGAAAGCCATTGATCGGGAACAGTCTGGAGAAAGACTTCCAAATTTGGAAAGCAGTCTAAACCTTGCATGTGTACCCTTGAAAAATCTGCAAGCTCCACTTCTGGTCTGAGCTTCTAAGAAAGATTCTGGAATACTTTGGCAAGTAGGTCTCATCCTCCTTCCCTGGTAATTCTGCCCCCTCTCTCCCTTCCCCCGCCCCCCTCACCACTTGCTAAAAGAAGAACTCGAGAAACAGTTGGCTGAATTTTAGCACTTAAGACCTTGATGAAGGCAAAAACAAAAACAAGGAATAATTATTCCCACTTTGTTAGCAATTACTTGTAGTTTGAACATAACTTTGTTATTGGAGACCTGGCCACACAGTGCCCTGTTTCTTCAACAGCTGGACCATTGCCTGAATTCCTACTGTGCTTGCTGAGTCACCCTTGCAGCTTCTGAAAAAGATGAATGCTTGGGCCCCACCTCTGGGCTTCTAATTCAGGAAGTTTGGGAGGTACCAGACAACTGTGTTAAGCACACACATGCACGCGCGCGTGCACGCACACACACACACACATGATTCTCATCATGGTCTTAATTCTTAAAAGTATGGACTTTGGATCTTAGATGTTTCCTGTCTATGTTTTTCCTCCTCAGTAATGTGGTGATGGTAATAATAGTACCGACCACACAGAGTGGCTGAGATGATGGTACAGATAATTTAGACCAAGTGCTTAGCACGGAGCCCAGGAGAGCTGGGGCCTCAGTTTCCCTGAGCTGGTGTTACACTGTCATCATTTCTGCCTTAGAAACCTTGGGCTGTTCTTGACCCCTTCCTTTAATGATTTCATTCTTCATTGTCCAAACTACTTGCCAGATCCTCTTCATTTCATTTGTAACTTACCCCCTTTCTTCACCCACCTCCCCCCCACTTTTTTTTCTATTTTTATTCCTCTAGTACATGCCTGGCCCTGACAACAAACAGCCTCTTTACTGATCTTCCTGCCCCCTGCCTTCCTGTATGTTCACCCACATGTAACCACAGCGATCTTTCAAACCTACCTTGGATATCATTCCCTAGCTCAAAACCCTTCATTGCACTTAGGACAAAACCAAATTCTTTCCAAGATTTACATGGCTTTGTGTGATCTGATTTGCCAGCAGTCAATTCATGCCCCTTTCTGACCTGCCTACTGTATTTGAGCCACAGTGATCTCTGGACACATTCTGGTGTACTTCAATCATGCCAAGTTTTTTTTTTCCTGCCTCAGGACCTTTGCACAGGACTTTTCCTGCAGCTCCCCTGGTTCTTCACATAGCGACCTCATTCTGACTTCAGGGCTCAGCCATTATTACCTCTTCAGATAGGCCTGCCCAAACACACCGATTCACAGGCCACGTTTTACTTCTCGTTATTTGCATCTCAGCCTTCCATCTCTTTCCTCGTAGCGTGAGGCACTTTGTAATTATTAGGTAAAGCCCCCCCACCCCCACCCCGGAAGTAACCCTGTTTGTTTTACTCACCAACCTATCCCCAGCACCTAGTTCAGTGCCTGCCACCGAGTTTATGCTCAGGAAGCACTTCTGGGGTAAGGGAATGAATGGTAAATGAAGGGGTGAATGAGTTTATTTGCTTATGTATTCATTCCCACATCCACAGGCACTGAATAGCTCCTGGAGACAAGTCGTGAGCTGGGTGCCTGAAGGGAGGAAGGGATAGAGTGATGTTATCTAGGGCGTATGGGAGTGTTTTAATTTTTCCAGAGCATTTGGACTGATTTTACTTTTTGGACACGGCGAGTTGTGTAATTATGTCATTTTTCCTTTTCCACATCGGCTGCTACAAATTTAGAGCCAAGTTTGTGGCCCATACATCTTCTCGGTATGCAGTTTAGCCTCATTCTTGGATCCGCTTTATGTCCCCGTCCTCATTTCTCTTTTCCTTTTGTTCCTATTTTAAATTTATGCCATCTTGTATTTTATGTCTTTTCATAAGCTGCCTCAAGTTCTCCCTGAAATAAGACAAAGTATATATCAATCAATATATAAAAACGTGAAGAGTTTTATGAGAAGTATAAATAAAGCGCTTCTTGCATTAGAGGTAGATCTTTCGCAGATGGCTCCCGGGAGCTCCAGGGGGTGGAGACGAGAAGTGAGAGCCTTCTCCAGGGGAGACCTGCACACTTAGTAGGCACAGGAAATAGGACTTGAATTGAAATTAGAGAGGGGGCGGGGATTAGATTCAGGTAACTGGTTACTTTGCCTGTTCGGACTGCACACTGGAGCTCTAGAGCTCCTGCTGTTTTTTCCCATTATCTTCTTTCTCTAGAAGCACCATATAATTTTCAAAATAAGCAGGAGTCACCCACTCTCCTGTCTCTGAAAGCTCCATGCAAGCTTCCACGTAACTCTCTTTGTGCATTCTTAGCGGACCACGACTTTGGTTTGAAGAGCAAGGGGTGGTAGCTTCTCCGCCTCTGTCTGTGGTTGCATTTGCTTGCAGGGCTTCAGATTGAGGACTGGACCGAGAGGGGAATCAAAGCCCTTTCCTGGATCAGAGTGGCTGTGTCTGTAAAATGCCTGGAAGGGCGGTGAGCTCGCCCTTCTTGCAGCTCTAAGCACTCCAGATGCCGCTGACGTGAAGCTCCACATCTCTAGCCCTGACCTCTGCCCGGACTCAGTGGCCGTCTCCGCCCGACTCTCCTCTTGGATGACTGCTAGACGAAGGGAGCTTAACGTGGACAGAGGTGGATCCCTTGTCTTCTACCCCTTCCAGCCGCAGCTTTGCCATGTCCCTCGATGACCGTGTCATTCATCCCATTTCTCAGGCCAGAAGCTTGGAGGTCATCTTTGACTCTTCTCTTCCTCTGACAGCTCACGCCCGGCCCACCAGGAAGTGCTACGGGCTCTGCCTGCAGAATACGCAGACTCTGGCTGTGACCCCGGCACCCCCCTGGTCTGGTCACTGCTGTCTGTTGCCTGGGTTCCAGCAAGAGCCTCCAGAGGGATATTTGGAAGACCTAAGTCAGGTCTTGAGTCCGAAGCCTCCAGTGGCAACCCTGTACTCCCACAGTCTAAAAGCCAAAGTCCTTCAGTGACCTTGGAGTCACCTGCGGGATCAACAGCCCCTTTCCTCACCCCGACTTCCTTCCAGTTCCCACATACCACCACTCGCTCAGACTCACTGCTCCAGTGACACCAGACTGCAGTTCCCCGAACGTGCTGGGCCTGCTCTGGCTTGAGGACCTTTGCATCAGATTTCCCTTTTGTCAGGAATACCCTGACTTCCTTAAAGTCTTTGCTTGGTCGACCTGGACGATCTCTTTCTACTTCCCACCACATTCTTCCCTGCGATTCCCAGTCTTTCTAATATGATTTTTTTCTTTCATGCAGAGCACTTAACCACCTTCTAACACAATATGTGGTTTACGGATTTCTTTGGTCTCTCTTTCTTGTCTGTGTATCCCTCTCCTGCCCCTGCACTAAATGTAAGGGCAGGAATCTTGTTTTATTCACTAATGGATGCCAAGGACTTAGAATAGTGCCTGGCATGTAGTAGACTCTGAGTAATCTTTGTTGTTAATAAATGAAGCGTTAGCTCTTCTCAGGCGAGAGTGCTTTTCACGACTTACCATCGTTTGACCCGGTCCACTGTCCCGCTGGAGGGAACAATCTATAAAGTCTTAATTACACCGATGAAGCTGGGGCAAATTCCTCCAAAATAAACCGTGGCTTAACAGCACCCTCCATGTGAACCTTGCATGATTCTTTAGTAACCTCTCTTCTGGAGCCTCCTGGATCCATCTGGAAACCATTCCAGCAAACATCCATCCTCTATAATAGATCACAATTTTCCTTTTTAATATGACTCTGACTCCCCAGAGCCTGCAGTCAGCATCGAGATGGATTTCTTATCTCTGTTGCTTCATTAAGAGTGTTCATGTTTGGTTGCCAATTCTACAGTCCTCCACAGTGCAGTTTGTTGCAACAAAAGAAAGCGTTTGCCAAATGATTTGTCAGCATATGTTATAAAGACACACAGGCACTCTTTATGTAACTGGAAAATACTGATCCCTATTAGTGACAGATTAAAGACCAGGAAGGAAAAATGGTATTGCTCTCTTCAGAGGAACTTAGAGGGTTGGTGCAAAGGTGTAGGGGTGGGGCGAGGAGAAAGAGGGGAAAGAGGCAGAGAGAAGAAAAGGAGCAGACTGTAGGTGAGGGGATAGAACTCTGGAACCAAGGAAACTTAGCATCGTAGGGCCTAGGTATTTATCTTTTAGACACCCAGCATTCTTCAAGGTAATAACCTTCCCAGGCTGACAGCTGGTCTTCCGAGCCAACTCTAGGGAAGAGAAACATTCGTAGACTTTCTGAAATGCCAGTGACCAGGGCTGACCTCTCAAGGAGCACAGTCTTGCCTTCCTGCTGTGCGGAGCGTCCAGGCGGGTGGGTTAGCGGGAGGCCTGTGTCCTTAGGGAAGGAGGTCCTAACCGCTGGGGTTGGCAGCCATTTATAAATTCAGCAGCTTGTGATTCTGGCTGCTTTTGGAAGTGACTCACCTACCCATCGGGAGAGCACATTAGGCAAGCCTGGCCTCTTCTCTGCAAATAAATATTTGACCTCTTGATGTTCTCCAGGCTTCTTCCTAATTAGGAAACTCAGATCTCTAAGAGCAAAACCAAGCATGGCTTCCCAGCACAGGGCAGACCTCCCCTCCCTGGTGTTAAGTGCCCAAGCCCAGAGCACCCACTTGTTGGCGTCTCAGAGACATCTCTTAGACTCACCTCCAGTGAAAAAAATGTAATAGTGGTCTTTTGGGGTGTTTCCATTTAGAAGAAATGAACTTCCCTTATCAAAACCAAATGTTTATCTAGTAAAAGGCTCGCTTCATCTAGCATTCTTTTGGTGATGTCAGCAAATGTAAATGCTTGGAAGACAGACAAATATGTCTTGTCAGGAGGTGAGGTGGCTGACAATCTGAACTTAAGTTGTTCCATGAAGGATGCATTGTTCAGGCATTCTGCGTGCCTGTGTGGGGCGGCCGGGGGGTGGGGGGTGGAACCCTGCAAATACCCCCTTGTTTACTCTGAAGCTATTTTGTGGTAATGTTCGTTGGGATGTTTTTAAATTGACTGAGCTCAAGAATTTACAATTGTTAGATCATGGCAGTGTTTTAAGCTTTTACAGTGCAGACTCAAGGCTCACAGACTAAACGGGCACTGAATGTGCTCATCCTGTGGTGAGTGGTTTTGGGGTCCGGACTCCACTAGTTCAAGTTCATGTTCTTTAGCTCAGTGTTTTCTCTGGAGGAAGAACAGCCTCCCTTCCACCCCTTCCCCAACCCGACTCAGGTCAACAGGAAGATACTTTACAGTAGGAAGCCATTCCTCGGGAAATGTAAGCAACTGGGGAGTGAGGCTGCAAAATTCCAAGTGGTTTTTCCATCAAGTGATTTTTGTCTTTGATTGTCGAGGCGACTTCAGCCACACAGTACGGACCTATTTACAGGAGAGGGAGTCTGAGTTGCGGCTTCAGTAGGTAGTCTGCGGGCACATGGCAGAAGAGCTACCTTGAACGTTAGTTATCAGCCCCGACGCATATCCCGTGTGTTGGCCAGGACAAGGGTAGCAGAGGAGGGATGAGAAACAGGTTCTTCTGTGGTTAATAATGTCATCTCTATCTTTGGATAGCATCTGATTACAGCCTTGTGTATTATTTAAAAGGTTCTTTAAAAAAACATGACCACAGGGAAAAAAAGAGTGGCTTTCTCTTCCTGCTGTCTGGAGATTAGGTTTTAATCATGCACATGTAAAGATGTGGTGTTTTCTTATGACATTTGTCAAAACTAATAAGGCTATTTTCCCTCCTATGGCAAGCCCACTTAAGTAACTCATGTAAGTTTACTCAGGACAACTGAGGCCTGCTCTGAGATTAAGGCAAGGCTACTCTTTTTCTCTCTCCCCTTCAAAACCTTCTTGGGATGAACCAATACCACTCTGTGTTTCAAATCCTATCAATGGATTTGGAGCTGCATATTCCAGAGGAATTTATAGAGAAGGGGGTTTTACATGCAAACAGCCCAAGGACCTGGTGCTTGAGGGCCTGGGGTCCAGAGATGGATGAGAAATAAGCGGGCCTCCTTGGCACTGCCACCTCCTAGGACACCCAGAAGAGTGCACTCTGAAGGCGCTCAACCAGGACTGAGGGGGCTTGCAGGGCAGAGGGCATTCCCACCTGTCACACTGTAGTCCATACCATAGCAGGCTCTGGTCCTATACATTCCTAGAGTGAGTTTTGACCCACAGTGACTTAGCAAAATAAACTATACCCTAAATCTGGCCCGCCTCCTGTTTTTGTAAATAAAGTTTTATTGGAGCACAGCCATGCAATTTGTGTTATCCTCTGTGGCGGCTTTCCCTCTACAATGGCAGAGTTAAGTAGTTGTGACAGAGACCACATGACCTGCAAAGCTGAAACTATTTACCATCTGGCTCTATACAGAATGAGTTTGCCAACCCTTGGTGGATTTTTAACTTAGAGACTCTGGTTTTTCAAGGGTATCCATTGATGGCCCTCAGTGGAACAAATCCCCTGAAATAATATGCAGAATATTTTATGTGTGTGCATGCCCACATAGGATTTTTCTGGAGAGAGAGTGCATGGATTATAATAGTTTTCCAAGGTGTCAGTGATTCTAAGATGAAGATCCTTACCCTGAAAGGATATGCAAATTTTACTGACATTTACAGACTTGAATTTTGCTTTCCCTTAACCCTTTTTTTTTTTTTAAATCCTCAACCCTTCTGCTAAGTAACTGGTCCAAAAAATAAATTATATCTGAAGTATGAATGTCTATCAGGGAAGGGTTTTGCTCCATGAGAATAATTTTATTTTAACCAAGGCCTTCTATGCCAGAACCTAAAGTTCTGGCATAGAAGTAAACCTAAAGTGTATATCAGGGGCAGTACCAGAAACCAGGGCAAGGGTGGGGAGGGAAGGGGGCTGTGGTGACCAGGAGGCTGTTGACTGGAGGCAAGTGCAAGTTTATGCTCCTATTTAAGGAGACAGTAGGGCGGTTTGGCCAAATACAGCCGTAAAACCGTAACAGTAGCTGCTCTGTAACAATGTGCAAGGCAGTATGCTAAGCACATTATGTGAAATGTCTTCCTTTATACTCGCGCCTCCCCAGTGAACTCACATCTGTGATGTTAGGACCCCAACCAGTGCAAAACGCACACAATAAAGTTGTTAGTGGCTGTCATTACTGTCCTTTGCCTCACCATCCCCATTTATGACCTGAGGAAATTGAGGCTCAGGCTTGCCTAAGGTTTCCCAGCTCCTCAGTCACAGGGGAGGCGCTAGACCTGGTGTCTGACAGCCTCAGCGGCAGACCTAAAGCCAAGTCCATTCACTTCCGAAGTTGTCCTTTTTTAAAAAACCCTTTCTGACCAGCTCCATGCATACCAGGATGTGGGTGGTTTCTCTCTTGAAGGCACCCAGACAGAATTCTGTGCTGTTCATGTCAATAAGCATGTGTTTTCTCGTATTTTCCCTTCATCTCACCTCTTTGACAGCCTTACCTTTAGTATCTTGGTTCTAGAACAGTGGTTCCCAAACCCGGCTATCCATTTACACCTCCTAGGAAGCATACAAAAACAAACAAAAAAGATTCTAGATTCTCAGTTACCACACCAGGACATACTGAATCCAAATTTCTGGGGGTGGGCCTTGGAAGTCGTTATGTTTTAAAAACCTGTTAGAGGTAGCAAGGCTCTGGCCAGCCAAGCATTGGTCCATCAGCTTCTGCTTGGATACCCCTGTTGTAGATGAGGACGGGGGTGTAATGTTGCTCAGATCTGACTGCTTGAACCAAGGTGACTCAACCCCCTTTTGGAAACAGGCAAGATGTTCCCTCTTTGCAGTTGGGTCCTCCTGTCCAAACAGAGCCAGGAGTCTGTGGGTGGTCCTAGGCATGCAGGAGGGCTCCCTTCTGGCAGAGCCCAGAGAGAACAGGCTGAGATGCAGTTGGTTCCTAGGAAGGGAATAGAGAAGGGTGGGGGTGGTTGGCCCAGAAACAGCAGGATTAGGAAGTTGATTCGGAACTCCAAAGCAGAATTGGAAGGGGAAGAATATTCCTCTTTTTCCTCTGGGCCTCATTTTAAGGTCTTTACAACATCTTCATTTAACTCTTAAGAGCTAGCTGTGCAAGTATAGAGGTTTCCTGAAGAAAAGCACATTGTGTGACAAATTATGGCCCTTTATTTCATAGTTTATGGGCAATGTCCCTAGTGTTCATACTGGTGACCTCCTCCAGAACCCTGGGCAATTTACAAATTGGCCACTGAACTTTAAATGCACGTAGGTCTGAATTACGTACTGCCTGAAAGCATGAGGGGGGCGGCTCCAAGTTTGGAAATGACTCCAGGACCCAGAAGGCGAGCCTGCCAGATTCTTGAAAAATTTGAGCCCCTCAAAAAAATGAGAGCAAGGTGCTCTGTGTGTGCATGTTTGTGTGTGTACATATTTGCTAGTCTGCACTGGTCTTTTAGGGGGTCGGAGCAATTAGCCTTTTTTTTTTTTCTTGTAACTAGAAGTCTGGAAAGAACTTGCAGCTTTTAAAGCTCGGAAAATACGCAGGGAACAGACGTATCTATGTTAAACTCGATATTTGAGAGTCTTCTTTCCTACAAAGCACCATGAGTAACAAACTACCAGTGGGAATCGAGCACTTTGAGTCATGCATTTAGATTTCTGTCTGGCTTTTCCTGGTGAGTTGATGTCCCTGGAATCTCAGGGATATATGGAAATGTCATTTCTAGCATTTTTTTCTAAAGTGCTGCTCTCCTGGGCTAACTCACGCAGGGGGCAATGTCATAATTGAATTGAATTGAAATGTAGATTGCCCACGATATCTCAGCTAATTGAGTTATTAATTATACAAATAAACCTCTGTGAAATTCTGACTTCTGTAAATTCTTTGCTGTTCCAGCCTGGCTGGATAGAAAGTTTGGACTGGGGTGCAATCTCATGTACTGCTGGTATAAGGATTTAAGAAGGGATGGCAGATGGAGTCAGCCTAATTAAAATGGAAATCTAATTAGTTGAGGAGAAGGAGAGAAATTCAATGTCACACTTTTACCACATTAACAATGGCACCTCCCCCAACCATCTTCCCCAGGCTCTATTATTCTTATTTAGAGATCAAGACTTGAACTCAGTTCCCTTGCTCGTTTCCCTGCCTCCTCTGAGAAGGGTCCCAAACCAGAAGCTTCACTCATCCATAGAGAGTATTAAAAACTGCCAAGCAGGACTGGCATGTGAGTTGGCAACTATGTTAATTATAACGCTCGGTCTGGAGGGACCTCACTGCCTGCATACCCTCCTTGAGAATAAAGATACTTCTCTTTTTAACAGCAGGTGGATACAGAAGCAGGATTGGACCAGGCTTAAGGGAGCCTGGAGCAACTGAGCTCCAGCCCCTGACCTGAATCATCAGAGCTGTCCTTAGGTGGGGAAATCATGGGAATAGCGCTAGGCTCCCAGTTTTTTCAACAGCTTTATGGAACTATAATTCACATACCATACAACCATCCTTATAAAGTGTGCGATTCAGTGGTCATTAGTGCATTCACAGAGTTGTGTATCTGTCACCACTGTCGAATTCCAGAACATTCTTATCACCGCAAGGAAAAAATCCATACCTATTAGCAGTCACTCCCCACTTGCCCTCCCCTAGCCCTAAGTAGTTCCTAATCTATTTTCTGTCTCCATGGAGTTACTTATTCTGGACATTTTATATAAGTAGAATCATGCAATATACAGTCTTTTGTGACTGGCGTCTTTCATTTAGCTTAATGTCTTCATGGCTCATCTGTGGTGTAGCAATTATCAGTACTTCACACCTTTTAATTGGTGAATAATCTTCCATTGTATGGATATACCACAGTTTGTTTATTCAAATGTTGATGGACATTTGAGTTGTTTCCTCTTTTTAGATATTATGTATGGATGTATGTTGTCTTTTGTCTTGGAAAGTATATATCCTTGGGAGTAGAATTGCTGGGTTAGGTAGTAACTTCATCTGTAACGTTTTGAGAAATGGTCAAACTGTTTGCAAAGTGGCTATCTCCTTTTACATCCCCAGGCGCAAAGTATGAGGATTGCCATTTCTTCACAACTCCACCGTGCTTCTTATTTTCTGTGTTTTGATTAGAGCCATCCTAGAGGATTGGACGTGCAGCTCATGGATGTGATTTGCATTTCTGTGCTAATGATGGTGAGCCGCTTTTCATGTGCATTTGGCCACTGTGTATCTTCTGCAGACAAATGTCTTTTGCCCACTTTTAACTGAGTTACCTTTTTATTGTTAAATTTTAAGGATTCTTTGTATATTCTAGATACAAGTCCCCTATCAGATAAATGCTTTGCAAATATTTTCTCTCATTCTGTGGATTATCATTTTACTTTCTTGATGGTCTCCTTTGAAGCACCAAAGTTTTCGATTGTGATGAAGTCCATGTGACCTATACTTTTCTTTTGTCACTTGTAATTAAGGATCATATCGAACAAACCATTGCCTATCTGCAGGTTATGAAGATTTACTCATGTTTTCTTCTAGGAATTTTATAGTTTTAGCTCTTACATGTAGGTCTGTGATCTATTGTGAGTTAATTTTTGTTTGTAGTATGAGGAATGGGTTCAACTTATTTTGCATGTGGATATCTAGTTGTCGTAGAACCATGTGTTGAAACAACTATCATTTTCCCGCATTGAATTCTCTTGGCTCCCTTTTCATCAATCGACAGTACATACGTGACTTTATTTCTGGGCTCTCAATTCTCTTGCATTTATCAACATGTCTGTCTTATGTCAGTAACACACTGTCTTGATTATTGCAACTTTATGGTAAGTTTTGAAATAGGGAAATGCAAGCCTTCCAACTTTGCTCTTCTATTTCAAGATTGTTTTGGCTCTTCTCAGTGCCCTGAATTACCACATGAAGTTGGTCAGTTTCTGCAAAACAGCCAGTTGGGATTTGACCCATGCCCCAAATTTGAGGTGGTCCTCAATTTGTTGGCTATAGGCAGTAACTCAGGGAAGTAGTTTGAGAAATCCTAAAGAAAAAGGGTGGTTCAAGATAAGCAGCTGACTTTTCTTGCTAAAATTAAACATGCACACACACACACACACTCACGTGCGCACACACATGCACACACACACCCTCTGAGGTTCACGTATAGAGGCAGCTCCACATTCTCAGTCTACCAATGTAATCTAGGTTCTGTGCAATTTTGCAACTTATTGGGAGTTGTATCATTATTCCCATTTTACAGATCGTGTGACTCTTCAATGAGAAGATATCAGTAGTTTATCACACTGCCTGGCATAGAATGAGTGCTTAATAAATGTTTGCTATTGCTGCTGTTATTTTTGGTGAGTGACATCAGTCACCTGGAGAAGTACCAAGTCCTTAGACAAAATACAGACTGTAGTCCTTCGATATATGACATAGTAAATCCCTGTCTCTTCTTGGCCCCTGTGTTGCCTCATGGACAGACTCCGACACAAAGTCTAGAGTCATGCTTTTCAAACTTTGGAGTCTAGGAATCACTTGAAGATCTTATTAAAAGGAAGATTCTAATTCGGTAGGTCTAGGGGTAGGGCCTCCAACCTGCATTTCTTTTTTTTAAAGATTTTATTTATTTATTTGACAGAGAGAGAGAGACAGCGAGAGAGGGAACACAAGCAGGGGGAGGTGCAGAGGGAGAGGGAGAAGCAGACTCCACGCTGAGCCGAGAGCCCAATGCCGGGCTCAATCCCAGGACCCTGGGATCATGCCCTGAGCAGCTGAAGGCAGATGCTTAATGACTGAGCCACCCAGGTGCCCCCAACCTGCATTTCTAACAAGCTCTGGGTGATGTCTTTTTGAGGACCACCTCTGAGGATTAAGATGGTTGAGGTCCTAGAGGGCATGCCCAGGTAGGAGGTGTTCAAGATGGCCTCTGCACTTGGGGTCAGGCTGGAGGTTAGAAGGAAAGGCTTGCATCCAAGGGAAGTTGAGAAAGCTACACCATAATATGTGGATTATCCTTGTTCCTTGTTACTGTGGTCATTTCACTGTTTCCATCCCTTGTTCTCCAGTAAACATGGTCTGAGTCACTGGTCTCTAGACTCTTCTAACTATATACTCCCTCAGTAGAAAATGTTTGGACACAGACTGCCAAACCATGTACATTTACTTATCAATAAATTATATACATATACTCCTATGATTAGCTAAAACCGGCAGTACTGGCTTTGCATGGCAGTGTGGGACTATAAAAATAACCATGCAAGCTGAAACTTTGCAAAGTGATCTTAATAAGCAGTGGGAAAAATTACAATTGTATCGGGACCCTTAAAATTTTTTTTCAACATAGTAAAAACTCTCTTACTGTTGGTTATAAATGCATAGGGAAATAAGAAAAATAGTAAAACTGATATTTAATACACTCCAGTTTAAGACACGAGAAGCATTGACCATGAAAATGTTTTTTTGTGTGTGTGTCAAAATCTTACCAAGAGTAGTTTACACCGTGCTTGTCTTCCTTATCTTATAACTAGGATACAGAGCAAGCATCTTTTTTATAACTTGGCAAATTGTCACATTCCTTTCGAATCTGGATTCAGTTTCCATTTTATGCTCTATGATTTCATGAAATATTTCCAAGAGTTCCTTTATTTTTTTTAAAGATTTATTTATTTATTTTAGAGAGTGAGTGAGTGCTAGCAGGGGTAGGGGGGAGGAGGGTTAGACGGAGAGGGAGAGAGAGAATCTCAAGCAGACTCCATGCTGAGGGCAGAGCCTGGCAGGGGGCTCAATCCCACAACCCTAAGATCATGACCTGAGCCAAAACCAAGAGCTGGAGGCTTAACTGACTGAGCCACCCAGGCACCCCTCCAAGAGGTCCTTTAGAGAGAACTTTTTTATTGTGTGTCACTTTCTGTCTGACATAAATCTTCATCCTTTTTGTCACCAGTACTTTGCTATCAATGTTGATAAGTTCAACTTCATTAAATCCTTCTGGCGGCATATCCATAATCAACTCCATGGTCAGCTATTCCTTCTTTAATAATTCCATTTATATTCTCTTTGTATTCCATTTCCAGCATGATCACTTTATGTTTCTTTGCTACACTTTGAATGTTAGTGGCCAGTTCAGTCATATGAGGGTATCACTGGAAGACAAACAGGCAACACAGCTCCATGCTTTGCTGTCTGTGCATGATCTAAGTAACAAATGTGCAGGCAGTGGCCAGTCACTGGCAGACTTGGAAAGAAGTAACATGATTGGTTACTGATCAGAATGTACATTTGTTATTTACATAGTGATTTGTGGAAGCAGCAGAGTTTATACTTTATGCAAATTACTCACAGTTAAATACCATGCAAATTACTCACAGTTAAAATAGCATGGAAATTGAAATTTGAACCATGATGGGAGACTAACATTATTTAACTAAACCAGGGTAACTGAAATTTGTGCATAAGGAACTGTGCAAAGTGAATACTGTCTGTATTCCAAAGCATGACATATGTGTAAATCAACATTTGTGGTTTCAGTAATAGTATACAAAACCCATACTTCAAAGAACTATCTTGATCTTTTTGTTTTAATCAATTTAATGGTTAGTTTTTCTGGTTATTGCTTTTACTTTATAATGTGGCATTCAAAGAGCCTACACCAGGAGTAGAAGATGTACCAACTCTGCCTACTTCTCATTTCCTTGTGTTTGCGTTATTATAGTCTATGGAGTTTTTGTAGAATCTGTTTAAGTCATTTGTCAAAGTTAGTTCAAGTAATACTAGATTTCTACAGCTCCATAAATCCATTTAACCCAGCAAACTCAGTATATGTTACAGAGTGCTAAAATTTAATATTCAATATGCCCTCCATCAGCTGTCCCATATTATGCCATTCCCACTCTTTTCTCAGGGTCCTGTCAATGCCACTTAGAGGCATGCCCCATGCCCAGCTGACAGCAAAATCAAGTGACAGTCCCATTGTCAAGCCATGTGGTAAACATCTATAAAGTTGAATCCCCTAATTTTTAGGTAAAAATTAATTTAAATATAAACTTTAACTCTTTTCAATCCATTGTGGAGACCATTGGCCTAAACATTGTGGTTGTCCCTGAGTTTTGCTAAGGGAAAGGTCCTTTGTGGGAAGGGGGCAGTTCTTCCCTCATGTCAGCTGCGTGGTTGGATTGAAGGTCCTCAAAGCCAGTTGTTCTCAATTCAGTTTGCAGAGCAGACTTGCCTGGGGAACTTTGAAAAGTACCAGTGTTGGAGTCTCCACTGCAGACCCTTTAAATAAAAGCCTTTGGGTGGGCGTAGAAGAATGTATACATTTTCTTACAGCCCGCAGTTGGTTCTAATGCACAGGTAGGATTGGGAACTTTAGCCTCAAGGAGAAGAAAGTCAGTCTTAAGCAAGGTCTTCCCTCTACTGCCAATTTTGAAGGACCCTAGTTTATATACATATATAAACATATACATATGTGTGTCTGTGTATATGTGTGTATATTTGTGTGTATGTATATGTATGTGTGTATATAGATTTGTATGTGTTTAGAAGTGTTGAGGAATCCCTCTTTTTCAAATGGTCTTTGTGCTGCCTCCTTAGTTACACGTATTTGCCAAGGAGGGGGCCTCCTGCAGTCATGTAAACACTAGCGGAAGGAAGTTCATTAAGCACACTGTCGTTGCTGATGACTCTGCCCTCCGAGGATGCCTCTCAGGTTGTAGTGGAGTCCTATAAATGCTGGGAGAGGCCTGGGTTTCCTCACAGTGTTCCTACCCCTTCATCTGGAGCTTGTTCTGCAGTTAAAAACAAAAGCACTCACTAGACATCCCGTGGATGATAGCTGGCACAGAGACCAGACACTGAAAGATCGTGCTGCTCATCTAGAAGTTCTGAAACACACAAGGCCCAGTTAGTCCCCCAAAGGCTGGGGGCCAGAGATCATCCAAGAAAGAGTTGCTTTCCAAACACAAAAGTCCAAAGAGGTTAGGTGAGTTGTTGAAGGCCTTAGAACAAACGTGCCCCAGAGCTAGGCTCTTGGTTCCTGATTCCCCACCTAATTCCCCTTTGACCTGTTTCAAACAGGGTGTGGTCTGAGACCAAACGCCATGGGAATAACCAGGGAGTTGATTAAAATTCAGATTCCTGGGCTCCACCTGAAGCAGGTGGAATGATAATGGAGTGGCAGGAAAGCTGGGAGTCTGCATTTTTAACCAGCTTCCCGGATACATGCTCATTAGGCAAGCTCAAGTTGGAGAATCACCATCCTGGCTTAAGCTGTCGTGATACAATACTCTTCCACCTTGCACACCCCTTTTTAACAGTGTTCTAGAAATTGAAGAATAAAGGGAAGCATCTGTAGTACTCTTACCGGGTTGAGATTTATTTTGAATATAGGCCCAAAAGAATGCTCATTTTTTTTTTAAAGATTTTATTTATTTATTTGATAGAGACACAGCGAGAGAGGGAACACAAGCAGGGGGAGCAACAGAGGGAGAGGGAGAAGCAGGCTTCCCGCTGAGCAGGGAGCCTGACACGGGGCTCAATCCCAGGACCCTGGGATCATCACCTGAGCCGAAAGCAGACGCTTAACAACTGAGCCACCGAGGCGCCCCAACACTCATTTCTTTTTGTTAAGAGGAGTAGTCTCTTAAGAAATATTTGTAGAAAGGGCAGAGTTATTCATAGTATATACAAGTAAGTTTAGAAGTTACTTAAACTGAAGTGGGCACAAGCTTTGCACAATTTAGAAATGCGGGAGCCCTCGGACTCCAGAGCAGTCCAATCTGGAATCAAATCTTGCCTGTGCTGCTTATTAGTTGTGTGAAATTAGACAAGTTATTTAAACGGAGTCTCAGTTTTCACATCAAAAACCGAGGCTAGTTATATCAATCCTGAAGGGCTATGGGGAAGATTAAATCAGAAAATAAATTCAAAGAACTCAATTTCCATTTTAGAAATAGTTTTGCTATTTTGGGGGCAATCAGATCATATTTCAGATGTATTGGTAGAGTCGACTGAAGAAAACCTTAGGTGAACCCTTTTAAACGGGGACAAAGATTTTTGAAAGCCAGCCCCTCGCACAAAGCCTCGGCTCTGCACTCGACATCATTATGTGGTAATGTGGTAAGAGGTGCAAAGAAATTTAAGATGACGTCTCCTTTGCACACCCGTAGTTCACGAGCCCAGCTGAGGCGAAGGTGGTGGTCCCGATCCCCTTGCTTTTGTTTGATTGTCCCTCTGTAGTTTCCAATGTAGTATTCTATTTTATCCTTGTTGTAGGCTGTAGGTAGACAGGGCACCTGTGATTGTCACCATCACCTCCCATTCCACAGGTAAGGAAACTGAGACTCGGGGGGTTTCTGACTTGATCATTGCAGCTAATAGTCACACTGAGTTCTGCCTGCGCTGCCTCTCTCTACCCAGGAAACAATCTGAGAACACAGAACCTTGGGGCTCATGGTAGGTGTGTACCTTGGAGTTGTGATAGATTACTTCTCTTATACCCGGTAACTTTGCATGCTTTGTGTCCAGGGACAAGGTCTGACCTGTGCTGACTCCTGAAATGGGCCACGATGTGGAGGGGGTGTGGGGATGGACTTATTGGTGTTCTCTTTGTTAGCCCTGTCCGCCTTGGCATTTTCATTCCATTACGCGTCAAGTTTGTAAAGGCACATACCACTGGCTACAGCTCATCTCCTTAGTGCTGAATTGAAAATAATTAAAGCACATGTAAAGTCAGCATATCTGTCTTCCAAGTGTTTAAAAAAAAATGGGTGTCTTGTTGAAATTGAATTAACTGCTGGAATCAAGAATGCAGTAACTATTTTAAGGAATTCACTTAGACTTTTTTTTTAAATCTGTTTTTTAATATGTAAAATAGGCCTGGGGCTGCTTACCTACCTCAAAGCAGAATCTTGTGGCTTTAATGAGTGAATATTTGGTGAGTGCCAGCCATGGTCAACAGCATCACAATCATTATTATTTTTATCAGCCCTATCATTTTTTATTATTATCACATACAGTTCCTTATGTAATAACTGTACTTCAAGGACACAGAAACATTTCTCTTTAATAAGCTCCCAAACTTTCTCTTCTCCTCCTCCTCCCAACTACCTTTCCATTTCTGTTGCTCTGGGATTTGGCAACCCAGTTTAATTTATGATGAGAAGACACTCTGGAAAATTGAAACGAGATAACAGGAGTTGATTGGGGGAAAAAATAACTTCATCTTAACTCTTGAAGCAGAAGACATCAGGTTTCCTAATTCCTTCCTTTCGCCCTTGAAAATAGAACATCAGCCACGAGTGCACCTGTGCTGAGTTCTGAAATGTATCTGTGGCAGCCGTTGCCAGAGTAGCAATTAGACAATTACAGCTAAATTTCACCTGCAGAGGCAGACTGCAAAAACAAAAAACAAAAAACGGGGTGGTTTGACCTTCCATACTTTGGGATGAGGTAAATAATCCGTGGGAGAGGGAATGATGTCATGAATTTGGTATTGGCAGGGAACTCGGGCAGTGGTGTGGTTCCTGGCTGACCTCCACGGCCTGGGGGACATTGGCCACAGCACATTATTCAACTATTTTTTGTCTGCTTCTCAGCTGCGATGGAGGCATAATACACTTTCCCTTCCTTCTTCTAGAGTTGTAAAGAGTCAAGGAAATCATCCGGTCTATCACCCTGCTGGCTTTTTTGCAGGGAGCTTACCATAGATGGAAAGATCTTTTTGATTTATTTCGTTAGTCTTTGTTTTCCCCACTCCCCTCCCTGCTGCCACCCCAACTGTGACCTCTGCAAAGAGAGACCTTCTCATCTGCCTGGCTCATCTCTCGACTCATTTCCCATATCAGCCCCCCTGGTGTGTAACAAGTGCTCAATAAACATTCGTTGCACAAATGTGTTCAAAATGCTTTTGACACATAAAGCACAAATCACAAACCAACAGCCCAGAGGCCAAATTTGGCTTGCTAAGCTTGTTTCCGGGGTTTTTTGTTGTTGTTGGCTTGCACAGTATTGTTAAAAATACTGAATTAGTGGCCAGCATTTAAATATGGTGAGCATTCCTATGGAAGACGACATTTCTGGCTTCTCTTAAAATTCAATCAGAAGGTCTGGAACACAGGACCAGCCTTAGGAGAGGAAGAAGAGCTTAGGACAGTGGTTCTCCAGGTCCTCAGAGCAGCGTCATCAGGATCACCGAGGAACTTGTTAGAAGTGCAGATTCTCAGTCCTTTCCCCTTTCCTAAGACCTATGGAATCATCTGGCACCTTTTATTTTTAACAAGGGTGATTCTGATGGACCCAAAAGCTTGAGAGCCACTCACTGCCCTTAGAGCGTAAAGAGAGTGACTGGCTTTGCAAACCGAATACCTGGGTCTGGCTTTGCCACTTCCTAAGCTGTATAGGGTCAGACAAGTTAACCTGATCTCAGTGTACCTCGGTTTGTTCACACATAACATGAGGATGGTCAGCTGAGGATGAACAAGCAACTGCCTCTTTTAGATACAACCTTTGCTGGATCTCCACTTTATTAGGACACTACCCAACATGTTGACTTCCTTCATGTGACTTGCTGGGACCCTGTGGGCATTTAGGTTGTCATCCTTGACAAGAACCCACTTTTTCACCATCAGCCATTGCTGATGCCTACGTTTTCCCATCAGAGAGGTGTACCGGGTATTGTGTGCCTACTTGTGTACCAAGCACCAAGCTAGGTGTAGTTTATCCTTTTCTCTTTCCCAGCAGCCCTACAAAGTTGATATTG
This sequence comes from Zalophus californianus, assembly GCF_009762305.2. Classification (NCBI taxonomy): domain Eukaryota; kingdom Metazoa; phylum Chordata; class Mammalia; order Carnivora; family Otariidae; genus Zalophus; species Zalophus californianus. Next base: position 31,916,628 of record NC_045595.1, on the reverse strand, counting down.
TTATGTTCACTTGACAGATGAAGAGCTGGCAATTCAGAGAAGTTAAATAATTTGCTGAAAGCCACACAGCTGCTAAGTGGCAGAGCAGGAATCCAACCCAGGTGTTGAACTCCAAAGTCCATTTTGTTTTCCATGGCACGGCAGTTTAAAAAATGATTTTATACGGCAGTGAGTTGTTTTTAGGTGTCAAGGAAGATGGTTTCAGTTGGTGTACAAGTTCTGCATTAAATAAAAATAAAGTACAGGGGCGCCTGGGTGGCTCAGTCGGTTAGGCATCTGCCCTCAACTCAGGTCATGATCCCAGGGTCCTGGGATTGAGCCCCATGTTGGGCTCCCTGCTCGGTGGAGAGCCTGCTTCTCCATCTCCCTCTGCCTGCCTCTCTGCATAACTTGTGTTCTCTCTCTATCTTTCTGTCAAGTAAATAAATAAAATCTAATAAAATAAAATAATAATAAAGTACATAGTAAAAAAGCTAATATGTTTTACACTTTTCCACAGACGTTAGAGGAAAGTGCTAATAGGTCACTTAAGGTGGTGCTAGTAGATCTTTTTTCTTTTAACTGAAATTCCAGTTTAATAAGCTTCAAGATTGTATGTTTTAGTTATGTGAGTTAAAGATGTATCTTCATGGATGGCGTTAGAAGAAAGGGAAGGGAAATCCTATACTTCCATTGGCACTTAAAAATCGGAGCATCTGAAGATGCTTTTCTTTATACTGAAACATAATTGAATTAAATGCCAAAACTTCTTCTTCAATCATTTCTGATGGAACTCTTACTGAAATGTTTGGCAAGGATAACCAGCTCAGGTTCTGACCCAAAATAGGTGCTCAGTCAAAGTTCACTGACCTATGTGCTTCATGTACTCCCTGGCCTTTTCAAATGACGTGTCATATTTAGTCTGATTTTCATCATTCAAGATTACTAGCTAATAGGTCTTTAGCACCTCTCCATTACTTGTAATCTCACCTTTTTTTTTTTCCTTAAATAAAATTACAGCCACAGCCTCGTGGCCTTTGCTGGACAAGCGTGTTAAAACTTATTTTTTCCAATGTATTTTCTATTTATAGCAAGTAAAAACAGTTTCTATATATAATATGTAAAACTCCTTTTTCAAGGAGATTTATTTTAACTGAAACAAGGAGCCAGTTCAAACTATGCTGGATAAATAATATTAAAGGTAGTCTGTGAATGTGACCTCTGTCATGGAGGGGAGAGAGAAATGACAAATATCCGGTAACAGCCGCTCCTGCCATCCTAAGGAGAGAGGACACCAATGTCCACCTTTCTGCCCGGACAGCATCCTCAAGGCCTCTGCTTAGACTTCAGAGGGGATCTGCTGCTAGAGCCTTCTCTCTCCATTATGGCAGCTGGCCATCCACGTTACCCTAAAGCTGCACCTGACAGCAGAGGCCTAGTCAAAAAATCAAGCCGTGACCGAGGAAAGGTAGAGAGGGTGTGAGGTAACTCACGTTAGTGAGCCTCGTGAGCGCTTTAGGAATTGGAATTTGGATCCTCCTCTCCACAGGCAGAGACCACGGCCCTGTGACTCAGTGACTCACTCCAGACCAGCACCACCCATAAGTTGGAGTTTAAATGGACAGAGGGGTCCCGACAGGGAAGCAGTGTTGGAAGAAGGGTGGCAGGGGCATGGTTTATGGGTGTGTGGATGTATTTTCTTGGAACATGTGTGGCCCCATGCCCCAAATCTCTGAGAAAGAAAAGTGTAACCTCAGAAGTTTTCTCCCAGAAATTGGGCAGCTGGTCTGGCGGATGAAGTCTTCGGGATAGATCTAGGGAGAACTGGATTGGTTTCCTGGGTCTCCATTACCAGCATTTTGACCTGGGACAAGACATTTTACCTCTCATTATCTATGAAAATGGGAATGGCATATTAGGTAATTAAGCTGACAGGAGCAAAGATGTCACACAGAACCTGGTATGCAGTGTGTATGATTATTGTTGAGGATGAAGGTAGCATTGGTGAGAACGCTAGCATGTGTTCTTCCCACCTCAAACTCAGAAAGCCAACATGTTGCCCTGGGACCACCATATGATCACGTATTAGGGTTCTCAAGAGAAACCTATATCTCCCTCTAAGTCTATACCTACATCTCTGTCTGTATGTATATCTATAGGTAGAGATAGAGATTGATGCAGATTTATCTTAAGGATTTATTTTAGATTTGTTTTAAGGGATTGGCTCAGGCAACTGTGGATGCCAGCAAGTCCAGAAACGGCAGGGTAGGCTGGCATGCTGGGGATCCAGGGAGGAGCTGGAGTTAAGAGTTCAGTGGCAGTCTGCTGACCGAATTCCCTCTTCTTCCAAGGAGGTCAGTCTTTTCTCTTAAGTCCTTCAACTGCTTGGATGAGGCCTACCCACATCATGGAAGGTAATTTGCTTTACTCAGAGTCTCCTGATTTAAATGAAAATCTCATCTTAAAAATACCTTTACGGAGACATATAATGTCATACCATATAATGTCCAGGTACCATGACCCCGCCAAATTGACATAAAATTAACCGTCCCAGATAGTGTTCCCTGTCATTAGGTGGCCACTCTATTGATTTTCTTCCATGTTACACAGTATTCTTTACATTGTGGAAAGAACACTAATTAAAACTGGTTTAAGAAAAAAAAGGGGGGTGAGGGAGGGGAATCACTGACTCAGTAGCCCAAACTATCAGGGATTTCTAGCTTCTACATCAGGGTTCCATATAGTAGGAGGACCGTTCTCCATTCCCATTCCATCTGTGCAGGATAGACTGCTGCCAGCTCCTCTTAGCTTAAAAGTCTTCACAGAGTCTTTTTCTTCTCAGAATTTCCAACTTAATTGGGGTCATGTGCCCATCCCTGGACCAATCACCGCAGCAGGTGGAATGAGTGTGCAGATTGGCTTAGACCAGGTCCTGGGGCCTCCCCTGGGGCTGAACTTCCACACCACCGAAACCAAGGCTCCTGAAGCACCGAGAATGGTTTCCTGTGGGAAATCAGATAGTCATTTCCAGAAAGAGGAGGACAGCTTGCTGGAGGGGCTAAAACATCATAGCTCTGCTCCAGCTTCGCACACCCAACTCTCTTCTTCCTGCCTGTGCCACTGGTCTCCTTTTTCCTCTTTCCCTTTTTTCTCATCAGTGCATAAACCGCTTTCTGTCCCTTTAAAAACCTGGTTCTTTGTTTCCTAATTTCAAAACTCCCAATTCATCTGAGAAAGCAGATGCTTCAGAAGCAGGCTGCCTCAGAGAGCAGTTTTGAGCCTGATCGTGTACGTGTGATCATTGCCCAGGGACAGTTGGGTACCAGCTGATCCTTCCGTGCCTATGTTCCCGGTGTGGGAGGATGGAACTCCAAGTAACTGAGTCCTAACTCATGTTGTAGGAAAAAGGCAAGTTAAGCTTCCTGTGGCTTCTCTTTGTCCACTTAGCCAGAGGTCTATAGTAAAGAGTTTAGAATGGCAACATGGGACTTACCTATGAATTGTAGCAGGAGGGAAGAAATGTCCTGCTAGAAAAATTAAAAATTAGGGGGAAAGCTGCTTGCAAACACTTTTTTGAGGTCATAATTGTGTGATTGTGTGTGTGTGTGTGTGTGTGTGTGTGTATACACACACAAATAAATATATATTTTTTTAAGTCAGCTTCATTGAGATAATTCACAGACCATTCAGTCACTTAAAGTGTACAATTCTTTGTTTTTTAGTATTTTCACAGGGTTGTGAAACCAGCACTAAAGTCTGATTTAGAACATTTTCTTCACCCCTAAAATAAACCCTGTAGGGATTAGCAGTCGCTCTCCACCCTCCTTTTCCTCCAAGCCTCTGGCAACCACTAATCCACTTCTGTCCCCGGAGATTTGCACACTCTGGACATTTCACATAAACAGAGCAGACCATCTGTAGGCTTTTGTGACAGGCTTCTTGCATTTAGTGTGGTGTTTTCAAGGTTCATCCACACCATTGTATGTATCAGTGTGCCCTTTCTTTTCATTGCCAGATCATCTTCCATCACGTGGATACACCACGGCTGATGGGCGTTGAGACTGTGCCCACTCTTTGGCTATTGTAAATAATGTTGCTGTGAAAAATTTGTGTACACATTTTCGTAGATAGGGGTGTTTTTGTTTTTCTTGCATATATGCTTAGGAAAGGAGTGACACTCGTGGGTCATAGGGTAACTCTGTGCTTAAATTTGGAGAACTGCCAAACTGTTTTCCAAAGTGGCTGTACCATTTAGGTTCCCGCCAGCAATGTGTTAGGGTTCCAGTTTCTCCACATCTTCATTAACACTTGTTACTGTCTTTTTCCTTATAGCCATTCTGGTAGGTGGGAAGTGGTGTCTCATGGTGCCTTTGGCCTTTGTCTAGTGGCTAATGTTATTGAGTATCCTTTCATGCGCTCATTGACCATTTGTATATCTTCTCTGGAAAAATATGCTTTACCTGTTTTTTCATCGGGTTGTCATTTTATTATTGAGTTGTAAATATTCGTTATATACTCTGGCTGCAAACACGTTTGACATTGGTTCTTTGCATCCTATGAGGCCTTGACTTTTAACAGCTTCTGGGTTAATGACAATCTTTTATTGAAGCCTGAGGGGAAACTAAGGGATAGACTAAGCCTAAGCTGTAATTGATAACGTTCCCAGTGGTTTGGGTGTGTCATTTAAAGATGTCTCTGAACCTGATTCTTTATTGCCTCCAAATTTTTTTCTTTTGAAAAAATATCAAAATACTGAAATGAAAGGACAGCACAAAGAATATCTCTATACCTTCCCCTAGATTCACCAATCATGAACATTTTGCCACATTTCCTTTCTTGCTGTGTGTGTGTGGGGGGGGTGGTGGTGGTGTACACCTTAACAGAGCTGAATCCTTGCAGACATAATGACCCTCACCTCTAAGAACTCTAGCGTATCCAAGATACGCTCCTACATAACCACCATAACTTTCTCACGTCCAAGAAATATCATATTAATTCAGTAATATCTAATATATAGTCCCAATTCAGATTTCTCCAGTATTCCCCCAAATGTCCTTTCTTGCCTTAAAAAAAATAGAAGATCCATTCAAGATTCACATGTTACCTTTGCTTGTGTAGTCTCCCACTCTCCTATGAGCTAGAAAATTTTCTCCCTTTCTTGTCTTTTGTGACACTGATATTTTTTGAAGCGTGCAAGCTAGTTATCTTATAGAATGACCCACGCTCTGGGTTGTTGGATTGCTTCTTTATGATTGGAATTAGGGTAGACTTTTCTTGGTAAGAATATTGCATGGGTGCTACTATGTGCTTCCCCTCCATCTGGAGGAACATGACATGAGTTTGCTTAATTTGATCATCCAGATCTCTCCATTGTAGAGATAACTTTTCCCCACTGTAGTTAGTAATCTGTGCGAATATCTTGTTCCGGAAACCCTTCCACCCCATTGTTGTAGCATGTACTGACGAGCCTCGCTTGAACCCGGTTATTACAGTGGGGGTTGCAAAATGTTGATTTTCTAATTCTACCATTCATTCTCCATTTCCTAGCTGACATTCTTCTGTCCACAAGAGCTTTCCCTTGTACTTTCTCATACTTTAAAAATTTTGCCTTTCTCCTTTTCTTTTCTTTTGAATGTCATGATGAACTCAAGAATCACTTTAATCACTGTTGTTTCCTAATTCAAAAAGTCAAGCTATTGATCCTCTTAACAGATGTTACTGAGTGCCTACTGTGCAGTAGGTATTATTGTTCAAAAAAAAAATTAAATTGGATTACCTTTAAGGTCTCTGTCAGGCCTAAATTAATTTGTGGTTCTATGACCAGTGAGTAAATCACTTCCTTGTACCTGTGTTTTTGTATTTATCTCTGCCTGCTTCTAAATTATGTATTAAATTTCATTGATTTGCTGATTTTATTTTAGTATTTTTGTCAAAATATTCTTATAGAGTTTTATTTGTGTTTTATTAAAGAAGGCAAAAGCAAGTAAAGGACTTTAGGATAATTGGTATGTCTTAGTGTTCAAAGCCTGGGAGAAGTCCAACTCTGAGGGCTCAGCGAAGCTTCCAGTGCTGTCTAACTAGGTAGCAGCTCACATGATTGCAGGCAGGGGCCTCTGGGTAGAGTAAATGACCCCTTAAGGTCACAGGCATTGTATCAGATGTACTTCTAACATGCATTAACTAAGTCAGCCCCCTTCCCAAGATAAAAATAACACTTAAAGTTCCATAGGTGATTCTATTCATAAGGTTTGTGCCCAGATTATGTGTGAGACAAGAGACGTGTCTCTCTTTTATAGAACCCACTTGCTGCTTGTAGTGTGGGCTTCTCACACATGGAGATTTCACGTTTCAGATTCTGTCTGTCTTACATAGTTAAAAATATAAAATTAGACTTTGCATATGTACTCTTATTACACAATGTACATTTCAGTTTCTGTAATACATTTATAATAATATCTCCCTGTATGGGATCATCAGTTACATTGTACGTCTTTGGTAATTCAAGAGATAAGTTCATTGTGACTCAATTATTTTTGCCTTGTACAATGACTTCAGAACCTAACCCCTAAGATGTCTCCATTATTCTGTTCTTGCAAATCCATCTCTAGATAGTTTTGATGTCTCTTTTCCTTTCAAACTTTTTTTTTCTTATGCTGATAAAACCCACTAGCCTTGCTTAATTAATCTCACAAGAGTGCCAGTCTATCAGTTATGTCTGTGGCCCTCCTAGCCTCTCCCTCATCTCTGCTCTTCCCCAGTAACTGCCAGGAGAAATGAAAACTATTAAACTAAGATACCCTTAGTGACAATTTTACAGCTGTCTTGAAAATAGCTCCTTGCTTGCAATAAAAAAAGCCAGTGCACAGCTGGTAAATGCAAACATATCAACTTATTGTTTTTCTGAACTGCTGCTCTTTCCCTGGGAAGGCTAGATTTAGAGCTTATGTCATTTGCGAGTCTTCGATGGCAAGCAACAGAAAGTGTTTCTGCTAGCTTCCATAAAAAGGAAGGATGTAGAGTGCCTTACACATTCTAAGGCAAAGCAGAGAAAGCAGACCTCTCGGAAGAGCAGGACCTGAGGATCAAGGGAGCAGGAATCCATGTCTGTTGGTCCACCTTCTCTGATACTGTGCTTCTCTGCTGAAAATTCTAAAGCAAGGGAGAGAGAAATGGAAATGGTTTTGCCTGGGGTCATGTGCTCAGTAGGGGGTGGGGGCATGGACTTTGATTGACATTCTCAACCAAAACTGGGGAGGGAGAGGCTGCCAAGGGAAACTTGAACTGCTCTTTCCAGAAGAAGGCAGAGGAGGTTGGGAAGACACAAGTAGCCCTGCCCTCAATCCAGCATGCATCTTTGTAACACATTGTCTGTGATGCCCAACACTGTAGGGTAAAGCATTCTGCCATCTTTCCTCCACTAACAGCCACCAGTTCTATGGCAGACCTTGTCTCATGATCCATTTACCTGTCCCCTTCTTTTAACGTCCTCTCTCTAGGCCGTTCCACTAAGAGCACTGGTAGTCAGTATCAGCTCTATTGGCAAAAAATGTGAAAGGGAAGAGAGCAACGGGCAAAGAAAGAAGGAAAATGGCTGCAAATGGGTTAAAATGGTTAACTTTCTTCTGGAGACATCCAGCTGTCAAATATTTATTTCCAGAGACCAAAACCTTTCTCATTAGAAATTCACTGGCTTGGTCACTGCTGCCTGGAGCTGTGGGTGTGTAAATGTCAACTCTTTCCCTGGCAAGTCAGTGAAATTTGCTGATGACACAAATCTGCGTAGGTTTGGGAGAAGGCAGGATTGTGAGAAACTCCAGATGCATCACAGCAAACTGTGTGAGTCACTCAGACTGGTCAATGGAGAGTCTGCAGGTTGGGTGGCGGTAGGACAGAAAAGAGAAATTAGCATATTTAGCACCAGAAGAGGAAAAAAAAAAAAAAAAAGTCAAACTTAAGGGCAGCAGTGTTATTAACTGGCCTTCTACAGAAATCATCTCAAAATCTTTCTTGGAACTGTGTACTAAATTTGACTCTTCCTATGTCAGAGAGAGAGAAAAAGGAAAAAACAGGGCAGAGCTTCAGAGCGAGGCTCTGGTTCCTATACTCAGGATCTATTTTTATTAATGTTGATAATAATAACAGTTAACCATTTATTGATGACTTACTATATTGCTGAATAGTACGGGGCACTATTCCTGGGCATTTTATATATATCATTAGTCTGCTCAATAAGTATATGAGGAAATGCAGCGGACAACACTGAGGCTCAGTTCGATTGTTCAAGGTCTTCCGGCTCATAAGTGGTAAGGAAAGGATGCAAAATAAAGACATTACCACTCCTGCCATTAAATAGCCAGTGCCTCATTTCTTAAATGCCTCGTGCACTGTTAGTGGGTGTCCTTCAGTGTGAACATGGGATGTCTGTGATCAAGAGTCCCACACTGGAGGTGTAAATATTTATTAACGTTTTCATTTAACAGATACCTATTGAGCTGTTCCTCTATGCTAGATATGCACCTTTATTGCCAGAGCAGGAGCCCCACTAGGAAGGTCAACTTCTTAATGCGCATCTTTATACCCATGAGCAAGAGGCTCTTAGATGTTTCTCTGACTTGGGGCCTCTTTGAGCCTCTCACATCCTTATTTAACCCTTTGATCAAAGGGGTAGAATGCGACAGACAGACGTTGGTCCCTCCTCTCTGCATTTATAACTCTAACCTGAGTTGGCTTTAATGCCTTTACTTAAGAATGGGGATTGCAAAAGAGGAAGTCACAATGGATGTGCCAGAATCGGGCATGTAGTAGTAAGCAATGAGGAAAGAAAAGATTTCTGAGCACCTGCCGGATTTCAGAACACATTTACCATATTTAATTCTCGTAAAAATCCTGCCACATGTAAGTGATCTGCCCATCTTCTTTCACTGTTCAACACACCAAGTATGGAAAGTTTCGATGGTTTGCCCAATGATTCACAGCTTGCAAATGCTAAAGTCAGAATTTTTCATTTTTGTCTTCTCTTTCTCTCGTCCTTGTGGGCTCCACCTTCCAAATATATTTCGTATCTGACCACTTCAGAGGAGAGAGCCCCTCTGGTACCCACAACCCCAACTGAGCCACCATCCTTTCTTGCCAGAACTCTTCCAACACAGTAAAGCTGGAGTCCTTGGAGGAGCCTGCAAGGGCCTTGGAGGGTCTCTGTGATTCAGAACCGCAACCGTAACCTCAGGGGGTGCCTCTTGTCCTCCCCCTGCCATCACTCACTGCATTCCAGCCATCTGGCCTCCAGCTGTTCCTCGAACACCTAAGCTGCGTTCCTTCCCTGGGACTTGGCATTTGCAGTTCTGTCTGCCTGGAATGTTCTTCCGTAGAGCTCACATCCTTCATGTCATCTTCCCAGCAAGACTGGCTCTGTCGAGACTATTGAAAATTATAGCTGTACCATAGGCCCAGCCTCAGGGTGGTGTGGTAGGCAGAAACTGCTAGGTGGCTTCCATGATCTTTTCCCCTGATGTCACTTCCATGGTTATGTTACATTATACAGCCAAAGGCAAAGGGAAGGCCATCTGGGTCTACAGTCACAAAGAAGTAAATTCTGCAACAACCTGAAAGAGCTTACCATGGGTACTTGCCCCAGAGCCTCCAGATCAGAGGCCCACCCACCAACACCGGATTTCAGATTTGTGACTGCCAAGCAGAGAAGGCAGCAGAGCCCCCTGGTCCTCGACCTACAGAACTGTGAGATAATGAATAAATGTTTTCGGCTGCTGAAGTCTGTGGCGATTTGCTGGAGCACAACTAACAGAGATGGCAAATAGGATTCATCCCTCCTGGCAGATCTGATCACTGAGCAGCGCCTGCCCACACAGCTGTGTTGAGAAGAGCTGGGAGACGCCACGATGGTCTAGAGTATCTGAGAGTAGCTGCGTGTCAGCACATATCCAGTCTGGGCTCTTTCCCCCCCGAACTGGAATGGTGCGGTTACACGGACTTCGTGAAGTTAATTGGGCTGGGGTCAGAAACAGAGAACATGGTGCCATTAATGAAAACCAGCCAGCAGAGTAAGGAATCAAGAATGTATCTCTAATCTGTTTGAGCTGCCAGGACAAAATACAGACTGGGTAGCTGATAAATAGCAGAAGTTTCTTCCTCACAGTCCTGGAGGCTGGAAAAGTCCAAGATCAAGGTGCTGGCCGATTCTCTGTCCGGTGAGAGCCGGCTTCCAGGTTCATAGACCACTGTCTTCCTGCTCTGAGCGCTCAGGTCTCCGTTATAAGGGTACTCATCCCATTCACTAGGGTGCCACCCTCATGACTGGAGAACCTATCCGAGACCTGCCTCCTTATACCATCACGCTGAAGGTCAGGATTTGAATATATTACTGGGGTGGGGGTGGAGGGGGACACAAACATCCAGTCTTTAGCAAAGACTTAGAATGCGAATCCTGTCAGGGCACAGATTTTTGCTTGTTATAATGACTGTTCTATCCTTAATGTCTTGAACAGTGCCTGGCATATAGTGGATTCTCCGTAACCTTTTTTGAATTTATGATCTAGGTCACAAGGAATAGGAGTTAAAATCTGGCCTGGTGGTTAACTGGATGTATTGGTGCTCAAGTGGCCTGAAGTCAAATTCCATTTCTACCACTTAACAGTGTCCTCCTCTCCAAGAGGGAGACAAGAGGATTTCTTTGCAGTGTGGTCATGAGAATTAATTGAGACACTGAGCATGACCCAGGGCCTGGCACCTGGTCAGATTTAGTGTGTGGAAGCTATTTTAGAATTACCATATCAGTCAAGTTTCTTAGCAGCCGTGAGCTCAGGCTGATTTAGTCAGGGAAATCTGTATTCAGAAGTTATCAGGAAGCTTACTGAATCCCCAGGAAGGCTGGAGAGTCAGATTCTTGAGTGCAGATAAATCAAAGGGAAGCACTCTTTTGAGTCAGACAACCAGAAGCACACTGGGAAATGGATCCACAGGGACATGGCGGCCAACACCATACATGGTTGAGGCTTTACTCACATACCTCAGGGTGTGTGACCTGGACACTGCCTCTACCCCTGCCACCCCTAGAAACCCACATTGTAGCTGGTCAGAAGACTCACATGCTCCCCCATCCCTGCTCCTTTGTGTCATCAGATCCATATTCTAGCCCATATTCTAGTCTAGACAGGTACGTGTGATTGGCCAGGCCTGGCTCATGTCTGTGCACCACCTGCCAGAAGAGCCGGCAAATGGAGGTTTTTCACTTTTCACCCTCTCTAGTGTGAAATAGGCTCCATCTTCCATTTATTAAGCAATGATTCTCCAAACATAAAAAGAGCTTAAGTGCCAGGCAGCACTCCTCACCCCACCTCCCACCAAAAAGACAAAACTCCCTACATTCATTGTTAAGTTGCAAATTTGGGGTCAGAAATACTGTTTCAAGAGGGCAGGGGAAGCTCTAGGATCTAGTCTCAGGGATGATTCATGGGGGCCTTAAATAGATCTAGGGGGGAGTGTCTTTTTTTCCATTTAACACTGGCTTTCAACTTGACCTCTTATGATTAATTCTGCCCCAGGGTCATGCATAATTAATGGATCACTTACATCTAACCTCAGAATATGGTTGTAGCAGGAAGGTACCTGTAAATAATGAGCTTTATCTCAGCGCAGGTCCAGAGCTCTTGGCCTTCATGGTAGGACCTGCAGAGTCCTTCGACATGTCCAAGGGTGAATCATTCTGTGGTTATAAAGTCAAGCGTTGACCGTCCTTTTTCTGCAGTTTTTATACCCAGAACACCTTATAAAAAGTAATCCTGTGTTAACAGGTAACACTTACCTACTGCTTCTCATTTTGTAGCCACTGGCTAAATGCTTTAAGTTGTACGTGGTCTCATTTATTTCTTCCTTCTGTGAAGCGGGGTGTAATTATGCCTGTTTTATAGACCAGGAAACTGAGGTTTAGGGAAACACGTCAACCAGGTTGTAGATTGTGGAACTTGGACTTGAACCAAGGTGTGCCTGACACCAAAGCCTGTGGTCTTCACCACCAATTTCTGTGAACCTGATAAATGGTGAGCACTAAAAGCTCTCTGCAGAGCTAGCTATATTCTTCATCGTCCAGCATTACGGAGGGTCCATCTTTGGTGAAGTTTGGCGTAAGGACTGTGGAAAATTCACAGATGCCCCTTCGGATTTGGGGTGGGATTTAGGAATTTTGGGGATCTCCCAGTCTTTCCTCAAGGTTTTGCCTGCAGATGAAGTTTCCGTCTTTTTTTTTTTTTAATGTAGTAGCAATATGAGAGAACATATAATTTTTTCTGTAATCAAGATAATGAACTGAGCTGCCTATATTTATTTCCATTAGCACAGTGATTACATATAATTAAAACCAAGGCATCATCATCAGAAAAGGTCAGATAACAAAAAACATAGGTTGGAACAGATGAATTCTCTTTTCACGGAAAAGATTGGTGCAGGCCCTTCTAGAAGGAATGCCCGTGTCCCTCCCTCCTCTCTGCTTGCCCCCTGTGCTCTATGCTACCTTTCCTCTCTCCACCACATTTCACCTTTAAACATACTACTTTTTTTTTAAGATTTTATTTATTTATTTGAGAGAGAGAGAGAGAGAGAGAGATCACATGGGGGGGGGAGGGACAGAGGGAGAAGCAGGCTTCCCGCTGAGCGGGAGCCTGATGCAGAGCTCAATCCCAGGACCCTGAGATCATGACCTGAGCCGAAGGCAGATGCTCAACCAAATGAACCCCCCAGGCGTCCCCATACTATTTTATTTCTTAATTGTATTTCTCTTCTGTCCTCCTTCTTCAAAAATGTAAGCTCCTTGAGGGCAGGAGTCATCGTCTCCTTCCATGATACATCTCAGATGTCAGCAGGAGTCTTGCTGCATCGCAGGTACTCAGTAAATACTTGTTGAATGAATGGGTGATTGTAATACCTAGTGGTAGAAGTAGAATAAGAGGAGAGGAAATTCTTTAAAACGAGGGCATATGTTTGCACCACTGTTTCAATTATCTATTGCCGTGAGACAGGCCACCTCACAATGTAGTGGCTTAGAGCAGTCACCGATCTGTGGCCTACCTCCCATTCTGTGGTCAGGAATTTGGGCAGGGTTCAGCTTGCCTCACTTGCCTCTGCGCCCCATGGTGCTGGCTGGGGCAGTCGAGCTGGTTCTGGAGAACCCCAGCTGGCCTCTCTCACGTGACTGGGTGCTGACTCTTGGCTGGGGCGCCTTAGTTTTCCTCTTGTGGCCCATCTCCGCATATGGCCCCTCATTTTACAAGGGCCTTTCTCTGCATCTGGTGTCTCTTTCTCCCCAGCCTGATAGTCTGGACTTCTTCATGTCATGTCTGGGTTTCCCGTGGGAAAGTGGACGCTGCAGAGGCTCTGAAGGCCTCAGCTCCAACATCCCAGAATGTCACTTCCGCCACAGTCTGTCCCGAAAGCCAGTCTGTCCGAGAGCCAGCCCAGATTCGAGGGCTGGGGAAAAGAACACTGCCTCTTGGTGGGAGGATCAGCACGTGAAACTGCAAGAAGAGTGCAGATGCAGAGGAGGGGGCTCCTTTTGTGTTCTGGGTTGTTTTGTTTTGTTTTTTTCCAGCTTACTTTATTGTGGTAAAATCCACGTGACATAAGATTTATTGTTTTCGTCATTTTTAAGAGTAGAGTTCACTGGTACCAAGTATGTTCACCCTGTCGAGCGGCCATTCCCACCATCCATCTCCAGACCTTTCTGCACCTCTCCAAACTGAAACTTCGTCGTCATTGACCAATGATCCCCCATTCCACTCCCCCTCCGCCAGCGCCTGGTAACCACCATTCTACTTTCTGGCCCTATTAATTGAACTACTCTAGGCATAACCTATCTCGATCCTTCTGCATGGAATGATACAGTATTGATACAGGACTTGTCTTTTTATGATGGGCTTGTTTCACTTAGCATAATGTCCTCAGTGATCATCATGGGTCAGAATGCAATGATGCAGCATGGGTCAGAATTCTGTTTTGTTTTCTTCTTTTTTTTTTAAATTTTATTTACTTGAGAGAGAGGTTGAATGAGAGAGCGAGCACGAGTGGGAGCCGGAGTGGAGGGAGGAGCAGGGGGGAGGGGCAGAGGGAGAGGAAGAAGCGGACTCCCCACTGAGCAGGGAGCCTGACTTGGGGCTTGATCCCGGGACTCCAGGATCATGACCTGAGCTGAAGGCCAACGCTTAACCGACTGAGCCACCCAGGCACCCCGGAATTCTGTTTCTTTTTAGGGTTGAATGTACTCCTTTGTATGTAGGTGCCACATTTTGTTCCTCCATTATCCTCCAGTGGGCACTTGAGTTGCTCCCACCTTTGGGCTATTGTGAATAATGCTGCTATGAACATGGGTGTACAGATACCTGTTTGAGTCCCTGCTTGCAGTTGTTTTGGATGTATACCCAGATGTGGAATTGCTGCATCACAGAGTAATTCTATGTTTAATTTTTTGAGAAACGTCCATACTGTTTTCCACAGTAACTGCACAATTTCACAGAGAGGGAGCTTTTGCAAATATTCAGTTAGACCACAATAATATACTCTCATTTTCTTTATATAACCTATCTTCACCACTTTTATGAGGAATTGTTTTTTAACTTCTTTTTTTTTTTCCGGCTGAAACATATTATAATACGCATTTTTTTCCTTCGTTTCTGAAAGTCTTCCTTTTTTTTTTTTTAAAGACTTTATTAGAGAGAGAGTGAGCGAGAGAGAGCACATGAGCAGGGGCAGAGGGAGAGGGAGAGGGAGACTGAGAGGCAGGCTCCCTGCCGAGCAGGGAGCCCGATGCAGGGCTCGATCCCAGGACCCTGGGATCATGACCTGAGTGGAAGGCAGGCACCCCGAAAGTCTTCCTTTGTTTTTCCACATGTATTTATGGTCCTGGAGACCTTCATTGTGTCAGGTTTTCTACCTTTTCTAGGTAACTCCTCCCTTTAGTGAGGAAAAGGTCTATTCCAAGTTCAGCTAAGTGGCCAGGGGCACTTACCCCAAGGTTTCTGCTCTCTGCCTTGCTCAAACTCTGCAGCTCACACCGATTTCTGGGCAAGGGCAGCATCATTTCCTTGAAAAGTTTTGGAGAATTGCTCCAGAAGACGGCTCTGAAGTACCTTCAACTTCCCAGCATTTTGCCAGCCCTCTGTGACTAATCTGAAAATGAATCTTTTGACCAAAAAAAAAAGAGAAAGAGAAAAGCACCCTCCCAAGACAAATAATGAGAAATTGCTAAAAATAATCGATGTTTTATTGTTTCTCTTCCTAAAGGCCATATTTTTGGCTGGCTTTAACTATTATTCGTTCCCCTGGGGCACATTTCGTTTTTGCTGAAAGATTGTATAGGAAGGGGGAATAGCTTATAATTTGGGCTACAAATTGTGTGTGACGTTTCTGTATCTTGTTTGGTGGTTCTTACCTCGATTGTTGCCTAAGAAGAGCTTTTTCTTTCACAAGCACTGTTTGAAAGCAGGTAATGCCCCTCATAAACAGGCATACCCCTTCTATAAAGATATATATAGTTTGGCTCATTTCTGTGTTTTTTAAAGAATGGGATTCATGATTTTACCCCTCACATTTACAATATTGTTCTGTACCCCAACCTGTAACAGAAGTAATTCTATTCTTCATGTCCCTACAGCCTTCAATATTGGAAGGATGCCTATAAAAGTGGGTGTGTTGGGATTTGCTGAGGCCTTTTTGAAGTAAGGACATACTTCTATTTCTCTTTGAAGGTAAACTTTGGTTCAGTACTTTCCATGGTTCAGCCACCCCAGTAGGGATTCTGCAGGGTATTGGTAAAGACCAAGGGCTCTGTAGTCTTGCACGCGTAGGTTTTACTTGATATATGCCTAATTGCTAACTGTGTGCTTCAGGGCAAATTATTACATCTTTGTCAATCTCAGTTATTGCCCCTATAAAATGCAGAAGTCAATAGTACCTATCTCAGTGGTTTGAGGTGAACGGTCAAAAGTGCTTGGTACAAAAGTATGATCTAAATAATTATTCTTACTATTATTAAATTATAAATTCCCTGAGGACACAATCTTTTTTTGGGGGAGAGGCACAGTCTCTTTTGATCTTTGAATGCATGGTGTTTATTGACGCATAGTATTTCTTTTTTTTTAAAGATTTTATTTATTTATTTGAGGGGGGGGGCATGAGCGGGAGGAGGGGCAGAGGGAGAAGGAGAGAGAGAATCTCAAGCAGACTCTGTGCTGAGTGCAGAGCCCAGTGCAGAGGCTTGATCTCATGACCCTGAGATCATGACCTGAGCTGAAATCAAGAGTCCAGATGCTTAACTAACTGAGCCACCCAGGTGCCCCAATACATAGTATTTCTAAATAATCTGCTGAAAGGAATTGTTGCACCAAAAACAGTGCATATATTGTAGAGCTCTGTATAATTAGCATTTTTATGCCATATTTTCAATTTAGTAATAATGATCATAGCAACTAAGTTTGTTTTTTTTGTGTTTTTTGGGTTTTTTTAGCATTCACTGAACTAAGCGTTTTACGTATATTAACTCATTTAATCCTTAAAATAACCTTGGGAGGTAGCTACTATAATATGCCCATTTTACAAATGAGAAAAGTAAGGCCAGCCAAGAAAAGTTAAGTCACTTCCCTCCTTCAGTAGGTCAGTGAATAGCATAGCCAGAATTTGAACTCACTTCATCTGGTTCCCAAATCCGTGCTCTGTATGAGTTTTCAAAGTTTTTATTCTCAAGACCCCTTTAGTCTGTTAAAATAACTTGTTTTTGAGTGGTATATATCTGTAAATATTTACCATAATCAGAATTCTAACTGGAAAAATTTTTAAATTACTGACTTATTTAAAATACAAGAATAAGGAATTTGTTACATGCTATCATAAATACCATATTTTGCAAACAAAAAGAAAATGACTGGGCCCAATGCCATTATTTTTCAAAATCTTAACGTCTGGCTTAATAGAAGACAGCTGGATAATCACATTGGCCTCAGCATTCAGTTTGTTATGATATCACAAGTGATTTAGCGTCTGGAAAACCTCATTGACCATTAAAGAATGAGGGCAACATCTTAGTGTTATTATCAGAATAGTTTTATCTCATGGACCCCCGGAAAGATTTTGGGGGTTCCTGGAAGTTTCCAGACCACACTTTGAGAACTACTCTCTACCTTTGCCGGCTCTTCAGGTAAGGAGTATATGAACTAGATAGAACAGGGAAGGGGAGAAGTATTAGTAGCTGTTTCTAAATCACACCTACTGTTCTAAATGTCACCTACTGTTTCTTATTTCATTTACATGATTGGTCCAAAGAAGAAATATTTTTAATATCCATTTTATAGGAAAGAACAATCAGGTGAAAAGATCATCAGAGACGCCCCAGAAGAGCTGAGATTTGAACCCATGTCATCTGAGCCCAAGGTAGCCTGCTCATTATGCTGTTTTCCCAGGAAGTTGTTGACATACTACCTTGTTTCGTAGGCCACTGGGAGTGAGGGACCTTTATGAATCAGGACTTTGGGTTGTTAGTGACAGAAGTCCAATTCAAACTTACTTCAACTGAAAGTATTGCCAGCAGAACCAAGCAGTAGATTAACTTCCAGCACGACAAGATCTAGGAGCTCATCTGTCACCTAACTAACAAAATCAGACCTCACATTTTCTCTCTTCATCCCTTGGGCTTGGCTTCCCTTTCATTTGGCATCATTCTTAGGTGGGATTTGACCTGAACACCTCTAGGCTTTTTCTAACCAGCTTGACAACCTCTGCAACAAGGAAATGAGTCTTTCTCAAAAGTTTCAGGACTAGTCCTGGGGATGACGCTTCCACTTAGAACAAGAGTCTGCCCATAAGCCGATCCCTGGGCCAAGGAGGAAGGGGGCTGAAGGTGGCCAGGGTTAGGACCATGTGCCAGTCGTTGGAGCCCAAGAGTGGAGTGGGGTTAACCCACCTACTCTTATGTTAGCTTCAGTTACCTCATCTGAGAGTGGGGAGGGATAGTTCCTAAATGAAAACCGGGATGTTTTGACCCAGGAAATGGGAAAAACCCATTAGGTAAAACCCCACAGATGGCCACAGTAGATCTCATTCTTCCTAAATATACCATTTAAGCTCATACCCCATATGGAATCCATTGATTTTTTTCTTCCCTTCCTTTTCCTCACTCTACAAGGTTGTTATATGTGATGCTGTGGTCATTTCAAAATGTTCTTTGGTCCTCTGTTGTCCTGAAGACACATCAGACATACACACAAAATGCTCTAAAAATAGGTACCAGACAACAAAGTAGCATACAGAAATGAACTTAAGAGTCCAGGTTAAATGTCTGTGAGTCAAGAGATTCTGCAGAGGATCACAAAAGACACAAATTGGGGACAGAGCAGCATCTTTGATGTATAAATTACAGAGGAACGGGCACACAGTGGCCTTTGTTCTGCAAGAGTATTCTGAAGGAGTCCACTTCTCTCTTCCTGGGAGACAGTGGGTTGAAGTTGAAAGAGTATGAGTTAAAAGCCAGACACTCAACAAAAGCTGGATTCCCGTTCTCCTTCCCTCATCATCCAGCGCTGGGATTTGCATTCTGGCCAAAGTCTGCGGGTCCAAGTCCAAGTAGAATTTGAGAAGTGTGCCGTCCCTGTTCTTTCCATTTTGCTGCCCTCACACGTGGAATATGTACATTTTCCAACAACTGGTGTCCACGTAACCGTTCAGTCCTGCACCCTGACGAATAGTTTTTTGGGATGCTTGTTTCCACTGGAAAGAGGTGTAATTCAGGAGAGCGAATGATTGGTTGTTGTTGCCACCGGATAGCCCAGCATGGCTTGTACTTGTAAGTGCCATGGACTCAATTTTGTGACCGGGTACAGGTGAATTGCAATGTAGTATTAAAACTCTTATTTAAACAAGATTTTTTTTTAAGCAACTTAGGATTTCTATTTAAAGGGTATTTAAAAAAATATTTCAAGCTCTTCATATGTTATGACTGAGCATTATTATTAACTGCTGTGATGCATTTGTTTAAAAAGAGAAGGAAAAATGTAGCTTGTGTTTCGTGAAGCTTGTTAAGCTGTTAGCCAAGCGTTAGGAATCCAGATATTGTTCCATTTATTTCAAGTGTCAAAAACAGCCACTCTGAATTAGTCTTTACTTGAAGATTTTGCTTTGAAATGTTCAGGGATTGTTTTCTCCAGAGTTCCCTTTTCCAACCCAAACATGCACAGATCGAAATTTCTTGCTCAGATGATTATAATGCTCACTCACTCCAGTGCAAAACAATGGAAGACATTGGCATTTCTACAACCAGTTGGAAGCTTTTATCTCCAGTTTTTTTTGTTTGTTTGTTTGTTTTGTTTTTTTTTGGTTTGATACTTAAAACTGCACTACGTGCATTTGCCTGAGCCCTGCTTTCACTCTGAGTCCTGATTGGCCAGCAGTAAGCACTGACTAGCTTGGACTTTCCATTCACAACTTGCTTTTTGATGTTGCACTGTGGGGGCATTTTTTTTTTTCCAGTTTCCACTCCTTCCATCACCCCCAGTTTTGGTAGAGAAAAGTCTCCCTACTTTAGTTAGTAGAACTCCGCCTGGTAAAATGAAGACCTATTTCTCTTCATTAGAAGACAAGTGCTTTCAATACCATTGCATTAGTCAGCTCAGGCTGCCATAGCAAAGTCCCACAGACTGGGTGAGTTAAATAGCCCAGATTTATTGTCTCACAGTTCTAGAGGCTAGAGGTTAGCCCCAAGGCTAGAAGTTCAAGATCAAGGTACCACAGGATTCATTTCTGGTGAGACCTCTTTTCTTGGCTTGTAGACAACCACCTTCTTGCTGTGTCTACACCTGCCCTTTCCTCTGTGTGTGTGTGGGGGGGGGGGGGGCAGGGGACAGAGAGAGAGAGAGGGAGAGAGAGGGAGAGAAAGAGAGATCTTTGGTGTTTCTTCCTCTTTTTTTTTTTTGAGATTTTTATTATTTGAGAGAGAGTGAGAGTGAGAGAGATCACAGAGGAAGAGGGAGAAGCAGACTCGCTGATGAGCAGGGAGCCTGATGTGGGGCTCAATCCCAGGACCCTGAATTCATGACCTGAGATGAAGGCAGTCGCTTAACCAACTGAGCCACCCAGGCGCCCCTCTTCCTCTTCTTTTTTTTTAAATTTTTTTAAAGATTTTATTTATTTATTTGACAGAGACAGAGATAGCAAGAGCAGAAACATAAGCAGCGGGAGTGGGAGAGGGAGAGCAAGCTTCCCTCAGAGGAGGGAGCCTGATGTGGGACTCGACCCCAGGACCCTGGGATCATGACCTGAGCTGAAGGCAGACGCTTAATGACTGAGCCACCCAGGCGCTCCCCCTTCTTCCTCTTCTAACAAGGACACTAGTCCTGTGGGATTAGTGCCCTGCCTAATGAGCTCCTTAGAGACCCCGTCTCCAAATACAGTCACAGTGTGGGGTTAGGGCTGCAATATATGAATTTGGGGGGATACACAATTTAGTCCATTAGAATTATCATATTTTTTTTTTTCTTCCATGAAGGGTAACATGAAAGTCTTTTCTATGCTTCTAATTCACGTGGCATTCTTGTCAACCACAGTCTCTGCTGGGAGATCTCGGCAAGCACGCTGTGGGTGGAAAAAGGACACAGCAAACTCTTTCAGCTGGTGAGAGTGACATGCAAGATGAAAAGCACAGAAAATTTAATCTCATCTCTTCGTATTCTCCCCTCCTGTAAATGTAGCCTGTCCTATTTGTAACTGTCTGTTTATTTCACGGGCTTTTCCTGATGGATGCCTGTTATTAAAGCAGATAGGGCCCTGAAGTGGTAATAACAGAGAGCTCCCAGGGAGAAGAGGTTTGCTTAGTGTGGAGATGAGCCCTGTGTTCAGCAGTCTAGTCTTTGTCAAGAGACTGGGAAGAAAAAAATCAGGGGTAGCACTTCTTCCTTCCTTCCATCATTTTACCATTGAGTTTAAATGCATCAGGGCATTGCCCAAGATCCTTGGCTTTGGCCTCTAATTCTGCCCACTTGTTTATGGATTTGTAATAGAATAGTGTTTGGGAACTGACAGAAATCATTTCTTGTTGTTCCAGAATTTTGGCCAAGACCCAGAGTATGAACAGAAGATGCAAGTACCCTGTGTTCTAAGTTCAAAAGTTGGGGCCCTGCAGCACTTGCCAGTGGGCTCTATTTAAGTAGAAGGGGCCTTTCTGGCTTCACCCACAAACTGATCTGGTAAAAGAGGCAAACTTGAAAGAGAGAAAGGTTGTCTTTTTAGGGAGAAGAGAATTTCCCAAAAGCTATTATCTCCCTTTCCTTCCTATAAGAGAAGTAGGGGGTTATCCCCTCACTGTGAGCTGACCAAAGCCAATTTGATCCCTCCAGATATTTTGGAAGCCGCCAAAGAAGCTAGAGTTGGTGAGTGTTAGCTAATCTTCTATAACCTTGCTCCAATTTAATGAAAGCAGGCCTCGGACCAAATTCTCCCACGCATACAGACATTGACTAGATGAATATTCATTAGCAAAGCAGGCTCAAAACAGCTCACCAACCCCTTCTGCAAGCCCAGTGCAGTCCCAGCATGCCGTATAGCTGTTTAGTGGTGGGGCTTACCCCGGCTACACATTGGAACCAGCAGGAGAGCTTTAAAAAGGTCTGATCCTGGTCCTCCCTCAAGAGATTCCTACATCATTTTCCTGGGTGAGACCTGGCTCTTGGGATCCTAAAAACTCCCCATGCAAGGTTCCTGTTCAGCCCAAGTTGAGAACCAGTGTTTGAGAAGCTCCCATCCTACCCTGTACGAAAGGTTCATTTAAGGCCAACCCAGCACCATCACAGAGGCAGGATTCTGACTCCACTCGTTAGGACTCTTTCAATTAGAAAATCTCCATTGTCTATGCCTAGGGGTGTCATCATAAGAGCGCGGGGTACAGGCCAAAGTGGATTTTTTTCTTTCCAGTTCACGCAGAGGTGGGAAGTATACCCAGACGATTTTAGCCACTTCAAGCATTCTAAATACCTTGGAGTTCGCCAGCCAGACCCTATTTCTAACATCCATCATGCTAATTAACACGTCATTAGTTTCACCAATAAGAACCTGTTTTGGCATCCCTGATGCTAATTAACAACTGCTGGTTGTTGATTAAACTCAGCTAAGGAAGTGTGCATATGGTAGCTGTCCTTGGATTATGGCCCTTTCCAGTGCGGTGCTAAGTGGCCTGAGTCTTGTGTATTCTTGGTCACATGTTAGCTTACAACCCCCAAATTTAAGACTAAACTAACTGGCACATACATGATATCACCCTAATTATGCAGATGTATGTTAAACAAAATTACAGTCCCATAGTGCTGCATTTTTTTTTTAAGATTTTATTTATTTATTTGAGAGAGAGAGAGAGAATGAGAGATAGCACGAGAGGGAAGAAGGTCAGGAGAAGCAGACTCCCTGCTGAGCAGGGAGTCCGATGTGGGACTCGATCCCGGGACTCCAGGATCATGACCTGAGCCGAAGGCAGTCGCTTAACCAAGTGAGCCACCCAGGCGCCCCATAGTGCTGCATTTTTTCGAGGCCGCAGGAGGGACGTTCCAAGAGAGAGCTGTTTGTAAAGTCTGGACATGTCCCAGCTGCCAATCATCCTCTCTCTATGCTCAAGTCAGGGCCTGGTGATCTTCTTTGGTGTGCGTTTGCCGAGCTGTGACAGTGGCTTACAACCTGCTGGGACCTTGGCGACAAGATTTAGCCAAAAAAACAGGAGAGAGGGGAGTAGTGGGATGGTCAGGCACAGGTTGGGCCAAGGGCCCCTCTGGTTCTGCAGAGGTGTAGACCTGCCCTCGTCATGCCTGAGGGTGCTGGAGCTGGAGGACAGAGAGAGGAAGTGAGGTGGAGGCTTTGGACTTGGAGAGAAATGTCGCCACATATGTTAAAGGAATGTGGCACCAGACCGCCAGCTGGGAGTCAGGCAGACTGGGGGCTAAATTCTCTCAGGAGGCCCTCCAATGACTGGGGCAACTAGGTGCCACTTGTTCATACCAAATGCACATAAGGAAACCATGCTAGCTGTGCATAATCTCCGTGTGATCCCACTGCGTTTGTTGGCTTTTCCTGCAGTAGTACTGCTTGGCAGTCCATCCCTAATCAGAGTGGCCTGCAGCAATGATCACTGCTTCTTGCTCATGTCAGCTTTCCTAGAACGGGTTGGTGTCATGCTTCAAGGTGTGAGTTGAACTATGCTTGTTCACTAGGGCTTAGCCTCAGATCTGCTCCCATGTGTTTAATTTGGTACCCAGGTCAAAGGGGCAGCAGCTACCTGGGGAAATTTTTACTCATGGCAGTGAATGAAGTGCAAGAGAGCAAGCTCTGCTGCTCATGCGTGCACTGAGATTCTGCTGATGTCATGACGGCTAACATCCTATTGGTCAAAGTGACTCACATGACCAAGTCCAACGTCAGGGAGGCAGAGGAAGATACTCCTTCTGAAAAGGTATATTGGAGAGATGAATGTTTTTGACCCATCTCTAATCTGCCGCAGGGGCCGATAAAGAGGCACATCTCCTGTTTCCTTTCATCTTCTGTGTCCCAAACACCAGAGCAGAAGGTTGAAGAAAGAGAGAGTACCTCGGAGGCAGACCACACGCCTCTGCCTTAAGTTTTTAGCCACCTGCCCTGGTGGGATGGGGGAAGGAATGTTGATCCAAATACAAAATAGGGGTTTTAAAAGAACATGGGCTTAGTCTTAGAAAACCAGAATGCGACACCTGAAGTAATTGGAAGTTAATGAAAAATTAGAGTCAGATAAAGATGTTTATTGATGGAGACTTCCACCTGATAGGTAAGGGGAGTTTGACACAGCAAGGTTGAACACTGAGACTGGTCACGTGATGCCATCTCGTGTTTATACCTCAGTGTGCCCAGACGCTGCGGTAATCTGTTACATGCGTCTGCTTTGATGTCATTGTAGGAAATGCCTTGTCTGGTGGTAAATTTCACGTGAGCTGTGCCTGGGGAAATTCACTTAGTTGGCAGGGCAAAAGGGGACAGACCTGGATGTCTCAGTGGAGTCTTCTTACCAAGCTCTAAGAAGTTGCTTCCCCTCTTTGGCATTCCAGTTGCCCATGTGCTCATTATAGATAATGCTGCCTTTTCATCGAGTCACGTCTGAAAGTGCGCTTCACAGACCTCATGTTTGAATTATGTTACAACAGTTTCTGTGGAAAGCGAGGATTCTCTCATCAAATAAATTTGGGAAACTTCAGTTTAAATAAATATAATAGTTTTCTTCACTGCAGGACTTTTCAGAGCCTTAAATATGCTAAGATTCATTGTGAATATCTAAAGAGGAATATTTTGTAATGATTTTTCAAAATCATTTTGATTAGAGAATGCTTTTTTTCCCAAGGAATACTAGATTTGCACCTGGTGATGCAGCAAATGCTGCCCTGGGGAATTTATACAATAAATTGGGTTACGTTGCTTTGGGTTTTGGAGAAAAGTGGTAGGTAAATTCATGAGTTGTTGTTGTTGTTGTTATTATTCTGTACTTTTCTTCGATGTACTATTTCAAACATACCACCTCCACTAAAATTTACATTACCTTAGAAGCTTGAGTAGTAAGATCAGTTTCCAGCAAGAGAATGTGACAGTGATTAAGTGTTGGAGAGAAAAAAAAGCATAGGGAGAAAATGTTGAAAGAAATAAAAAATCAGGGGCACCTGGGTGGCTCAGTCAGGTAAGCATCTGCTTTTAGCTCAAGTCATGATCTCGGGGTCCTGGGCTCGAGCCCCGTGTCGGGCTCCCTGCTCTGCTTGTCCCTCTACCTCTGCCCCTCCCCCTGCTCCTTCTCTCGCTCTCTCTCTCACTCACTCTCTCTCTCTCCAGTAAATAAAATCTAAAAATAAATAAATAAATAAAAATCGACCCAAAAAATGAATCTGTCATCATTGATTTGTCTCATTTCCAGGCTCAAGAATCCTAATTCCTTTCTTCCTGTTGGATAGCTAAGCTTTGTTTCAGACTAGCCATCTTTCAGAAACTTCACGCAATTGTTTTATTCTTGGCTCTGTTAGCTGCACATCCTTCCTGTTCTTGACTGAAACTCCATTGCCAATCCCTCAGTGACATTTCTGAGCATACTCTTTTTCCCTCGCTCCATTTTTCTTTGCCCACAACCCCCGCCACTCAACAGCCCTGGAAAAGTCCTGTCATTCTGTTTTCTGTTACTAATTCCAGGCCGCCATGTTTTTGTAAGTAAGGACTCTCAGAGTCATGTGAGTGACATCCCTGAACATGAAGGGTTTTTTGCTTCAGCTGGCCTCTCATCTACTTGTCAGCATGCCAGGGTGACTTCTTTCCCAAACCCCCACAGCCCATTCTCTCAGCACGAAAAAATAAAGGGACTCATGGGTTATATCTTCAACTTGATTCTCTGATTCTAGACACACCTGCTCCATCATCTCTCTTCCCCTCCTTTCTTCCTCAGAAGGTCAGGGAGAGCCTGAACCTCCCCCTCCTAAAATAATAACAATAGCTGATTCATTTAATCCCCATGACAACCCCATTAATTAGGTACTATCAATATGCCCATTTTATAGATGAAGATACTGAGGTACACAGAGGTTAAATAATTTGCAAGAGTCTCAGTTAATAAATGTCATACCTGAGATTTAACCTGGTAGTCTGGCTCCAGAATCCAGGCAATCTATTTTTTGTTCATGCCTATCATCTTAAAAAAAAAAAGACAAACTGCTTTGTAGAGCTATGATTCACTCATCATGAAATTTTCCCATTTAAAATGAACAGTTTAGTGCGTTCTAGTGTAATTACAGAATTGTGCAACCAACACCACTGTCTTAATTCCAAAATATTTTCATCACCCCAAAAGAAATCTTGTATGCATGAGCAGTCATTCCCCCATTGCCTCCTGTCCCTAGTCCCTGCTAATCTACTTCCTGCCTCTGGGTTTGCCTATTCTGGACATTTCATATAAATGGCGTCAATCTGTGGTTAAGACTGGCTTTTTTCATTAAGCAGGACATCTTCAAGGTTCAGTAATGTTGCGGCATGTATCAGTATTCTGTTTGCCTTTTTATTGTTAAATAATATTTCACTGTATGAATTGACCACATTTTGTGTTTCCATCCATCAGTTGATGGACATTTGGATTGCTTCTGCTCTTTGGTTGTTGTGGATATGCTGCTAATGATTATTCAGAATGTACAAGTTTTTTTGTGTACCTACATTTTCACTTCTCATAGTTATATGCTTAGGAGTGGAATAACATTTTTAAGAACTGCCAAATCGGGGGTGCCTGGGTGGCTCAGTCGGTTAAGTGTCTGCCTTCGGCTCAAGTCAGGATCTCAGGATCTCAGGGTCCTGGGATCGAGCCCCGCATCGGGCTCCGTGCTCAGCGGGAAGCCTGCTTCTCCCTCTCCCACTCCCCCTGCTTGTGTTCCCTCTCTTGCTGTCTCTCTCTCTGTCAAATAAATAAATAAAATCTCTCAAAAAAAAAAAACCTGCCAAATTGTTTTCGAAAGCAGCTGTACCATTTTATAATCCTACCAAGACTGCATGAGGGTTCCATCGTTTCTGCATCCTTAACAACGCTTGTCTTTTTTTTTTTTTTATTGTAGATGTCCTAGTGTATGTGAAGTGGTGTCTCATTGGGGTTTTGATTTGTAATTTCCCAATGACTAATGATGTTGAGCATCTTTTCCTGTGCTTACTGGCCATTTGTATATCATTTTGGAAGATATATGTATCAAAATCCTTGGTCGTTTTTAAATGGGATTGTCCGTTTATTGTTGAGTTTTAGGAGTTCTTGATATATTCTGGATACAAATCCCTCATTGGATATACAATTTACAATTTTTTTTCTCATTCTATGAGTTATCTTTTTGCTTTCTTGATAGAATCCTGAGAAGGACAGAAGTTTTTCATTTTTGATGAAGACCAATTTATTTTTTTTCTTTTCTTGCTGTGCTTTTGGTTTTATATCTAAGAAACCCTTATCTCACCCACGGTCATGAAGATTAATTCCTGTATTTTCTTCTAAGATTTTTTTTTTTATATAGTTTTCGGTCTTACATCGGTCTCACATTTAGGTCTCTGATTAATTTTGAGTTAATTTTTATATATGGTGTAAGGAAAGCGGTCCAGCTTCATTCTTTTGCATGTGACTATCAGCCTGAAGGAGTACCTTTATTAGTATTTCTTGCAGTACAGGTCTGCTAGTGACAAACTCAGTATTTGTTTATCTGGGAATATCTTAATTTTTTCTTTGGTTTTGAAGGATAGTTTTAATGGGTTCTTGGTTGATGGTCTTTCTCCTCCCCACCCTACCCCCAGTAATTTGAATTTGCCATCCAACTGCTTTCTAGCCTCTATGGGTTTTTTTTTTTTCAATTTATTTTTTTAATTTAAATTCAGTTAATTAACATATAGTATATTATTAGTTTCAGAGGTAGTGTTCAGTGATTCATCAGTTGCATATAACACCCCGCGCTCGTTACATCACGTGCCCTCTTTGATGTCCATCACCCAGGTACCCCATCCCCCCACCCCTGTCCCCTCCAGCAACCCTCAGTTTGTTTCCTAGAGTTAAGCCTCTCTTATGGTTTGTCTTGTTTTATTCTTCGGATTTCATCTTGTTTTATTTTTCACTCCCTTCCTGTATGCTTCTCTGTTTTGTTTCTTATATTCCACAAATGATTGAAGAAATATGATAATTGTCTTTCTCTGATTGACTTATTTCGTTTAGCATAATACCTTCTAGTTCCATCCATGGCCTCTATGGTTTTTGATGAGAAATCTGCGCTTGTTGTTACTGAGAATTCTTTGTACTTGAGAAGTCACTTTTGTCAGGCTGCTTTTAAGTTTCTCTTTGTGTCTTTGACTTTTTACAATTTATGTTGTGCCTAGAAGGAGATACTATTGAATTTATCCTACCTGATGTCTGTTCAGCTTCTTGGATGTGTACATGCATGTTCATCACATTTGGGTACTTTTTAATTATCATTTCTTCACATTTTCTTTCTGTGCATTTCTTTTCCACCTCTCCTTCTAGGATTTCTCTTATGTATATGTTGGTACACTTGATTGTGTCCTATAGGTCTCTGAGGCTTTGTTCATTTTTCTACATTCTTTTTCCTTGTAATCCCCAGACTAGATCATCTTTAAATTCAAGCTTGCTGATTGTTTCTTCTGGTAGTTCACAAATCTCTAGTGAAATGAAATTTTTATTTCAATTATTATGCTTTTCAACTCAAGAATTTCAGTTTGGGCATTTTGTTTCTTTTCTGTTTGTTTTTTAGAGGGGCGTGAAGTGGCAGAGGGAAAGAGAGAGAAAGTATCTCAAGCAGGCTCCACACCCAGCGCACATAGGGCTCCGTCTCATAACCCGAGCCAAAATCAGGAGTCGGGCGCCTAACTGATTGAGCCACCCAGGGGCTCCCTTTTCAGTTTGTTTTTACATTTTTTAAATCTTTTTATTGGTATCTTCTATTTAGTAGAGATTGTTCACATACTTTTCTCTAGTACTTGAGGCATGTTTTCCTTTAACTCTTGAACATATTTATAATAATTTAAAATCTTTGTTCAGTAAATCTAATATTTGGCCTTCTTCAGGATCAATTTACACCAAATGCTCTTTTTCTTATGTATGGGCTATAGGTTTCTGGTCTCATAATTAGAAATGAAATCTGGACATTTGAAATAGTATTGTTAAGACTCTAGAAATCGTACCTTCCCGCATCCCCAAAGGGTTTGTTTTTGTACTGTTATTGGCTATTCAGTGACTTTCCTGGATGAATTCTATAGTGTATATTCTCTGCATATGTGTCCACTAAGGTTTTTATAGAGTTACCTTAGTGGCCACCTAGTAATTGGACAGAGATATTCTTAAATACCCAGGGCAAATACATCTCCTCTCCATCAGATTGCTTGGGGTGTGTGTGTGGGTGTGTGTGTGTGTGTGTGTGTGTGTGTGTGTGTGTGTGTGTGTGTGTGTGTGTGTTGATGTATACATTCAGCACTCAGGCAGCTTCTGACTCTGCATTGGCTTTCACTTCCCATTTGTCAGAACAGCGAGGTCAACTAGAGGTAAGAGAGCCCTCTTAAATCTTCCATGGGCATGTGCATAGCCCTTCACGTGCCTACTTTTTAAAGTCCCAATAATATGTTGGAGCTTTTCTAAGCCCTCCATATTAATCTCATTCTCTAAATTTTCTTTTTAAGACTTTTGGCCAGCCTCTTGTTTTCCCCAAATGGTATTACTTTCTCAGGCAACTGCAGTGTTAAACAATTGCTGCTAAATGTTTTCAACAAACGTCTGGGGATAGGGCTTTTACCACAGAGCCAACTCTGATTGAAGTCAACTGAACACAAGCCCTATTAATAGGGCTTTTAAAGGAAACTTCCAGACTGGTCAAATAGTGACAAGTCTCTGCAGATGGGACTCTCCTGGGGCAGTGGGGTGGGGATGGGGGGCTATCCAAGCACATTCTGCCATCCCTCCAGTGACTGCTACGTTACTGTTTTTTTCTACAGTTACCGTTATTGTAAGACTGTTGGTTTTAAGGGCTACCGCAGAAATGAGAAGACGAGGGTGGGGGCAATATCAGCTAAAATGCTACAGAGCTTGCTATTCTCATCAAAATTACGCTGTTTTTCTCAAATTAATGCCCTTTTGGTTGTTACAAGCCTTTAAGTTCCAGAGCCCTGCAAAAGTTTAGTTTGACAATTTTTGCCAGTGTTCTTGTTGCTTTTATGGAGGAATGGATTTTTGGAGGCCCTTACTCTGTCATTCTGGAATTTCTTCTCTAGGCAATCTGGTTTTAATTTATGAACACAAATTTTTAAAAATCCTTAATAAGTACTTTGAAGACCTAGTTATGAATGAAAGTGGAAGTCTGTAGGATTTTAAGTCATTTGTGCAGAAGAACTCAAGAAGTGATTTAAATTGTTTTTCCTTCTAGGTGTTCAATACCATCAAGACATTTGTAGCCAGTATGTGCTACAAATGATTTAAGAACTCACTTTTCTGTGAGTTAAATTTTCATGACTGGGTACTGTTACTTTTGTATGGCTGTGCCCTAATTTTTTACTAATGAACATTTAGGCATTTCCCCCTAAGCTTTCACTGCTACAAGTAGTGGTATAGTGCATATTTTTGGACACATATCTATAAGTCATTTGGTCAGATAAATCCATTGAACTGGATTTGCTAGCTCAAAAGGTAAATGTGTTTAAAATCTTGATGGCTATGCTAACAAATTCATTTTTTTTTAATTTTTAGAGTTTATATTTTCTTTCTCATGCTAGTGTTGGGAGTATTTTTCCTAATGGGTCATTCTTTGTCCTTTATTTTAAATGGACCTAAATATGTACAGAATGAGATATTGGGAAAAAAGATAAACTAATTTTAAACTCTTTCTTAATTATTTTTTCAAATATATTTTTCTGTACCCTCCTGACATCTTTTTAGATGAAATATACCTAAATTTATTTATTTATTTTTAAGATTTTATTTATTTATTTGACAGAGAGAGAGCACACAAGCAGGGGGAGCGGCAGGCAGAGGGAGAGGGAGAAGCAGGCTCCCCACTGAGTAAGGAGCCCACTGCAGGGCTCGATCCCAGGACCCTGGCATCATCACCTGAGTCAAAGGCAGACACTTAACTGACTGAGCCACCCAGGCGCTCCCGAAATACATTGAAATTTGAGGCACTGGGGCCAACTGTTAATCTGAAAAGTAGATAGTGAATGCACTATTTCTCATAAAATGTCCAAATTTTTGAACATCCTATAGATTGGCAAGTAGATATTTTATCTTGACTCATAACCTTTGTACCTGGTACCAGCTGGAATGACTAAAACCCTTTTTGGTATCTGAAATCATACTTTTTCATTTGCCGCTTTTGAATATTTTTCTCTTTCAAGTGAGTTGTAGTGGGATGACTCACCTTTCTGGATTTGTTACCCAAAGGACTCAGTATCTTAAATTGTAATGTAGATGTTCCTCTAGCTGGGTTAGATTAGAGCATGATTGAAAGTAACACACAGTACAAGGAGAACCTGGCTGTTTATAACACTTTTTAAAAAAGGTACCTTGAGTTGTGATCTATCCTTTTTCATGACATAAAGGGAAAGCACAAATAATCTCTTATTGACAGCCTTTCTCCTCTTTACCTTAATGTTTATCTGGCTGCCTTTTGATATTTTATTACTCATCCTACTTTCTGATGAGCAAAGCAGTAAAATGTGTTTTAGGCAGACCATGTTGAGGTATTAATTGCCTCATTAGGAGAAAGCTGGTTCTCGTGCCAGTACCCTCTGGCACTAGGATTCAGGAAATAAAAGTGGCCCTTTGCTAATTCTCAGTTAAGTTATAGGCCAAATCCCATTACAACAAATCCCAGCACAACAGAATATTTATATGACAACAGATTTCCAAACCTCCGCCAAACAATGGCCTGCTCATTGCAGGCAACAAAATCCTGGGCCTACATATGCATTAGGAGTTTTTTTCATAATGGAATTTAACCTGCGGTTATGTTTGGAATTAGAATTATGTTTTGGGAATGGTGATTCTGCACACGAATGCAAGGCCTCATTTGCCTTTCCATGAAATATGCTATCAGTGAACCGGAGCAACCCTATGATAACGTGGTGAATTCTCATAAGTATACAGAGATTAGTAAAAGCCACTCATCACAAAGTGATCCGCAGCTCAGCCTCCTATACCGAGTGGTGGCTGCCAATCTCTGCCCCATCACGCAGTCCCTGGCCCTTAAGTTACGTTTGGGACATACCTGTTGAATGGAGAGGAGACCAGGAACAACTTTGAGTTGTGTTTCCATAGCCTCTGAGTGAAAAAGGTCCACAGGGGGAGTCAGGCTTTCCAGGGAAGCTGGACTTTAATTGCACTGCAAACAAGTCCAGTCTTTTCTTAGTCTACTGGCCAAGGTGCTGATAGCGCCTCAGCGCCCGCCAGCCGGCTCCCAGGGTGCGGAGCTGATGAAGGAGCTGCGCTGTTACTATGAGCTCAGGAGTTGGTTCTCCAGAACCTGATCAAGGGACCCTTTGCAAAGCTGCTTTCTGCCTGTCTACGGAGGGCCTTGGGGGAAGGTGCGGGGGTCTGTAGAATGCAGAACTGAATCTCTTCATCTGGGAACAGAAGAACTCCATTGTGACTGCTGGCGTCACCTGTGCTGAGATCAGAGAGTATCACCCTGTCATTTCAGTTGTACAGAAATCAAAATACCACCCCCTGCACAAATATTAACAATAATAGTGATAACAACTTCTTATACTTTTTTTTTTTTATGTCCCAGACACTGTTGGAAGGCTTTATGTGCTTACATGCTTTATCAGGAAGGATACTGGGAATGTAGGTACTCTCTTCCCCACTTTATGAGGAAAGTAAGGTACAGGTCTCAAAGCTATTAAGTGACAGAGCTGGAATTTGAACCCAGGCAACTTAACTCCTTAATTCACGCACTTAACCACTTTGCTTCAGTGCATCTCGTCTGTGAAACCTCTGTATTTTCAAACCGTGTCTCTCTGTTTAGTGACTGATGATGCAGGTGTATTCAACAAATATTCATTCAGTACCCACCATGGGTCAGGCACTGGGATTATAAAGGTGAACAAAAGTAGACAAGGTGCCTGCCCTCTTTTGTGATCAGCGGCCATGCGGATAAATGCTAGGGAAGAATGAAACTTGGTTCCACACTGACCTTTGAGGGAGGTACCTCCTCCAGGCCAGGAAGAAGCAACACTGAGGCTGAGATCTACAGAGAGGACAGGTAAGGGGAAGAGGAAATGGTGTTCCACACATGGAATAGTATATGCAAAAGCCCAGGGGCGTGTGGGATCATGGCCTATTCTAGGAACCACAGCCCTGGTAGTAGGAGGAGGCTGCCAAGGTTGGCCAAGGCAGACCTCTGAGGACTCCGTAAAGCGTGTTAAGAAGACTTACCTAACGAGTAATGGAAAGCCACTGAAGAGCCTTCAGCAGGAGGGTGGAATGAATAAATTTGGGTTTTGAAAATGTGTCTCCTGTGTCACAGGCAGAACAGATGAGAGGGTCACCAGAGAGGGCACTGGGATGGCAGTAAAGAGGCTCGTCCTGTAGTCTCTGCAAGAGAGGAGGCAGCTTGGTTGGGCTAAAGTGGTGGCAGTGAAGATGAGGAGAAGCAGATCAGAGAAATATCTGGGGGATAAGATCAATTCGTCATGGATGAAATATACTCATTAAAGATGACTCTAGCTGTCGTGGAAACCAAACATCTGAACAAAATGGTACAAAGAAGATTTAGACTCAGATTTCGTTCTGGGCCTACTAGATCCATCTTACCAACACTAACAATGTCCTTAACTATATCACTGGAAAAAGACATTATGCAGTGATTTCAGTATTTATTAAGCACCTACTGGGTGCCAGGGCCTGCATCAGGCAGTAGGTAAACACTGAGGTGGACAGAAACCCTGTCCTCAGGGGGTTTGATAGCAATAGTTCTCAACCACGAGCAGTTTTTACCCCATTTGGTGGGGTCTGTGATTGGCATTGAGTGGGCAGAGGCCAGTGAGGCTGTTAAACATCCTACAATTCCCAGGACAGGCCCCACAGTAAAGAACTCTCTGGCCCCAAGGGTCTACACATGGCAGAGGTTGAGAATTCTGGTTTGTACTTCAGAGGGGAAGACAGAGGACCAAGCAGTACAGTTACTATGAGGCGGTCAAGAGCAGGGCATTATGGCAGTACGGGGCATGAAACCCAGCCTTATCTGTGGGAGGAAGAGACAGCAGAGGTGTCTTCTTACAAAAGTTGGCGAGGGCATTGTAAACATACTGGAACAGTCCTTGAGTTCTGTTTAATTCAGATTAATTTAAATTAAAAGTATTCATTAAACCCCTGGGCTCTGGTGTCCGCAGGTTCAAATCCACGGTCTTCCTCTACTAGTGGCCTTTGGCCTCACTGTGCCTTGGTGTCTTCATCCCAATATTTGCTTCTCCCTTCATAACCTGTGGTGAGATTTTGGGAGACAGACTCTGGGAAGGCTTGTGCACAGTATCTTGTAAACAGTAATCACTCAGTAACTGCCCCTAATAAATACTTTTTCTCTCAGTTGCCTCATTTATATCATTTCTGGTTTCTCTACATTTTCTTGAACAAGTAGAAGACGTAAAACTGCTTGGCTCCAGCACCTTCCCCAGACCAGCTCCTAAATTCCTTTCCTGAGTTTTCCTGCGGAGTGTGAGAAGCCTCTTTCTACTTGTGACAGGAAGCATGAAAGAGAAGAAAATAATGCAGTAACTGTTCATTTTAACTGTAGTGTTCAGATTTTTGTGGGAACCTCTGATTGGAAAAGCTGAGCTCTTGCAATGGGACACTTAGCCTTTACTCCCAGTTGAGCAATCAGTGTGGTGCTCCTGAATGCAAGACTGAGCACGTCTGCAGAGCATAATTGTCAGCTAAGGAACTGCTGTCCAACACATTGAATCATCATGTAGTACTTGGCTCAGAAGTTCTTCAGAATTTGAGGGCATCCTAGTCTGTTAATGTGCGAGAAAGCCAGTTGCATTCACACAGTTGTGTTTATTGAAAAGTAAGACCAATTGTTAATTCCCCCAAAGAACTTAACAATGCACTCACACCCTTTTAATTTGATGTCTTTGTACCAAAGGGAAAAAGCATTTGGGGAAATTTCCCACTGGCCTTGTGAACCCTGGGTCCCCTGTAAAATGATGTTAAAATTGAGACATAACCATCCGACCTCGAGAAAAAGGGAGCATTTGACGAGGTTGGAAGATGGTATTACTGGGAATTTGCTACTTGGTAGCAATGGGTGAAGTCAGGCTGGGTGGGGGCTCCACCTCCCAAGATGGGAAATGTATTCAGTTGTCTTTCAGCAGATCCACCCAACCGAATGGTATAGCCACTACACTCTGGACCATGGGTTGGCAAGCTGTGGCCCACAGGCCAAATTTGGCCCATGACCCTTTTTTTTTTTTTTTTTTTTGGGTAAATAAAGAATTTTGGAACACAGTCATGCTTAGTCATTTGCATATTGCTTGTGGCTACTTTCATGGCAAAGTTGAGTGATTGCAACAGAGAACATAAGACACACAAAGCTCAAATTGCTTTCTATCCGGCCTTTTACAGAAAAAGTTTGCTGGCCCCCTGCTCTAGAAGAGTGCTTCTCAAATGCTAATGTGCCTAAGAATCACCCACAGGTTCTGATTCAGTAGGTCTGAGAATCTGCATTTCTATAACAAGCTCCCAGGTGTTGCCAATTCTGATGGTCCCTACTGAGTAGTAAGGTTCTAGAAACTCATTGGCTTCATGGGATGTTGTTCCTATTGGAGGCAGAATGCTTGGTGGTTAAGAGCATGGGATTCCAGTCCCATTTTTAGCATTTATTACCTTGTCGTCTTGGTAAGATAGACAATGTCCCTAAGCTTTGGATTGCTGTTCTATAAAACAGATAGGAAATCTTTACAAAGAGCTTAGCCAGGGCCTGGCCTACAGTATGGATTCAATGCCTATTAGCAGCTGATACATGGACATACCCTGAGACATGTCACATTACCACGCGAGGGTCAGGCATGATCCCTGCTGTGGCCTTCATATCAGCCCTTGGAGTCACCTTAGTGACAGTGGTCTATGTGAGTTTTTTGGAGTCACTGGAGGGTAGTTGTTTGTTTTTGTTTTTTAAGGGAGGATTATGTCGAGATTGCTTTGGTTTTAAAACTTAAATTCAAGTAATTGAAAAACCTAATTCTTCTTTTAGTTTTGCATTCAGATCTTATTATTCTATAATGGTTGTAATCTTTGGTCCCCATTTATGAATTTAAATAATTAAATTATTTACATTTTAAGGTGTGCTCATAAATGTAAAATATTTGGCTTTTTTTTTTAAGTCCTCTGACTTGACCCCCTCCTTTCCCAAGAAAACACCCTTTCCAAACTCCTCTTTTAATAATTCTTGCAATTCTCATAAATTAAACTTGTAACTATGGTGAACATTAAGCTGACTGAAGTCACCTAAAACTGTATGTAAATTTCGTAAGGTTTTAGTTTAAAATTATAAGTCTATACCAATTACTCAATTAAACATTTTAAATTGGAATTACAAAAACAACCTGGTTATATGAATAGGGCAAATCCTCTTAAATGTTAAAACGATTGAAGTACCAAATATGTACAGATTCTGTAATACAAACTGTGTGAAGATTATAGGTTTGGTTCCTTTAAATGTTTCTCTATGTCATTATAAATCTTAGCAGGGTTAAAAGATGCTTACCCACCAAGGAAACATTTGTCATCCTAAGCAATTTAGGGGATACCATGCAGCCACCTTGAAATTGCATGATGATGGGAAATTTCAGGTGGGATGTGGATTAGTTTCTTGTCTTTAATGCTTTTGGGAGACCCTGAGCCCTGTTAATAATCCTTATGTCATTGACTTCATAAATTAATAAAGTGAATGGTCAAGTAGTCTGTGACCTTTAAATGCAAGTTAGAGGTTAAAAAGCATAGAACACTCTTCGAAGCTGCTCCAAGCCTACCACTTGGATGTTGCATTTCTTTGTCTCTTAAGGAATGGGAATATCTTCCCAGCTAATTTGATTAACTTTTGAACTTGTTGGAAAAAGGCATCTTTTAAAAAAATGTCCTGTCGGGACTATAACTTTTCTAAGTATTAGAAAGAAAACCTGTTTTAATTTTGGATATCTTTACTGGCATGCAGTGACAACTTCTAAGGTCATTTTGCCAGTCAGGTTGGCCCAGGTCAGTAAACTCCTTTGGTATTGAAAACAATGAGAATAATTAAATATTATTCATGTGGTGTCTTTTGGCCGTTCAATTATAGGGGGAATGTATTACACTTATGAGTGGTTAAGACTGTCTAGATTGTGTAGTCCAAACTTTTCCTTTTAAGGAAAAGAAAAGACAGATGATCAAGGAAAGGTTCAAGTTCAGAATGAGCCAGAGAAGGCCTAAGATATGCGTAGCTGTGCGTCAGGTAGACTAGATGGTTGCGTCTTGCTTGGGAGACCAGTGCTATCCATAGCTGCCCTCTTTCATAATTGAACATTTCATAGAAGCTTATCATAATTGCTATGAGAGCAATGACTCCAGGTGATAAATTTCTGCCTGCATTTCATTATTTGAACATGGGAATAGGTCTTGGATTACCATAATTCATTTGAAAGGCATTCGTTTGAAAGATAGTATTACTCCATCTTTGGCCATTTGATACATGGCTGCATTGGGTACCTAATGTAGATCTTGCCACCAGAACAAGCTTTTCTTGGATTGAATTGAACTTCAGGTACACATTACAGGGTTTATTTTATTTTATTTTATTTTATTTTATTTTATTTTATTTTGTGGTTGTTAAAAAGTTCACTTCATAGGTACATAATTTTATGAGCCAAATCTTTGTAAGAATGGAGTACTTTGATCCTGTCTTGCCAGTCTGTCCACCTAAGGAGGGCCATTCTCAGCAACCTAAAGGTAAGCAGTGTTTTGTGTGGAATTCACACCTCGCCATCTGAAGCCTTCTCTACTTATATATGGGTTTATTTTTGTACTTGAGGGTGAAAGAACATTTTTGGCCATTTATGCTTGGGGGCCCCAGAAGTTAAACCTGTCATTGGTGTTATAGGTATTAAATATGATCCTATTCCCTTGAAAGAAATTAAGAAATTAAACCATTTCCTTCCTGCCCATGGTTAGGATCAAAACTTCTGTGGTTAAGCCAAACGTTCATCCACATTGGACAGTTTTGAGCAATGAAAGATTCTTTCAAATGATATGTGCAGAGTTGAAAGCTATCCTGTTTATTACCCATGTTGTAAATTTTCATAGCATACCAAACACACATGGCTTTCTTCTTTTTTCAGGAACCCATGCCTCTTGCATGTGATTTGCTGTTAAATGACACAGTCCCGCCCAGAGCTTTGTCTTGGGCCCCATTGTCCTGGCTGTTGTGACTGAAGCACATGAGAGTCACATTAACCTTTTAAGATTTTCATGAATGCTCCTGATGCGGTCATTGCTGCCCAGGATACCCGAATGTGCTATAGTTCTGGCAGCTTTGCGAAACCATTGAAGTGCCGTTGAAAAAAGAAGACAGGTGATTTTTAGTTAATCTTGAAAAATGCCAACCTCTTCATTTTGACTTGAGTTCAAAATTCAAGTTCCCAAGTTCACATTTGATACTTGAAAAGCATAGTGCTGATAATTAGGATCTGATACTATTTCTTACATCCCAGACTAGGAACATTGTCCTAATTAGCTAGAGTCTCTTAAAATCCTACCTGATCTGCTTGCTCCTTGCTCTCTTCTCAACGCTAAGTGTGAGCATGTGATGCCAGTCAGGGCATCAGTGCCTCCCTTAAAGGTAGTCCTAGAGAATCTGTAGTCCTCTGAGTTCCCGTTTTGAGTTCAACTTCCTTAAGGCAGCAGTTGTTTCCTAGCTCAGTTTTAGCCACCTGCGAATTCAATAAATATCTGTGTGCCTACTGTGTACCAGGCACTGTTTGCTTCTGGGATCACAGTCATGGGTAAACCTGGACCCCACTAGCTGGTGCTTCTGTATTCTAGAATGGAAGACCAACATGGAACAGATAATCCTATGATCAGTTAGTCACAGTTTGTGATGAGTGCAGATCACTGTGTATTGCATGTAATATAATGACATTCACCCATAGGCCATATGATTAAGAATTGTGATGATAATTGGACAGGAACGTCCAAGGGTCCACTTAGTTCAACTTAGGTCACCTTGCAGTGTTGGGTAATATGTTTTTAAAGCAGTTTCTTATACATTTGTTATTTATGCCAAAGTCCATTATCTGGAAAGCTTTAAAAATTGGGATTTGAATACTATAAGCAAACAAACAGAAAAGCTGGGTTAAGTTAATATTCCTTAACTATGTGTTTGTCAATAGGGTATGGATTCTCTCAGTTCCATTTTATTATTATCACAAAATTAATATATGTGTGGTATGATCATGTGTATGCATTAATATACATGTGCTGTAAGCTCCATTTTCCCCCCCTCAGGTTGCTATAAGCATTTATTGCTTGTCAATGATTTTTCTAAAAAAATTTTACCCTATTTTTCTCATGGGCTCTATGAAAATGTGAAGTTTTTGGTCAAACAGTTCAACAGTGATAGGTAAAGATAGGTTCAAATCCAAGAAAGTCTTATAAAAATGACCCTGGTAGAGACAAGTCATGATGAGCAAGATGCGTGGTGGCAGTCACAAACAGGAGGGACTTACCCGATTTTATTTTCTACAAGCCTAATTCCAGTCCAATGCAGTAAGAATAGATCTTTCTCATCATAGAAATGACAGACACATCAGCCATCGGAAGCACCAGAGACTAAGTGATTTCTGGTATACTTTTCATCAATTGATACTAAAATTTTATCAGTCCATTTCACTCTGTCTGTTAATAAGTGGATGGCAGGGATGTCTCCTGAGGGCTTCTGGCAATTGTAAAAGCCTGAGCCACGAAGCGGAACGCTTCTCTCTTATCCAAGTGCAGAGGCATCGTTCAAATGTAAAAAATAGCCCAGTTGCCCGTGTGCAGGTAAGTATTTCACAATGAAAAGACGTGAGGTCTGTCCAGTCGTACCCACTCCTGCATGTGCCAACCCACACATTCTCTCCAGGTGGAGCCCCTCCCCCACTTCTGGCCAACACTCGAGTTCGAGAAGTATTTCCAGATGCGTTCAGGGGCTGACTTCTTAAAGGATGAGGGTGGGTTCTTTGGATCCTCGGCCAGTTGAGCTTCCTGGGCTGCACCCCAGACTGGCATCTGATGCCCGAGGCCATGTACTCTTACTGTCCATGCTTGTCCTTCCATAAATGCCCTGTTATCTCTGTAATGGGGTATACTGAAATGCCACCTTGGAGCAGTTCAGATACTTGCCAAGTCAGATAAATTTGGCAGCAGAACGCTGTGCTGTTTCCATAAAAGCTGTTGGTCCTTCCTTATTATAAATGAATGGTGCCAGTTCCTGCCAGGTGTGCAGGCAGCTCCTGGAAGAATGTTGGGTGGTTGGGTGGGTTG
This sequence comes from Zalophus californianus, assembly GCF_009762305.2. NCBI lineage: Eukaryota > Metazoa > Chordata > Mammalia > Carnivora > Otariidae > Zalophus > Zalophus californianus. The sequence continues at coordinate 31,876,565 of NC_045595.1, read as the reverse complement.
TTAACACTTTCAAGCTGCTGAATACCTAAGGGGAAGGAAGGCATGTGGAATGAAGTCAGAGAAGGTAGGAACTCCTGTGGGTGCTAGGCCACTGTGGAAAACCAGAAATCACAGGCATCCACCTGCCTCCAGTCGACTGCTGCCTTGAGGAAATTGAGAGCCCACTTTGTCTGATGCCAATTTCTTAGAAGAAGCTGGAAATCCTGCTTTTTATATAAAATCTCCCGATTTTTGTAAGTTGCCAACTAATGGAAACTTTTTAGAATACTGCAGGAGCCAAGCACAACACATCTGTTGGCCAAGGGGCCCTTTCGTGCAAGGGCCCGGCTACTCCAAGTGTGGTCCCTGGACCAGCAGCCTTAGCAGCTCCTGGGAACTGATTAGAAATACAGAATCACAGCTCCACCCTGGACCTACTGAGTCAGAATCTTGCCTTTCAACAAGATCCCAGGTGATTCGATACACATTAAAATTGGAGAATATTGTGCTGGCGACCTGATTCGGCTCATCACTCCCTCAATGCAAGAAACTGCTTTCACATCATTGGCTAGAAATTAAATATTTTAAACAGAATTCTGTTTTAAAATCCCAAAGAGAACCTCATCCTTGAGGTATTAACTTGAATATAACTTGTCTGGGAAGGCCTCCTCCCTAAAACTAGGTTAGGTGTCTTTGCTCTGTGACTCCGTGCCACCATGTTTTTACATTTGCCTTTTGACATGAGGTCCACATGGGGGCAGGGCTCATGTCTGGTTCCCTTTATATTTCCAGCTCTTGTCACAGTGCCTGGCACAGAAGGATGTTCAGTGAGTGAAGGCAGTGAAATCTCATGATCTCAACTCAATTATTGAACATTGCATGGTAACTTACTTACTATTTGAGAGGTCTAATTAGATTTGTTGAAGGAGGGACCTCAGCAGGGGCACAAACATTTTTGTACCCACAATCTTCTTGTCCACTCCTTTGGGGTGTATCTTCCATCTCACTGTAACTCTTATTGGCACCTACATTCCTAGGACCCGTCCCCTGACCGGCCATATTGTAGCTGTTCCATAAAGATGTCTTGAATGGATGAACTAGAAAAAGTGAAGGGCGGGCGCCTGGGTGGCTCAGTTGGTTGGGCGACTGCCTTCGGCTCAGGTAATGATCCTGGAGTCCCGGGATCGAGTCCCACATCGGGCTCCCTGCTCGGCGGGGAGTCTGCTTCTTCCTCTGACCCTCCTCCCTCTCATGCTCTCTGTCTCTCATTCTCTCTCTCGCAAAAAAAAAAAAAAAAAAAAAAAAAAAAAAGTGAAGGGCTCCTGTGTTAATGCTCGTCTTATTATCATCCCTTAATTACCCGTTCAGATTATAGACTCATGGCTACATTATGGACTTAAAGAAAAAACTATATATATATAGTTCACTGTTCACTGTTGTGAATTAAGTAAAGATGTAGAGCGCATTCCATTATGGGAATAATGGAACAGTGTCTTTGTGTTTATCTTGTTCAGATAGAAGGGGCAGGAACATTTCCCTTTCCCTTTCCCCATCTCAGTAGGTTGCCCTTAGGAAATCTGAAGTGAATTTTAACTATCCTGATCTCATATGCTTTATCCACACATTGTCTAGAATAGCATATCATGAAGAAGAAAGAAAACAGGCCAAAGCATATACAAAGATAGTATTTCCTACGTTAGTGTTCACTTTTTCTATATTCTCTACAAAGGTCATTTGTGATCAGGGCAAAAACCTTTTGATCCAAACAAAAATATTTTAGGTTAGATTCTCAAAAAAAATCAAATTCAGACATTTTTGGATGTAAATGGAAAGTGAATTGCTTTGCTATGATGCTATCTCTTGATAGAAATTGACTTCCCATGGTTCCTATCTACTTGCAATATAGGTTGACACTCTTACCTTCTAAAGGAATTCATTCCATTCAGTGACACGACCTTATTCTGCATTGGGATGGCCTCTCATTTTTGTACTTGTGCATTTACTGTTTTTTTGTTTGTTTGTTTTGGGGTGGTGGTGTGTATAGATGTGTGTCTGTGATTTTCACAGCTTGTTTTAGAATTCCTGGACTCTCATCTGGCATGGCCATGCTGAGAGTATGACTTTAATTCTAAAAGGTGTAGTAATGCCTTTCAGATAAGAATTCTATTTTAGACCAAAAAACCAGAAAATTGGCTTCCTTTATATGTGTCATAGAAGCTAACCTTTCTGTTGATTGTGTAAAGTGAAGGAATAATTGTCACTTTGAGAATTAAAGTACAGTTAATGTTGTAGGTACTTGATATCATGAACTGAGACTTCTATAAAAATTTCTTTGAATGACAAGCCTGTTAAAATATTTTAACTGATTTTTTTTTTCTTATTTTCAATTTTAAAGAACAATAACCTGGTAAGCCTTTAATAACTATGTTTGCATAATTAAAGGAAAAGTATAAATGGATACACATTAAATTATTAATAGTTTGTCACATTAACAAGGTGAAGTTGGAGGTGAGTGAGGTAGAGACTTTTTACTTTATGTTTAAAAAGCTTGTATTGCGTTTGTGATTTAATTGACTGAAATGAAATGTATGAAGAATTGAGGAAGTACATGACCTAAAAAATTAAATTAATAAATTCTGATGGAACCTTCTTATTTACTTTCTATTTTCAAATTCATTCTAAAAGCTCCATTGTATCAGTCAGATTTAAAATTTTTTGAGTATATTTGATAATGGTTTTAAGCGTACATCAAGTTATATTGTATCCATCAGAATTTTGGAATGGAATTTGATGCATGGGTGACTGGGGGTGCTTTTTAATTGACTGCTTTCTGGATCCAAAATATATTCCTTACGGAACAACAGTGTTTTGTGATCTTGATTGTTGACATAGTTGTTTACCTTAAACAATGCTTTCCATAATATATAGAAAAAAACATTTCTATAGGAGAAATATGAGAAGATTTGGGAATTAGTACTGTGTAGTTTTGGAACAGGTATTTGGAACCAGACTGACTGGTTTCAAATCAAGCTCCATCATATTCTAGCTGTGTGATCTTGGGCTAGTTACCAGCTCTCTATGTGCTTTAATGTCTCCATCTGTGGAACAAAGAATAGTACTGCCCCCAAAAGGTTGTGATAGGGAGTAAATGAGTTTACTTATATAAAGCACTTTGAAGACTTCCTGATGTAATATAAACATTGTATCAGTTAGCTCATGCTGGATAACAAAGCAGCCCCACATTTAGTAGCTTAAAATAATACCCATTTAGTATCTCTCATTCAGATTGACAGGGCCGTTCTTCTGGTCTAGGGCACTGTGGCTGGGGCTGGGTTGGACTGCTTACTGAATGGCCTCTGTTCCAAGTTTAATGTGATGGTAGCTGGGACACTAGCAGCTGGGCTTGTCCAGCTTGGTTGTGGCCACAGTTCTCAAGAGCAGCAAAAGGGCAAAGGCCAAATGCACAATTTCTTTTCAGGCTTCTTCTCCTTCTGTCACATTTGTTAATATCGCATTTGGTCAAAGCAAGTCACATAGCCAAGCCCGTACCCATAATGGGAGAGAACTACTCAGGCGCATGCGTACAGGTAGGGAAATTATTCAGACCGTTTTTACAGACAATCTGCTTCAAGCACTCTATAAGTATTAGCTGCTGCTTATTACTATTATTACTATTATTATTACTAATATTAACTCTAAACATAAAGCTACTAAAAGTAAAGACATACTCCAGTAAAACCCTTGAGTATATCTTCAGTTAGTCATTAGCATTTGCCATTTCCAGATATTGTGGGAGCCTCAAAAATTAATACTTGCAACAAGAGAGTTTTTAAGAGGAGCTTATTCTGCAGGGCTGAAATTATTATTTTTGTTACAAACTGTAGCTGTCCCTACTGGTCTCCCTGGGAGCATTTTGCAGGTTATAAAATACAGCTATTACTATGGTAATCATATTGCAAGTATAAAATGGCTTTGACCTACTTGTTAAAATGCAGTGTGTATTAAAATAAAGACTATGAGCTTAAAGCTAAATGAACTCAGAATAAAAACAGAAGGGCAAGTCCAAAGTGCTCAAAAGATCTTCAAACGAAAGAAGGGCATTTGATGAAGAGGATGCATTTTTCCTCATTCTCTTCATTTTCCCCTTGTTGTGATGAGCTCCGGGAAATGACACTCATCTCTGAAAGCATTTCTGTCCTCTGACTTGCAGGCAAAAATATTTTAAATAATAAGAGCTACCGTTTGCACAGCTGCTTACTTCACACCAGCCATGTGCTGGGTCTTTGGATGATACACTCTTTCACTTTCTCATCATGACACCTCTCCAAAGTAGGAGCCATTATTCTCTTTTGATAAATGAGGAAGCTGAGGCTCAGCAAGAAAAGACTTACCCCAAAGCATGGGAATTCCTGCCTTCAGAGGCCTGGATCTAAAACCTAAAAGAAGGGGCGCCTGGGTGGCTCAGATGGTTAAGCGTGTGCCTTCAGCTCGGATCATGATCCCAGGGTCCTGGGATTGAGTCCCGCATCGGGCTCCCTGCTAGGCGGGGAGCCTGCTTCTCCCTCTTCCTCTGCCCCCCCCCCCGACCTCATGAATAAATAAATAAAACATTTAAAAAATAAATAAAAATAAAGCCTAAAAGAAATTGGTTATAATTGTAACAATCAATTTGTACATTGACGTATGCATTTATTCAGGAAATACTGATTGTGCACCAGACAGCATGCTGATTGCTGTGTTAGTCAACTGACAGGCCGTTTGCGAGGGTCTTCTGAGGTCGAGGGAGGTTTCCCGAGTGTCCAGAAGGATGTGTAGGCATTGCTCAGGAGAAAGGGCTGAACTGTGTTTCAGGTCGCAGGAGTAGGAAGAGCAAGAAACCAGAAGAAGTGCAAACAGGTAATTTTAGCTACAGTTGGGAGACAGTTTTGATAAAGTTGCATTGTAAAGTTCACATCCTAGAGGTCTCTGTGAGTCCAGTTCCTTTACCTGAGGGCACTGGGGAGCTATAGAAATGTTCTGAGCAGGGAATGTCATGATCGGATGGTTTGCTTAAAAAGATCATTCCAGCCATGGCTTGTGAAATGGGCTTGGGCTCAGCTGGGAAGAGAGGCGGGAATTCCAGCCATGAGTCAGACTGGCGCACCGGCCCGAGAAGGAGACATCAGTGCTGGGATCAGGGCACGGCAGCAGGAATAAAGAAGAGAGTAGCGTGGAGGGGCATTTGGAAGCTGTTTGGATGGAGGGTTCTCCTGAGGAAGAAGGCTTGGAAGAGGGTGATGTATCTTTGGTGGACTCAGTGATTTTGTGCCTGTGGGACTTCCTGGCGGAGGTGCCCAGAAGGTGGGGAGGACTCACGAGTCTGATCCCTATGAGAGCTCCCACAGCTGGAAAGGAGATCTGAGGTCCTGGGCACCCTTCTCAGCTTGCATCTCCCCATCTTTCTCCTCCTTTGACTGACTTTGCCCCTTTAGTACTTCTCATCTTACTTACTTATTGTCTTTCTCTACCACAATATAATATAAGCTCCATGAGGGCAGGGAATGTACCTGTTTTGTTCCCTGCTGCATCCTCCACACCTAGCACAGTGCCGGGCAGTAAATGAGTCAGCCAGCCGACAGAGGGTAACAGATGCTGCTAGAGAGAATGAGAGTTCATCAGCTTTCCTTCAGAGAATGTAGAAAAGAGCCCAGGACAGAAACTTGAAAAGGACTCCAGTCAAAGGCAGGACCAAGACAGAGGAGCCTTCAAACAAAACAGAAGATTCTTCCTCTCTTTGCTCTGAAGTTTGAATAGCCAAACATTGAGAACCTCCAAGTATCCAAAAAGAATGGCTCTGGGGACAGGAGGGTTTCTGGAAACACAGCAGGATACAGCTGAGTAGGTGATGTGCTTCAGTTTCTTTGTTCTTTTCTTGTGTTCTTTTTCCCAGCCCATGTTAAAAACAAACAAACAAAAAAAGCCAAATGCAAGCATGGCTCTAGGTGAGGAGTGGGAAGTCTCAATACATTCAATTCAACAGGAGGCTGATTGACTTTATGTTGCAGGCCAGTTGGGATCATTTGATAGGTGCTTCCTTCCAAAGAGAGTTGTGTTGAGAAAGATCCTGAGGTCCGTTCCAGGCCCAGCTGGAAAGAGTGCTGTGGTCATTTAGTGGCATTTGCTGTGGAGACCGTCCTTAGGTGGCAACATAGCTGACATTCACCACCCTCATCCAGAGAATCTGTTACTATGAGCAATAATTTTCCAGAAATACTTCCATTCTATCTCTCACAGTATGCATTTCCCAGATACGAATCCTGCCTTCCTCAGTCCCTGGTGCTCTGCTTGGTGGCTTGTGGTCCTCTGGTCTCGTTAGCAAAATTCACTAAGGGAGTTGAATGAGGCCAGAGTGAAGCTTGACTTTTTACAGCCTGATAATTTTTATGCCACCCTGGAAAGCTGTGACTCCATAGCTTGTCAGTTCAGGTGCTGAGTTTTGTCCGTAATTATTTGTTTTTTTGCATAGATAGTTTTCAGACCTAATCTGTCCCAATTTAACTTATTTAATAGTTTCTGTTAATTATTCTTCCCTACTTGTGCTAATCATCATCCCAGATAAAAGTGAATCCTTGAAAGTCTCTTGTTGCCCCTCTAGAGGAGGGTTTAATACTCGATGGGCAATGCTAATGGCAGGCTTCCTTTTGGAAACCTCCCCAGTTGGGTCTCCTAACTAGGAGAGTAAACTCCAAGGCCAATAACCCAGAAAACTCAACATCTAGAGGGAGGAGCAACAAGAGTCTGAAATGCAAGGAGCGTTGAGACTTTTTGGCTGGCAGCTCACAGTAACTGATCAGTCACTTGACCCTGAGAAGTTAAGTGACTGGTGAGAGGTCACTATAACTTGAGAGTCACCGTCAGCCAAGAGAATGAGCTCATGTAAGTATTGAAATATAAATGGTTCTTTGGAATGCTGGCGTGTTGCTCCAAGTCAGTTCAATCATAATATGAATTTTGGCAATAGCATGCAATGCCTCTTCTCCCCTCATGTCGGGGTGGAGGGTGAGGACCCATGGTCATCAGTCAGTAATGATTTACTGAGCATCTACAGTGGGCTCACCTCTGTTGTAGACATCATGGAAAAATTCAGAAGAGCCTTGAAGAGATGACCAGTATCTTCCAAATGCTGATTTTTGCAGTGGGGGTGGGGGGGCAGTGGAGGAGAGGAGCAAACAAACAAAAAAGCAAGCAACCATTCAGGACATATTGAATGGTAGACAGGATGGTAGTTTATCGGCCTGAGATGCCCCCGAAAATGTCTGGGGCAGCAGGATCAACATGAGAAAACTTGAAATGGCCCTGCTTGCCCTTTGTACAGTAGGGAGAGGCTTCATGGAGGAGGAAGGATTTTCGCTGGACCTTGGAGAATTGGGGGATCTAAGATGTATTCATTTTCTGCTGCTGCATTATAGATTAGCACTAATTTAGTAGCTTCAAACAACATCTATTTCTCATCTCACAGTCCCATGGGTTAGAAGTTCAGGCGTAGTATGACTGGCTTCTCTGCTCAGGTTCTCAAAAAGCTAAAATCAAGGTTTTGCCATCTGTGTCCTCATCTGCTCCTCTCTGAGCTCATGTAAATCATTGGCAGAATTCAGTTCCTTGTGCTGGGTGAAGAACTGAGCTCCCTGTTTCCCTGCTAGCTGTCAACTGGGGGCCACTCTCAGCAGTTCAAGGGGAACTGCTAGGTCCTTGCCACGTGGTCCTCCATCCGCACAACCAGTAACTGACAATCCCCCTCTCATCAGGGGTCCCACTCTCTTTGAATCTGTGTCTCCAGAAAGATCCTAGTCTTTTTTAAGGGCTCCTAAGATTAGGTCAGGCTCGCTGAGGGTAATCTCCTTATCTTAAGATCAACTGATTTGGGACCTCAATTACAGCAGTAAAATCCCTTCCCAGAAGCTCCTTAGGATCGTGTTTGGTTGGAAAACCAGGGGAGTGTATGTGTGTACCCCCAGGCCAGGAATCCTGGGGGCCATCTCCAAATTCTGCCTACCATATAATCAGGTAGAAGGCATAAAATGTCCAAGCTGGTAACCAGATTATCAAAATAATGGCTTCTCTGTGGATCGCATGCACAGTCTGGAATTGGGAGGAGGCCCTTTTAAAGGAAATGAGCTTCAGAGTGGCCAGATGGTGACTTAGAACTGGAGAGGTCTGACCGACTGTCTGATGTCACCATCTAGAACCAAACTACCTCGCTGTGTTGTTTTAGTCTACTGGCAAGCTCTTCTTTCTCTCTCTCTCTCTCTCTCTCTCATGTACGTACATGCTTTCCCATCTGTCCACGTTCTCAGTGGGATGAGCTGCTCAGAGATACATGGCAATATCTGGAGATACTTTGGGTCATCACATCTAGAGAGGATACTCCTGGCATGTGGCAGGTGGAAGCTGGAGATGCTGCTAACCATCTTGCATGCACAGAACAACCCCCACAACAAAGAATTATCTGGCCCCCCCGTGTCATCAGTGCCAAGGTTGATTTGCCCTATGAAAAGAGTCACTCCCCTGCCCCTCCAGGGTTTCTCTCTAGCCTCCTGAATTTCCATCACACTGTTGTATCTGCTTCATTATACTTCGCTTTACCATCTCAGGAGTTCCTACTCATTCTTCAAGACTTGCTGCCAACATCACCTTCTTGTGCTGGTTGGTCCAAGTTACCTCCTCTGTAGCACTTCTTCATACCTGGGATACATTACTCACTCAGCGCTTTGTTGGATGTATGTATGTGTGATAGATCTGTCTCTTTCCCACTGGACTGTGGGTTCCTTTTGAGTGTCACCTGTGTCCCCAAAGCTTATTACCATAATGCCTGTATATAGTAGATACTCGGTAAGTATAAGTTAGACAGGCGGATGGATAAGTGTACTGAGTGCATGAAAAGTTCATAGTAGTAAACTACAGTGCTCAGTTTCCTCTCTGCCTCTCTTCTGAATGTCTTTGGTGACTAGTATCTCCATATTGGCCAGTGATCGGTATATGCAAGCAGGTACGTCTCAAGGATCTGGAAGCAGAACTGCCTGGGTTTGAATCCCATCCCTGCCACGTACAAGCTGTGTTACTAGAGGCAGTTGACTAAACTCTGTTGTGCCTCAGTTTCTTCCTCTGAAAAATGGAGATCATCATAATCCCTGCTTCAAAGGGCTGTTGCAGGGATTCAATGAGAGTTTATAAAAGGGCAGAGTCTGAGGAAATGGGGAGGGGTGGTCATTTGCATAATGCTTCTTTGTTTTCCAAATGCCAGAGTAATGGACTTCCCCCCAAAAATCTGGATACAGGTCAGTATGGTTGCAAGTGGCATATACCCCCAAAACAATATTCCTAAAAACACAGGGACAAATTTTCCCCACAACCACTCTATTTTGAGTGGTTGGGATCTCAATGAGTTAGAAACCATGTCCCATGAGGAACAGTTAATAAAAGTAAGTTGATAGAAGACAAGGTTTGGGTTTTTGAAGGGTGTTGAGTGGGAAAGAGGGCTGCACTGGCTATTGGTAGAGTGTTTACTGCCAGTTTACTGGAAGGAAGAACTTAATCTAGGAGCCAGTTGTCCAGTGATGAACTGAGCTGCCTCAGGAGCTTTCCTTCCTGGAGGGCTGGAGTGTGGGACACAGTAAAAAGGTTCATTTCCTTTATTTTATGAATATTCATCAAGTGCTTACTATGTTTGCCCTGAGGATGCTGTGAAAGACAAGACAGAGACAATCCCCAGTGGAGCTTTCAATCTATAGCACCATTTCCCAAAACGTGAGGTAGTTTGGGGTGGTACAGAGTCAGGTCATTAACCAACACTGAGTCACACATCCTTAAAAATTCCCTTTCCAGTCTTCTAAACCTTGTAGGTACATCAAGAAGGGGATCTCATTTGGGGGGGGGGTAGAGTTGCCACTTTTCTAAAACTTCATCATCTCCCTTTTTAGTGAAGAAGGAGCAACGTGAGGGTTACAGCCTTAGGCCACAGTTCCTAAAAACTGTTTTTTTGAGTGACTTGTTAAACATCTTTATAAAAATAAGACAACAGAAAAATATTTAATACAGAATAATTAAAACCAAAGTGATACTAGGGATGATTTTGACTTTTGGTCTTTTATCTGTTTTTTTTTTTCACTTTTTCCATTTGCATACAGTAAAATTCACTCTTGGGTTTACAGTTTCATGATTTTTACAAATGCATACAGTCAGGTAACCACTCCCCCAGTCAAGATACAGATCAGTTCTATCACCTTCCAAAATTTTCTCATGCTACTCAATCCCACCTACCACCTCCAACCTTTGGCAACTACTGATCTGCTTTGTGTTCCTATAATTTTGCCCTTTTCGGATGCCATGTCATGGAATCCTCTAATATGTAACCTTTTCGGTCTGGCTTTTTCTTAGCATAACGCATTTGAGATTCATCCATCTTGTTGCGTATGTTCAATCCTTTTAATTGCTGAGTAGTAGTCCATTATATGGATATACCACAATTTCATTCTAAATAATAATACAGGTCATATTCAGTTTAACAAATTATGAACATGGTACTTATTAAAAGCAGATTTGGCAGAAATCCTATCGGTGGTATGCAAATGAGTGAGGCTTGCAGGGGACGGGGGGACTAGCCTGGCTGATTTATGCATTAAAGAGTCGCTTGTGGTGGGTTACCTTTTAATTTCTTATCCAAACCTTTAACAGTGTGTTCAGTTGAAATATAAATAGGTTTGCTGTATTCTTGAGTCGGAAGATACCTTTTTGGGCCCTTAAGGTAAACCTAGTGGTCTCCAGAACATCCATTCATAGTCTCCCATTCATTCATTCATTCATCCATCCATTCATTCATTCATTCCCTCCCTCCCTGCTTCCTTCCTTCCCTCCGTCAATCCCTCCTCATCCTCCTCATCCTCATATTCTTTCTCTCTCTTCCCTCATACCCTCCCCCTAATATTTCATTGGAGTTTATGTTACTGAATTAATTAGAACTATTTCTCAAAGTGTTGGTTTTCTGTAAAATTCACTTTGCAGTTGGCAAGACAGAAGAGCTGGCATATTGATCAAATGCTACAATTTGTTCTTTGTATCTGAATCAGTCTGGGGTTGGGCTTTCTGCTTATCTGTTGTTCGTTTTTACTATTTTGTCCTTTGCAGCAAATTAGCCTAGCTTCTTTGTGATTGGGCAGGGTGATGGCTGTGAGTGTTGATAGATTGGGCGTGGAAATGCTTAACAGGGACAGACCCTATCTCCTTAGTTAGTGTTACAGAGTCCCCAGGATATAAGGGGTCTCTATGAAAATAAATAAGGGCTTTTCTTTGGCTGATGATATCAATACCATTTAATAGAATAAAATGATAAAAATCTTTGTCCTGTCTTAGATAACATGTTAATTGCTGTTCTATGTATTTATTCATGTTGTGTTTCTGAAATATGCTTTATTTAGAGACATTTCCGTCCCCCAATACATTTTAAATCATCAAGCATATTCAAATGATATATGTTTAATTTGATCTTGTGTATGTCTGGGGGGTGGAGGGATGCCCTTTTCAGCTAACCAGATCAAAGTTGGTAGCTTCCTCCATTTAGTCAGTTTGCTACAGAATATAAAGCCTCTTAAAGGATTCGAGTGCATATCTTAAAAGCTCATCAGAAATATTCTAAGCCATAGATGTTTTTTTCTCTCTCAGCAACATTTCAGATATGGAGGTTCTCCTCGGTTGCCCCTGCTAGAGTTGCTGAATTTATAATGCCATAGAAAGAAAGAAAGATCTGTTCTGTTTTCTCATCTGTGGAACGAGGGGGTTGAACTGGATGAGAGATGTCAAATTTACAGCCTAGTGCTGTCACTCCTTTCCCGTCCACATGACAGACATCACTAATCAATCACAGCATGCTTGCCTGTCAAATGTAGTCTCAGACTTCTTGTCAAGTCAGCACTCCAGGAAGCCACGGCTAATCAATCAGTGTTAGTCCAAGAGATGAAATCTATTTGCCATTCTGCAACAAGATGGTGTTTAATCGGTAAAGGTTACATCACCATTTCATGGTAGAAGGAAGAATGTTGGAGGCCATGGGTAGTTTCAAGTGCAGAGGATTTCAGATCACTCTATTTTATGCTCCTTGAAGGCAGGCATTGTGTTTTAGTCATGTTTTTTCCATGTTTATCTAGCTGATAAGGCAAACCCTTTCTCACAGTAGACATTCCATAAATGTTTGTTACATGGTGCACGCAGGAATGAATAGAAAGCATGTCCTTGGCCAGTTCTTTCCTCCCTCCCTAAGATTGTACAGTTCAGTGCTTCTTCCAAAGGGCAGGCACAACCATTACCACGATGGAATTTTGTCTGCTTTCATTCTGGCCATTCCTGCAGACTGGCTAGATCATTGTGTGCTTTTATCCACCAAGCATTGGCAGAGCCAGGCAACTTAGCATCATTAGCTGGACTTGATGAGTTTCCCCACCATCCATTGTCCCAGTCATTCATAAACCTATTGAGTAATACAGAGGGGGGTCCATTTAATCCTTCCGCTGCTAGACTCTGAATTCTTGCAACTTGACTTGTGGCTGGGAATCTGAAGGTTGAATGCTCTAGATAGGAATTCTGCCCATTTCAGGATTTAACACCCCAGGGATTCGTGTATTTGACACAAGATATGCGGCCTTGAGTTACTTTTTGGGAAGTAGATTTTAGGTTCCTTATGGAAAGGACCAGATCTGATAACACTCTATATTTTGATAGCCTGGTAATATGCCTTTTGCAGGGTAGATACTCAGTGAATATTTCATATTCCTCAGGGTAGTTTGATGAAACTTCTGCAAACCTCTGTCTTCTTTAACTTTTAGAAAAAAATCATCTTTTAAAAGACAGAGGCTTTTTTCCCCCCCATCCAAGCACTGGATTTCATCTAATGAGAATACTAGCAGCCCATTTAATGGAAAATCACTTATAGACAGGGCATTCTGCTAAATGCTTTATGTATATTATCCCTAAACCTCAAAACAACCCCAAGACTAGTGATATAATTCCATTTCATACATGAGATAAGTGAGCCTTGGAAAAGTTATGTCACTTGGCCAAAGTCACAAGCTAATAATAAGTGGCAGTCCTGGGATTTAAAGCCAAGCCTAACTCTAAAGTCTTTTCCTTCCAAAGATACCAGCTCTGTCAGTGCAGATGTTACTTCCTCCAGGAAGCCTTCCTTCAGGTAATACCTCCCCCCTGCAAGGCTGGTTGGGATGTTCCTCCTCTGTGTTTCCATAGCAGTTTATACTCCCTTGTTATGATATTCTCTGTTCTGTGTTGGGCTGTTTCTCTGCTGCTACCCCGCCCCCTACTTTTGTCTGATGGCTGAATGAGCCCATCTTTCCCAGGAGACCTCTGCCACTTTGCCTTCTTACTTGGGCACCATGTATAATGTTGAAGGCCTTCACGTTTTTGTTAGCTAGGCCTTCAACGATCTACTGTAGTTTAGACTTCATTGTATTTGAGGAGGAAGGATTTAGGGAAATGTAATCCAGCTCTAAATGTGGAATGGTAGAGTTGCCTCTCTGCTGTTCTGTTAAGTGCCTTCTGCTTCCCTCTGTCTTTGCATTATTAAACCATTCCATTTTTTTTAACACTTCACTGTTTTATTAACTGTACTTTTATGAATAATTAATACATGCAGATGTTCTTATGTTTATTTATCCTGCTTCAGATACCTTGTGTTTCTTGAATCTGAGAATGCATCAGTTTCATAAATTCTAGAAATTTCTCAGCTATTATGCCTCTCCCCAATTTCTCTCTTCTCTCCCTATGAGACTCCTATTAGACATAGGTTGGGCCTTCTCATTCTCTTCTCTGTATCTCTTACCCTCTCTTACATCTTTTTCAACTCTTTATCCCTTTGTGCCTCATTTGTTCCATCCTGAGGTCTCTATTTCTCTCTTCAGGAGTATCTGACCTCCTGCTTAATCGATCGGTCAAGTTTTTAATGTCAGTGAATCAGTGAGGAGAGATAGGAATCACTTTTTATTCCCTTTTAGGCTTTCAATTCTAGCTTTCATGTTTTTAATCATTGTAGACTTTTAATCATTGTAGACATGCATGTTCTTTTTCAGAATGGTATTTCATGACCCTAAATTCTTGAGCTCTCATCCTCATATTTGTTGACATGGGTCTTATCAGTTTCCTGGGTGTCCTGTAATTTACTTGTGGGAGCTCATGTTTTTGAGGGCCACATATTGGCTCTCCAAGGCTATTTTTCATCTGCCTCTGTGAGGCATTCCGGGCATATCATGAAGAGGACCAATTTATTTTTATTTATTTTTCAGTTAGGGTTTCCTGGTTCTGACCTTGGTTGTTCGTACTCTACTCTCAAGAAAGGCACAGGCCTAGGGTTCCTTATTCTTAGCTTAAACTCTTCCTTCCTATTCCTAAAGATAGACAAGTTTCATTGGGCTGGTCGACAGTTTTTCTAATCTGCTATTTGTTCTTCGTGGGTGCAACCCTCAGTGAGTATTCCTGGTTTTCTGCAGGGGTCACATAACAACTTCCTGCATCTCCTTATCCCAAGGCCTTGTCTCCTGTCCTGCATGGGCATTAAAACCCTAGTTCCTAGGGAACCAAGACAGACTTTCCCCCTGCTGCCACCACCTTTCCCTCTACCTCATGAGTTTACATGCTTACCATTCTTTTCTTTGGCTACCTCTTTATTTCTACTACTTGGGTATTTTCCTGTCCTTATTGTGGGTTAAGCACTTAAAGAATTTTTTAAATATTTTATCCAGCATATCTAGGTGTTTGAAGGGTGGGAATTTTCATCATTTGCCAGATTGCCCAGAACTAAGAACTTACTACAAGTTCATGGTAAAATAATCAAATAATACACAAGGGCAAGTTATGAAATATTAGTCTCCTTCCTGTCTTCAACCTGTGAACTTCTCAGATCACCTTGCTAGATGTAATAACCTTTATCATTCTCTGAGGTATCATCCTAGAGGCATTTTAATGTATAAACAGCATGCATATGTAGACATAATGCATGACGATTTATTTATGCTGGTGAGAATATATTTTACCTTCTACACTGCCCTCAGCAATATGTTTTGGAGTTCATCATATATTAGTGCACTTAGCTCCACCTCTTTTCTTGTCATGACTGCATGGTATCCCATTAAATGTAGGTATTATAATTTATTTAACAATGTCCCCTATTGGATAATTTTTTCAGTTATTTTGAGATTACAAACTATCTTCCAATAGACATTCCTGTACATATGTCTTTGCTTGTATATCGTTTCACGTAGTTTTCTTTGGTGACCTGTTTCTCTGTTTTTCTCTCTTCTCCCCCACACTATGATGGTTAATTTTATGTGTCTACTTGACTGGGCTAAGGTATGCCCACATGACTGGTACAACGTTATTTTGGGGTTGTGTCTGCGAATGTGTTTCCAGAAGAGATTAACATCTGAATTAGTAGACTTCACAGAGATTGCCCTCACCAATGCAGGTGAGCATCACCCATTACTTTGAGTGCTAAGTAGAACAAAAACGTGGAGGAATGGTCAGTGTTCTCTCTATTTGAGTGGGAACATCCATATTCCCCTGCCCTCAGACAGCGCTATTCCTGGTTCTCAGGCTTTCAGACACAGACCAAAGCTTATACCCTTTGCTCCTGATTCTCAGACCTTCCCTCCTGGACTGAATTAGGCTTCCGGTTCTCCACGTTATAAACTGGGTATCATGGGACTTCTCAGGCTCCATGACTATGAGAGCCAATTCCTTTAATAAATCTCAAATTTATGTATGTCCCATTCGTTCTGTTTCTCTGGAAAACCCTGGCTAATTCCCGCACCCCCCCCCCCCCCCACTCCAGTCCCACTATGAATTCCTTGCCGTCAAGGGTGTTATCATTCATTGGTGACTCTGGCACTCTGCCTGGGGCCTGGTGCTGAATCCGCACTGAACTCAGATCTGTTTCATGAATGACTGGGTACTTACCAAAAAGACAAACCAGCAGTCAGACCAATCCCAACCTCAAGCAGATGTATTTTGATTTCAGTAATAACAACAACTAGTGAAGCTATTAACTGAGAACCTCCTCTACTCCAGACAAGAGCTAATGCAATCTTGACAACAGCTCTGTGAGACAGGAGACAGCATCTTGCTCTATGGACCGGGACACTGAGATACAGGTTATTTACATAACTAGCAAGAAGCAGAGACTGCATTTGGGTACAATTGTGTCTGAAATCAGTGCCTGGACTCTTGAATACTACCTCTTAATTAACATTTGTATTGTCACAAACAATGCGGGACATCTCCCTCCCTCCCTCCCTTCTTCCCTCCTCTCTCCCTGTCTTCCTTCCTTCCTTCTTTCCCTCCCTCCCCTCCCTTCCTCTCTCCCCCTTCCTTCCTTCCTTCTCTCCCTCCCTCCTTCCTTCCTTCCCTCCCTCCCTCCCTTCCCTCCTTCCTCAGATATTTCCTGAGAGCTCACAGTGTTCCAGGCAGGGAGTAATAGTGTGATTATTGGTGAAATCATTTCTGCTCTGGTGGAACATGCAGTGTGAAGGCAGAGACAGATTAAGCTAAAAAAGCGTGATGAGTGTCTGGAAGGGAAGATAATGGGGAAGCTTTAGAAGCACAGAGCTTGGAGGCTCTTCTCTGGCATAGAGGGTCTCCAGCATCTGGGATCAATTGGATTACCCTTGAATGATGAGTGAGCTGGGGGGAGATGGACCAGAGGGGTGAAGGATGAGGGTCCAGTGGGCTCCTTGTTTTCCTCCAGTGCTCTTTACAGTATAATCTTGCTCTTCCAGCCACAGCCAGCTCTCAGGACCTCTGCATGCAAAAGCCAGAGAGCCTGTGCCCTTCTGCTTCTGAAAGGTGGTTGAACCCCCTCCAGCCCACCCCACCCCACCAGCACCAGCACCAGCACCAGCACCACCACCACCACCACCACCACCACCCATCAGCCTTTTCTAATTTTAAAGCAGTAGCTTCCTTGATTGAAATCTCAATTCGGGAACAGGCCTAGGATTGGCCTGTGGCTCAGGATTTTCACCAATAAGCGGAGTGGGAGGTGGAGAGGCGTCCCTTTAAGCAGCAGGGAGGCAGCCTTGGAGAGCTTGAAGCTTCTCTCCCCGGGACCTGAGCGGTTATCTTGGCCCACGGAGCTGCCGCGCACGGATCAGCGGCCACAGCCCCGGGAATGTCACCCCCCTTGCGCAGAGCTCCTGCAGGGCCCCCTCTGGCTCCGGGCAGTTGGCGGCGGACGCCCCGCCGGGCTTCTTAGCCGCCTGCCCCCCCTTTCCCGTTCCCCGCCGGCGGAGGCGCCGCAGCGGCGGGCGATGCAAGGCTGAGCCGGGTAAGTGGCCCTCCTGTGGCCGGGGTTCACAGAGGAGGGGGCGCTGGGGCGCCTTTGCTCCTGCTTTTCCCGACCCTCCCAGGGAAAGAGGCCTGGAGCTGGGACACTGACCTCTGGCAGTGATGCGCCTGGCCACACAGAGACAGGCGGTCGTGAGCTCTAGGGAGGGGACCGAGGGATCATATTGAGCTGTCTGCCGGCTATTGCGCAGCCACTTTATTAACCAGTAATAATAATGACGATACCAGGAGGTGGGGGTATTGTTGTGACTGTATTAGGACGACTTTGGGGGAAACATTTAAACTTCTCCGAACTTGCTTTTTAAACAATCACTATTCTCTGATTCATTTTCCTCACATACTTAAAATGCATTTATTGCTAATGACCTACTTACTTATTTTCCTTACACTATCAAAAAATATGTTCAGTGTCTTCAGAAAGATCATTAAAAAAATGAAGGACTTCTCCCCACACTCCTTATTGCTTGCCTTCCTAGAACTTTTAATATTCATCCCTTTTCTCCTTGGTAGGTCCCCGTAATTAAGCAATTCTGAATTTGTTCATGCGTTCACTCTGAATTGGGGGTAGAAGTGGGGAAGAGACCCCTCTCCTGGCCTTCTTCTAGTTCACATGGGGTAGTCTAAAGGATGGAGAAAGGTTTTTTGTGGGGGGGGTAGTTAATTGGAATCCTCTCTTCCAGTTTTTCTGGTGCACCCTCAGTTTCGGGGAGTCAGGACCTGAGGAGGACTGGAATTATGCATATCTGGAGTGTGCCTGGGCAGCTGTATCCTAGGGAATTTTAAAACCAAAATAATCCATAGGGTTTGGGGGGTGGGGGTAAGGTTTACTGAAAAGATAAAGTTTTAGCTTCCCTCCTCGCCCTCCCCAATCTGCCTGTTCACTTGCATATAACACTAAGCAAGAAGTTATGCAAAGGGTCCAGCCTAATGCAAAGGGTCAGAGATTTTTTTTTTTTTTTTAAGATGAGACAGCTGGAAGAAATGTCTTCCAAAATTGGAGCAAAGTCTGATGCATGGATTGCCAAACTCCCATTTCTGCCCGTATTAAATTATTTCGGCATTTTGCTGGGCTGGGCTTTATTTCTAGTTGTTGAGGTGGTGTGAATCATTTGTATGCTTTGGGTTCCCTGCTTTCTGCAAACAGATGTTTTTATCTGTGCAACTCATTGAATAATTAGAGAGATGGACATGGCCCTGTATGTCCAGAGTGAACAAACACCACTTGGGGAGGATTTGGGCTTGTCCTTTTCAAATTGTCCATTGCCAAATCTCCCCAGCCATTGGGCAATTCAGATAAAGGTGTCAAGTGAGCTGAGCAGTGAAGAATTTATATGTGCAGCTAATTCTGCTCGTCCTACAATAAAACATCTTCCCATGGGGCCAAAAAGTCGGGGGGAAGGGAGGCTTATAAAAATGATCCTGTGTTCTTAGTCACTGACTACCCAGCTCTCCCTGGATTTCTGAGAACCTGCCAGGAGAAACTGTTGACTGAATGGAAGTTTCAAGAAATGCAGAGCAGAAATCAGTACAAGCCCTCCTCGAGTGACTTTTATTTCTGTTTGGAGGAAAAGAACACTTTGTTAGAATAACAAATCGTCGCTGCTTTTCAAGAGCAGAAAATGGTTCTCGTTCTGAAGGCAGATTCGTTTTAAGAGTGTGAATCATTTGGTTTAGGTTTTTTCTTTTTTCTTTCTTTTTTTTCCCCCCTTTTGTGGTGGAGGCTTGGAGATGATTAAATGTCCTGTCTGCAGGAAATTACCAGGAGATTTGAGTATTTTCCTGAATCAGCCTCAGATGGTACACAGCTTTGGGTGTAATACAAGAAAGCTCTGTTACCAGGCAATCTTTCTGCCGTGATAATCTCAACTCCCAGTCTTTCAAGCTTCTCCATCAACAGGCCTTTTATTTCTTATTTTTGGGGGTGTGCTTTCATTTAAGAAACTGAAATAACTCTCTCATTCCCTTCATGAGCTTTTTAAGACGGAACTTATTTTTTGAGACAGTTTTATCGAGCGCACTTCCCCACTGGCCTCCTCCCACTAACCTCAGCAGGAAAAGCTCTTGGCTGCTTTTCCCAAGATTTCCTATAAGTCGGGATTGGTATCCTTAGGGACACAGATGTCTCAAGGGAGGAGATGCGCCAGGGTTGGAGCTAGCGCTCACCAATTTGGTGGTGACATTTATGGTCTGCATAGAGCTGTGTGCAGAGAAGGCACAGTGGTTCTGTGTTGAGTTTACCATAAAGTGCATCGTGCATCGGCAATGTGGAGAATGGGCAATTAAGACTGTAAGGGACAACTGAGGGCAACAGCGTGCTGCTTTGTCAAGTTGTGCTTACAGAGATCTGCCATTTTTAATAATTTGGAAAACCAAATCTCAGAGATGCTCTACTCCCCCGGCCATTTTTCTTAATCTTTCCTGAAAGGTATCCCATCACATTAAGTACTTCCTAGCCACATCATCAAATAGGAGAGCCCTGGACGCATATAAACTCAGTGCACTATTCCAATGTCAATGAGAGGAAGCAGAGGGAGTAATTTTTTTAGCTACTAGAGCACAGAATGGTAATCCTTGTGGCATATAATGAAACTTTATGAAAATTGTAGCGAGAGTTTAAATGCAATGTTCAAAAAAAAAAAAAAACCCGTTTCACTGCTGCTATTTTTTATTTTCTCAAAATCTAAATGGCAAGGGATTCTTTTTCAGGATACTTAGCATTTGATTACCATGCAGTTGTATTGGTGACGTTCTTTTTCATATCCTGCTTCTCTGCGTGACAAGCAGGAGAAGACGCGCTTTTGCAGAGATTGTATCTGGACATTTTCCAGAACAATGGAAGGTGTAGGGGCGGCAGAGGAAACAGACAGACGCAGGTACTGTGGGACTTAGTGTCTGGGAAAACTCATGAATGATTTCCCTGCAAATTTAGCCCGGAGGCCTTTGAGAATTGCTTCATATTTGGCTTTTACCAGCCAGCCTGTGTATAGAAATCATGGTACCCATCACAGGGGGCTCTCTCGTCACAAAGCACCTTCCAAGAAGATGCCAGTCCACAGGGAGTTATGTACGTGACATTGCTTATCACCTCTTTGAAAATTTGTTTCATACCACTTTTTCTTAAAGCAAGCAAACAAAAACTATGACTGCTTGATTTGTTGGGAACATTTGCAAAAGGTTACTTTGCATTCACCTGGGCTGCTATAATTATGCATTTTATAAGTGATCAAGGTTCTGTTCAGGCTTCTGAGGATGAGCAAATATCTGTTGAGTTGGATTTCAGACAATCCCAGGGTTGTTTTTTTTTTAAGATTTATTTATTTATTTTAGAGAATGAGAGAGTGCGGGGTGGTGGTGGGGGTTTGTGGAACAGAGGAAGAGGGAGAGAGAGAATCTCAAGCATACTCCTTGCTGAGCACAGAGCCCTATGTGGGGCTCGATAATGACCCTGAGATCATGACCTGAGCCAAAAGCGATTGGACGCTTAACTGACTGCCCCACCCAGGTGCCCCTCAAACAATTCCACTTTTGAGCACTTGGCTGTCCAGCCTGGGGTAAAGGTCTCATATATGCATATTGTAAATGATAATAAACAGAATGATAGCTGTTAACTTACTGACTTTTTGCCAAGCATAGACTAAATGTCTCACCAACCTTTCTTAGACTTTACTCCACGGAAGAATTCTTCGAATAGTCTGTTTCAGTAAATCTGTGGTGTGACCTGGAAATTTGCATTTTAAGAAGCATCCCACGTGGGACCTTGGACTCTAGTTTGAAACACACTTTGCATTTTTGTTCATTATCATTCAAAATCCTCACATTAACCCAGATAGGTGCTATTATCATCCCTATTTCACAGATAAGGAAGAGTAGGCTCAGAGAGGTTCAGTAACTCCCTGGGGTCACATAGCTACTAAGTGGCCATGCAGGAGACCTGGACCTGTAACTCTCCAACTCCTCTGTCCCTGTGCTCAAGCTGATGCTCTTGGTGGTTGGGAGGTCTTCTCGCTACAAGTTGGATCTAGTGGCCCTTCCCCCAGCTCTCTCTTCCTATGATACTGGCATCTAGGAGACGCTAGTCCACAGGGACCCCTTTTATGCAGTCTGCTCTGGCTGAATTTAGGAAGGACTGAATAGGGGTGTAGGTGTGAATCCTTAATACTTAAGGATTGTCCAGCTAATTTGCCCTGAGTTCTCTAACTGCCAAGCCAAGATAAGTCAAGATTAGATTAATTCATTTGTGAGATGCTTTTCAGTCCCCCCCAGCTTTTGGAATCTTTTAAGGCAGCTCTGTCCCCCTCACAGGCCCTTTCACAATTCCCAGGGCCACTTCCTGTCTTCTCTGTACACTTCCACAGAGTCCTCCCGCATGACCCCTCATGGTTCCCATGCCCAGGGAGGTGGAAGCCTTTTCCTGATGCCCATAACCTGAGCACACCTGAAGCCCCTCTTTTTTTTTCAGTGTTCTATATAAACTGCCCCCAATCTGGGTAGAGTCCTGTGGAAAACAAATGCAAAGGAAATACTGAGAAGAGAGGCAGAGATGAGGAGTCTCATTTAGACCTCTTCCTGATTCCCCCTTGGCCTGACCTGATTTCCCTTGCCTCTGGGCACACGGACGGGTGCTGATTTATCTTGCTTAATTGCTGCAAGATTGTGATATAGGACAAACCACTTAACCTCATGAGCTTTGCCTCCATTATCTGTACAGTGGAATGCTCCTGTCAACCCTTTCTCCTTTGGGTACAAGTGACATAACGACCATGGAAGCACTTTGGGCTTTGTTTAAACACATTCTGAGGGTGTGCTTTTGTTGCCTTCAGGCAAGCAGTGGTTCTCAGTCTGTGTTCCAGGGAGCACCCATTGGCAAATTGCTCTTCCAAACAGGAAAGCAAAAAATGATTCCATGTATATTTGCAAAATGTGACATCCTGTGCCTTTTGTTGAGGAATCACAGTTCATGCTAGTACATTAAAGGCTCTGAGCCCTGTTTGGCTTTGCGTGTTCCCTGTTAATGGGGTCCCAGAACCCCTTTGCAGCGTCACCCATCACCGTGCTGCACCACGCAGATGGGGGGGAGCTGCCAGGCTTTAAGATGGCAGCTACTACTTACTAGCAGGGTGCCTTTAGACAAGTCACTCACATCTCACAAGCTCCATTTTCCCTTCTCTCTGAAAGGGTAATAATAATGGTACCTACCCCACAGAGTTTTAAATAAAGTTACGTAAATTAAGAGATTGCCTTCCACCTGTCGGAAACATTTGTCTGAGCCCTCTGGGAGCATCATTCTCTCCTTCTGGCTTTCTTCTCTCTCTAACCTTCTATATGTCCCATTTGCCATATTTTCCTTTCCTTGTTCTCCTCCACTAGTTTTTCCTAAGTTGGACTGCTCTTCTCCTCTCTCTCTGTGTTCTTCTGTTGTTCATTTTCGTTTGCTCGCTTGCCAACATCTGTCCTTGGCTGCATGTCATCACATACTGATGACTCCCAAATTGACGTGTTCAGCCTGGACCTCTCTCCTGTGCTCCAGACTTATGTACACACGTCTCTTTTTAGTGTCTTTATTAGATATGAAACAGGCTTCTCAAACATCACATGTCAAAGCACAACCCTAGATTTATTCCTTAGCCTGAGCCTTTACCAGGTCAGCAAATGGACCCCCACCCCCCGCCCAGCCATCTAGTTGCTGAGCTACAAACGTTGGGCATCTTTCTGTTTTCCATACACTCCCTTGTCCAGTCCAGTGGGAATAAGTCCTTGCGTCTCAACCTCAAAAATATATTCCATTTGGGACATGGGGAAGGAAGAGGGCAGATGGCTTAGAGCGGGGTTTCAGGTAATTTCATGGGGTTCTGAAGGAGCTTATATTGAGTATGGGTTTCATGGGGATAGGCAGTTGTCAAAATTGATCAGTCTTCCATGTAAAATACACATTTTGCTGTGTGTAAATTACACCTCCCTAAAAAAAACTTAAGATATATATCCCAAAGGGGACCACTGCTCAGTGTGTCTGCAGGCATGACTTCCGAATGCCGCCATCATGCCTTACTTTGATTACTCAGTCACCTTCCCAAATTCCTAGTGTTTCTAAAGCTTAAATCAGATTCTCTCGCTCCCTTATTAGCACTTTCAAATAGCTTCCCATGACCGTAAGGACAAACTGTAAACACATTACCATGAGCTATGAGACCCCCCCATTCCCACCCCAACAACACCAGCACAAACTTTTCTCAGTAAGGACATCTCCCAACCACTAGTACCTGTGCTCCAGTCATACCAGCCCTTTGACCACCCAAGCCTCTGCCTGCCTTAGGGCCTTTGTACCTGCTGTTCCTTTTTGCTCAGAATGCTCTAGAACTTTGCCTGGCTGGCTTCTCATCACTGGCCTTCTTAGCTTGAATGTCATTCTACCAAAGGACTCCCTACCTGGCTTGGCTTCACCACCATCCCCCAACTCCCCAACACACAGACACTCTGTTTTTGCCACATTACCTTACGAATTTTTGCTCAAAGCACTTCTCAAGATAGAAGTGTTTTTCAATGTGATAACTGTCTTCCTCTCCCTCCTGAAGGGCACAGGCCTGCCACCCAGTGGGGGTGCACTAAATTGAATGACTGCCACCTAACTCAGTGTCTGATACAGCAACTGCAAGAAAATTGTTAGTTAATAAACAGTTTTAAAGTTCTGTTTATTACTCTTCTCCTTCTCTCATCTCCTTCTTCCTTGGTGATAGGAAAACTAACGTGCTTTGTGACCGCACTAAATCCACATATTTAATGTTTCTGACCCTCAAGTTTGTTTTGTTTTGTTTAATTATAAAACAAGGTCAATGATAGCTGCCCCTTGTAGAGGCCTATAAACTCTTTGGAGGAAGGTGTTATCACAGTAGGAATGAGGCTTTAGTGTTTTATCACCTTTTAAAAATTGTCCCCATAGCTAATGGTTTTCTTTGAAGACCCTGAGCCTTTGAGTTCTCCTGCTGAGGAAATCTTACCAGATCAGCTGCTGCCCTGGGAACATTACTTGAGATGCAAAGATTTTTTTTTTTCTTTTTAAAGATTTTATTTATTTATTTGAGAGTGAGAGAAAGAGCGCAGAGGAGAGGGAGAGGGAGAGGGAGAAGCAGACTCCCCGCTGAGCAGGGAGCCCATGTGGGGCTCGATCCCAGGATCCTGAGATCAAGACTGGAGCCAAAGGCAGACGCTTAACCGACTGGGCGACCCAGGCATCCCGAGATGCAAAGATTTTTAAGATTCACTGGAAGTCCCACAAATGGCTTTGCAACTCACAGGGCAGTAAACATGTATATGTATTTTATTTATTTATTTTTTTTTTTATTTGACAGAGAGAGAGAGAGAGAGAGAGCGAGAGAGGGAACACGAG
Source organism: Zalophus californianus (assembly GCF_009762305.2). Taxonomy (NCBI): domain Eukaryota; kingdom Metazoa; phylum Chordata; class Mammalia; order Carnivora; family Otariidae; genus Zalophus; species Zalophus californianus. The sequence continues at coordinate 31,851,829 of NC_045595.1, read as the reverse complement.
CAGGGGCAGAGGGAGAGGGAGAAGCCGGCTTCCCGCCGAGCAGGGAGCCCGATGCGGGGCTTGATCCCAGGACCCTGGGATCATGACCTGAGCCAAAGGCAGACGCTTAACAACTGAGCCACCCAGGCGCCCCTATATATATTTTAATCTCGTGGAGAAAATCTTGCCCAGAGAACAAAGGTGGACTGGATGTCTAATGCCTGAGACTTCCTCCCCTCCCTGCTCCCGAAGACCCTCACCCAACATCATTACTGGAGTGCTCATTTAAAAATCAGAACAAAGGATTGTATATTCTAGAAAAGAGTGAAAATCAGCAAGTATTGGTGAGGAAGACAATGTCCTTCCCTAGGTAGGAAGAGAATAATACTGGCATTTCTGAAAACCTGCAGGCCCCGGCTTATTTAGACTATTCATCCAGTCACTAGAACAGGAAAAGTGCAGAGGGTTTATTTGCTTGGAGGTCTGGTTGGAAGCATTAAAGGGCCCTTTCAGAGCTCAGGGGGCAGCACTGTGATTGATGAACAGTGTCTGCTGTGGACAGGAATCGTCTTTGGTCTTGTCCATAAAGAATGAAATTGTTAGCTTTGGAAGGGCCCAAGGAGATTATCTAGTCCAACTCTTGACCTGGTAACTACTAAACCGTGTTTTGGGGGCTTTAGAAAAATAATCATGAGCTTGGCAAAGTAATAACCCTTAACTTTTTAGGCCTTTGTTTTCCTCATGGGTCTCTTCAGTGCATTCAACATGGCGCACTATAGCACCTCCTAGGAATGTTTGGTGGGATCCTCCAGTTAAGTGTGGGAAATTCTGCATTTACCATATCCCTTCTGAAACACACATAAGGCAGAGTAAACATGGTCAAGGTCCTGAGAAGTTCAACTATAAAGAAACCTATCTAACATTGTTTCCCAAATCTTTGTGATCCTAGGATGCTTTTCAGGGACACCTGTTGCCATCTTGTAGAGCACTCTTCTTTAGATGATGTCATACGATGTTTGGGAAGTGGGGGATATATTCGTTTCCTAGGGCTGCTATATCCAAGTGTCATAAACTTGGTACAACAGAGCAACAGAACTGTATTCTTCCATAGTTTTGGAGGCCAGAGGTTTGAAAATCAAGGTGTCACCAGGGCCATACTCCCTCCAGAAGCTCTGGGAGAGAATCCATTCCTTGCCTCCTCCAGATATTGGTGCCTGCCGACAGTCCTTGGTGTCTCTTGGTTTGTGGGAGTGTCACTCCTAGTATCTGCCTCTTCTTCACGTGGCCACCTTCTCTCTGTGTGGCTCTAAAATCTCCCTCTGCCTTTCTTTTATAAGGTCATTTACAGTGACATTTGGGCTCACCCAGATAATCCAGAATAATCTTCTCATTTCAAAATCCATAGTTTTAATTATATCTGCAGGGACCCTTTTCTCAAAGAAGATGACATTCACAGGTTCCAGGATTTAGGACATGGACATATCTTTGGGGGGGTCATTTTTCAGTCTCACTCAAGGATCAGGAGACCTGCATCCAGTCCTTGCTTTGCCAAGAGCTCCGCCCACCACAGCTACATGGGGCAGCAGTTAGAATGGTTACGTTGGGACACAGGGCCCATTTCTTTACCCTCAAAACCTCAGTCCCCTCAACTATTAAATGGGATGTAGTTGTACATACTTCATAGGATGATTATAAAGGTTAAATGAGATAATTCTTGTAGTGCACTTAGCACAGGTCAGTACTAAGTATTAGCTTGTTACTCTCATGGCATGTTTTTACTATTGTTGCTGCTCCTACCTCACTAAACCATGTTCTTTCTCCTTGAACTTTCTTGTCAAATGAAGTGATAGGGACTGCTTCATCACACAAAATATCCAGGTTCCTCTTACAACTAGTGGATGGTTCTGGACCTCTGAAAGGCCTCCTTTTATTTTTCAGATCTTTTCACGGAAGTATAATATAATCAAGGAAAGTGAACATGAATGTTCAGCTCAGGGAGATTTTGTAAACTGACCACACCCATGTCACCACACACATCAAGAAGCAGATGTCATCAGGGTCCCAGAGCTGCTTCTGTGAGCCCTCTTCTGGGCTTTTCTGCACTAACCATTAGCCTTCCTTCCTTCCTTCTAGCATCATAGATTCTTCCTGTTTTTATATCTTAAATGGAACCATACAATAGGTACTCTTGAATCTGGCTTTCCCTCAATGTTTTGTTTGTGAGATTCAATCATTTTGTTGTATATAGTTGCAAATCATTAATTTTAATTATTTAGTATACGGTTCTTAAATAGACCACAATGTATCCATTCAATTGTTGGTGGGTGTTTGGTTAATTTCTAGTTAGAGGCTGTTACAAAGAGTACTGTTTTGGTCACTCTAGTACTATCCACGTATCCACAAAAGTTTGAGTCAAGAACTTTTTTTTTTTTCCCCATCTAGCCTATTTCAGGTGCTCTGCAACACAGAGAGCATCTCGTAATCAAGGGTCATGGCTGCTTTGAAGGAATCATTCTCCTTCGTTCCTGCCCACCACGTTCCGAAACTGTTGGCCACGCCGACATTTCCATGATTTCTGAAATCTCTTTGAACCACCACACTTTGCAGAATACTCTTCTCTTGGCCTACCTTCCAGTGGGCTGGGACCAGGTGTGGTCATTTCAAAGTAGTCGACACCCAGCCAGGGACACAGCTCCACATCCTGGCATCCCTCTCAGTGCAACCCCACTCATTTACTCGTGCCTCTGCTGCCAGTGGGAAGTCTACCCCTCCCTCCCTGACTGCCTTAAGGAGAGATGATATGGGCCACAGATGTCCCTTTCCTTCTCCATCTGAGGCCCCCACTGAAGTAAGCCTACACACCCATTTCATAATCCCAAGCCTGGCACTTGGAACAACCCAAACTGTCTTATAGATTAGAGCATGTCCGACTGAAGGTTGGGGGCAGAAGGGTGGAGGGAGGAGTTGGCACAAAGTGGTAGTGTGATGTGGGCACGAGCCAAAAAGTTGGCGCTGTTGCTGACAAAGGTTGGGAGCTGCTGGCTTAACTCAGCCATATAATTTTCCTTTTGTCAGGGGAAGGTTGGAACTCATGCTTCAGCTGTTCCTGGTATTATATGCATGAGAGATTCTTTCCTAGATCCCTGAACTGAGTTTGGTCATGGATGAAGCATTGCTACCATACGGTGACTGGTAGAATCCCATTTGCGGCTTTGCTTGGAGTTCCATTAATTTGTGCCAGATTACACATGTCAAATCCGGAATTCCCTGGGGAACTGTAAGATGGATATTAGGCATAGTTACCAAAACATTCAGAGAGAGGAGATCTCAATGAAACTAGGCTTGTCTTGTCCCTTTGTCTTGTTCATTTTGTCCCTTTTTATGATTGGTGGCCTTCAAATATGTCTATGACAGGTGGAGTGGGGAGGGGGGCATAGGAAACAAAACATTGTGTCTTTGTTATGCTCCTGTGTTTATTTTGTATTGCCTGGTGACCAAGAAGTGGCAATGAAAGTGGGGCTGTTTGGGAAGGGTGAGGTTGACTCTGGAAGATTTCTTATCTGTTAAAGTCAACAAAGAATTAAGCCATACTTTTCTAGAGGATGATAATCTCTCACAAAAATGGGCAAATAATTGAGCAACTGCTATGCCAACTTCCTTTGGAGATTTAGTTATAATAACAGCTGTCATTTTTTATACCTTTTTTAGATGACCAGCAGTGCCATGGGTCTCTGTCATGGGTCCACAGACTTTTTTTTTTTTTTTTTGTAAAGGGCCAGATGTTAAATATTTTAGGCTTTGCAAGTAAAGAGGCAAAGCTGTGGACACCATGTAGGTACTTACATAATGATAGGACAGATTCCCACGCAATTTTTATTGACAGAATTCCCAGAGTAATGATAATAATTGAGCATAACATTTTCATAATATGGGTCTGCTAGTGAGAAGAAGGAAATTCTTTTTTGAGGAGGTGGAGATTGGCATTACTGTTCCCTGTCATGAAATTGATGGCACACGTTTATTGCAGAAAATCACCTTTCACTCATGGGGCAGGTGGTGGGGTGGATTTGGCCTGGAGGCCATAGTTTTATTTACATTGTTGCTGAGCCGTTCGTGTCAGTAATGCTTACGTTGGGCTGCAGAGGACAGGGAAAAACTCAACATTGACATAAATGTGTTAGGCATTTATTTCTCTCCCTGTAAAAGAAGTTTAGAGGTGTCATAGTGACCTCGGTTTATTTTTTCTGCCCTGCCAATCTCAGCATAAGGCTTCTGTCGCCAGAATCACCCCCTGGTACCAGCTCCTGCCATCACATTTGCATTTCAGTAAGCAAGAATAAAGGGGGAAAGAAGCACATAGCTCCTCTTTTTTAGGGAGACCTCTCAAAGTGCCCCCCAATCCTACCACTGTCTCATTGGCAGGGCATGGTCACATGATCACACACCTCTGCAGAAGAGGCTGTCTACTCCACCTGTTAGTGTGCTTAGAGAACAGTTGGAATCCTAACTCCTGAGGGGGCAGGAGAGATGTTAGGATTAGCAGCTAGAGTTTTCTGCCGTGTGGCCCAAGGGTAGAAGGTGAGCCTTGGAGAGAGTGCCATCTTCCCCAAGGCCATGAGGTAGCAGGATTTGACCAGGTCTGCCCAATTCTAGTCTTCTGTCCCTCTCCCTAAGTCTACCCTTAAGCATTGTGGGAAGGTCCACGTGCATAACATAAGGAATGAGATGACGAGTGATCTGTATCCTTGATCCTTCCAAAAGACGTTCCCAAAGTACCTATAAGGAAGGATGATGACTATCATCCTTCAGTGGTCAGTGGAGAGCCCAGTGAAGACTGGACCAGGGCACATGGCTGTGGTTAAAGCCTCAACGACACCTCCTACTTCTCCCTAAACATTAATGCACATCTTGAGAATCCTACCAAACCTTTTCAGCAGTCACACAGAACAGGAAGCAAATACAGTGACTATCAAGCTCGGGCATGCAGAAAGGAAGCTGACAGGACTTGTCATAAGCCCACTTCCCTACCAAGCTGCATGGAGGCAAGGACATAGGAGCAAGGAAACAGTGCCTGGGCATGAGGACTTCTAAAGTGACACTGCTCACTACTATGGCCTGGCATTTAGCCGACCAGGCTCACAACTTCTTATCCTGAACGGGAAGCTGGGGAAAGGTGGGTATGAGACCTCAGGTTCCTCTGCTTACTACATATACAACATACTTCTACATATTCCGTGTTTGTGGATGGAATCTGAAACTTCATACCCATATGTGTGTCTGTATGTGTGTATATCTATGAGTAATGTATAAATACAGATGTAGGCACAAATGTTCAGCTATTGGAACATTTGAATGCTTGCTAAGTACCAAATCATTTAATTCCCGTAATCCCACAGTAGCCCTTTGGGGTACCAGCATCATCACCATGTTAAAGACAAGTCAGTACAGTGTTGAGAGGGTAAGTAACTTGTTCAAGACCACAGGGCTGTGCATGGCAAATCCAGGCACTTGAACTTGAGTCTTCACTTTCAGCTCTACTACTTTTGACTGTAATACTTAAGTCACCCTGTAAGCTAAAAGCTGTAATAGCATTTCCAACAAAGATCATGGGATTACCACAGCGGGAATGATTAATATTGACTTGGGGGGAGAAATGGGCAAAGCTTTCAAGAGGTGGGGACATTTGAGCTGGACTCAGTGAGTAGGATCATGTGGGCGGGAAGAATGAAATCCACTGAAACAGATGATTATTCGTCCAAGATGTAACACAATCTACTATAATAATAAATAACTAGCCCTGGCTAGTGAGGAGATGAGAAATGGATTCAGGGGCCCCGTCTTTTTGTTCCCCTTCCTCTGAATATTCCCATCACCATAAAAATAGCAGATCCGTGTTCCTGAGGTGGCTTCTTGTCTAGCGCAGTCTTGTCTGTCAAGTTGGGGGCCAGGCGCAAAGCTTCTTGCCAGGAGATGACTTGCACTGAGGTTTAATGGCCTGGTATAGAACTGTGTGTTCCTCTTTCTACTGTATTCGGGACTTTGGTTTGTCTAAACTGGGCTGTGTGTGATAATGGAAAGGAATAAAGCTCATAAATAAAAGAGGAGGTGAAAGTAGGTTTTAGTAATGAGGCTCCTGCTTGATCGCATCAGCAAGCTAAGGAAAGAGCCATTAAATATTTATTGAATTGTTGCATTAACATTTTCACTGCCTGCTGCGGACACTAAAACTCTCTGGAGAGTGCAGTCGTCTACCACCAAAGAGCGGAGGGAACCGGGGCTGAGCCGAAACCGACACCTCTATTATTACGGACTTCCATCTGTCTGAGGGGCCCAGAGAGACTGTGCGAATAACCACCAGTTGCTAGAGGAGACTTGGTTGAGGTCAAAGACAGTGAGACAGTGCACAGGCGGGGATGGAGCATAGCAGGCGCCCTACCTTGAAACATCTCTTGGGCAGCGAGCCAGCAGATCCCAGGCACATTCCAAACTGCCCTTTAATTTTTTTCCAAGGCCACTGTCTCTCGAGCGTTTTGTTTATGATTAGTTTAATTATGATAAACTGTGGTAAGATGTAGACCCTTGGCTCTTCTTCCCACCCCACCCCCACCCCCCACCCCCCGCCTTCTTCTTAGTGGAAAAGATTCTTTAAATGGGGCTGTGTGAGGCTGGGTGAGAGAGTGCAGATTGCCTCAGCAGACCCAACACTCTCCTCTTGTGGTCGGTCACCTTCCAAATAAGGCATGCTGTAGGTATTCCAACTGCTGTAAGGTCTTGAGCTGGTCAAGGAGTCAATTATTATGCATTAAAAAGCAATTCATCATCTAGAGTAGTGAACTCTTGTGTTATTTTTAGGCCAACCTTTTAATTTATGTGGCGTGCAAGAACAGGGTTTCTCACGTGAACTTCTGGAGGGTTCATGGAACAATACCCAGGGTAGGGAGTGGGGCGCCCAGCAGGAGTAGGTCTCTGAACAACTTTGCGATAATCCCATAGTTGGCTAGTTTTTAGCAAGGACGTTGGAGTCAGACAGTAGTCCAACTTCCAGTTCTGCCACTTGGCACTTTGATGATGTCGAGTGGGTCACTTATATGGCCTGAGTCTGTTTCTCTGCCTGTACAATGGATTCATTATGGGATGTACCCCAACAAATTGCTCTGAGGACAAGATGAGATAGTGCACATAAAGCCACTGGGATAATACTTGGTACATAGCAATCGCTTCATCAGTGCTAGCTGTTGTTACTATTTCTTAAACTTTTAATTCTAACCTAGAACTTTCTAGCCTTTGAGACTTCCTGTAAGGCCAGACAGGAGGTGAATCTCAAATCACTAAATCATGGACGTTCAGAACTGGAAGGTACCAAGAAAAGATCATCAAATTGGGCGTCGGCAAAGTCTGGCACTCTAGCCACATCCAGCCTGCGATCTTTTCTGTACATTGTTTTGGTGGAACACATTCAGGCCCATTCATTTATGTTTTCTCTATTTCTCTATGGCTGTGCTCCTACTGCAAGGGCAGGTGTGACAGAGATGATACGAACTACATGCCCTCAAAGCCTAAAAGCTTGACTCTCTGACCCTCTACAGAGCAGGTTTGTTGACCCCAATCTAATCCACTTAGGATTTGCCCCTCAGGAAACCAAGGCTCAGAGGAGGACAAAGACTTGAAGAGATACAGTGCCAAGTCTTGATCATAAGCTCCCTGACTACTCTCATGCAGTTGTGCATCTTGCCTCCTGGCTTGGTAGGAAAGGGATCATAGAAACACCAGGGAGAGCTCATGCTACTCGTGTATTGAAAACCAGAGCAGAAGTGCTGTTGACCAGCAAATAGACCAGTCCTGCCATGGAGGAAACCACTTCTTAGAGGTAAAGGATCAACACTTGGATGATGCAGGATCATGCCCACCACTCCGGTGCTCAGCTGAAGGAGTTACAACCTCCTGCTCAGTGTTCTCCAACCAGTCAACCAGTGGGTGGGGAGGGGGCACGCTTCCATTGGGTCCTTCTAGCGTGTGGTGGACCTGGCTGGGCACAGTCAGTGGGGACCAAGTATGAACTTTCCTGAAAGAGAAAGCTGGTGAGGGAAGTCATTTTCATAGGCTTTTTGCTTCAGAGCCCATCCCTATGCTGAATGCCTCCTCTTTTATCATTTTGTTGAGTGTCCTATTTGAAGCACGTCATTGAATCCTTCTAACAGCCTTACAAGATAGGAAACTGTTGTGACCCTCATTTTACAGAGGAGGAGGTAGAAGCTTGGAGTGGTTAACTGACCTAGTCAGGGTCACGAGACCAGTGGTGGAGCCAAGGCCTGAATGAGGGCTATCAGATTCCAAAGAAGAGAGGCATATATTAGAGATGAGGGAAGACTGTCAGCATCGGTATAGACTATGCCCATTACTTTTTTTTTTTTTAGACCCTCTTGGGTTAATTCATACACATTCTTAATCACTTTGTTATAATGTCCCCAGTGTGTTGCATTAAAATGTGAATTCACCCATAGGAATGTCTGACCAGAAAAGCGATAAATCTTGTCTGCGTCTAAAGCGGTAAGAGACTCCTATCCTTGGATGGTTCATCAGAGAGGGGGTTGTGTCTGTTGTACACACTGATGAGTCCCCAGAGCCTAGAACAGGGCCTGGCATGTGTTAGAAGCTCAGTAAATATTTGTGGTGTATTGGACAAACTAGAATTCAAGATGTGAAATGTTACTAGCTTAAGTCACCAGATGTAACTGGACTGCTGTGCTCAAAGGCAAACCCGATATGGGTGAAGGGGCCCAGACTCAGACTGGGAAATTGAAAGCTTCAGACTTGCAGATCGGGAGGCGCAGCAGTGAGGAACAGACACCCAGATGCGAGCAAGTCCCTGATCTCTGACCCCTCACCAGAGTTCTTGGCCTTATGTGTGAAATGGACTGTCTGCCTCTCAACAGAAATGCTAAAGAGTGGCTTGTGACTACTGCGCTCCCTCCAGAGAAAGTGTGCTGAATGCAGCCTTGGAGGACGTAAGGCGTGCCGGGACTGGGGGCATGTCCCAGGCAGAGGGACCAGCACATACAGAGCATGCCTGGAGTGTCGAGGGACAGCAAGGGGGAGGATCTTGGGGCTGGAGCCAGGATGGGTGAGCAGGGAGGAGGGAGATGCCAGGGTACATAAGGCCTTGCTGGCCTGGAAGAGGAGTTTGGTTTGCACCCCTTGCTGGACGGGAAGCCCACGTTGGGCTTCACACGCTGCAGTAAAGGAGGCCTCCCGGGGTTGCCAAGTTCCGAATTTCAAGTCAAAGCAGTTTTAGCCAAAAGGGACTTTATTGGCTCATGGGAATTCAGAGGGGTGGCCCTTATTTCAGGCACTGCTGGGGGTGTGTTCTTGCACAGTGTCATAGGGACTCTGTCTCTTCTCCTGCATCTGTACCGCTTTGTATTGGCTTCATTTCCAGGCATGCTCTCTCCACCCTTCACCAACGATGACCGTGGACAGTTATCGACCTAAGAGTGCCAGGATCTCAGGAGCAAGGCTTCCTCACACTTCCAGTGCCCTTAACGGTGCCCTCCTCATGAAAAAAAAAACATTGATTGGCCCTGTCTTGTTGGCAGACGCACTCCTGAACTAATCAAGGGCAGGGGAGAGTGGCGTGGGATGCTCTGGTTGGTTGATTTGGGTCATACGCCCGCCCATAGGCAAGGTAAACTTGACCTCTCTATAGCCCAGCGGTTCTCAGTGTGGTCCACTCCTCCCTCTCTCACAGGGACATTTGCCAATGGAAAATACCAACAGGTGAGAAACCCACTATAGCCCCATGAGGATATAGCTGCGCAAGGAGAACTTGTAATGCAGACCCAGGAATGGCCTGGCTCTCAGAGCCTTCCATAAAACCTGCTGGTGGGTAATGCTATGGTTAAGAGCAAAAATCAGCATTTCCTTTGGTGATCAAGGGAAGGAAAGCGGTGATGGCTTCTGAAATTCTGAGTTCCCTTCTACCTCTGCTCCTTAAGAGTTTTCAGGCCTTGAGCAAGTCATTCAGCTTCTGTTTTCTGTTCAGGAAAATTGGTGGAAAAAGACCCCATCTCACCAAGTGTTGGGGAGGTTTGGATTGAAGCTCCTCCATGTAAAAGCAATTTAGAAACTGATAAGCTACCCAAGTAATGCATCCTAGAGACAGTCTCTTCTGCACAGAGTGCTTTGCTACCCATTGTGTGTTCTGCAGAAGAGTCTCCGCATGAAGAGGCATCCATTATAGTGTGGGTGGTAGGAACAGCCTTGCAGTACAAGACGGCAAGCAGAAAAATACCCCCCCAAAAGTGGGAGGGATTCAGACCTGGACAATGGGATATGTTGGGGGTGCAACAGAACCAATGAGCTGTAGGGCTCAAGGAAAAGGGCTGTGTAGTCCTCAAGGCATTTACTGTGTAGCTTCTTTCCATTTAGGGGTTGAGCCTTGTTAGTTACAAAAGGTTGGTTGTGTGGTTTATTGGCAAGTAATAATCTTTCACGCTGAGTCTCCATTTGACAAGACTATGACCGGTACTACAGTTCATACAGTTGCAATTTTTTTTCCCCCTTAGGTTGTTAACGTATATATTTTTCTTTACGGAAAGGGGAAAGATTGTCAAGAGTTTTAAGGTAGTAAATCCTATTGAGGAAATGTCTGATAAATTTGTATATCAAAGGAGCTTACTTTAAATCACAGTTTTAAATTCCAGCTTTGGGTAAGGAATCAATAAAGAATTTCCTTTAAGGGTTAAATTCTCGACCTATTTTTCAGCTTCCCTTAAGTCCTGTTACCAGCCAAGGTAGTGTGTGATCATGGTTTCTGTGGCATCTACTATTATTGTTTAATTCTGTTTCCTAAGAGAGTCCATCAGGATAAAAGATTTGCCACATTTTGCAAAAGGGAGTGGTGTGGGGTGTCTTTTAAAAAAGGGGTGATACATTATCAAATGAAGGGACACAGTTTTCCAGCTGGATTTGTCTCATTGGCTTTACCTCTCACTCCTTTGATGTGAATGGTGATTGATCTGTGGTTCAAGTCACCACCTGCCTGATAGCTAGAGAGGTTGACCTTTTGCTCTTCACGTGGCAGACTTTAATTATTAGCCTGCAACTGACTGACTTTGTGCCTGTCCCCACATTCACAGGCTGCTGCACATTAAGTACCTCTCCTTGGTCCTTTCTGATTGGGAAGTTATTGGGGGAAGAGAGGCAATTTCCCTTTGGCGTTGACTAGAAGGGTTTTTTTTCCCCCTAATTAGTTGCCATTTGCCCATTATTAAGTGCTTTCCTTGAAATGAGGAAGGAAGACAGAGGAGGAGTTAGGTGAAGCAGGTTTCTGCCAAGACAGATCATTAGCAAGAAGTTAATGGGAATGACTCATGAAAATTAACTGATGTTAAGTGAATTATTTCTAATGTGCATTTTAATTTTTATCTGGTGAGATGGTGGGCTGCCTTTTTAAAAAAAGAAGTATTAAGTGCTCAGCTTTCTGTTGCACAAATGTTCAGCAAGTAAAGTTTCAGTTACATAAGTTGGACAGGGGATGGACTTTAAAGTTTCATGGATTGGGGTGTGCAGACCAGGGGAGGGCCCATCAGTCTTCCTGACCCATCTAGAGAGTGAATGGCTGATTTCGCAGTTGGTGACAAGCTGGTGAAAACCAGTCCAGACCCAAAGTCACTTTGATCTCAAAATTATTTTACACAGCCCCTTGTGTTTCAGGCCCATTAGAAAATGAAATTCCATGCTGTAATTCCTAATTGAATTTATTCAATAAAAATCAATTTGAGTTGTCAGCTCAGTAGTATCCCACACCCGAAGGCCTATCTCTTGTGATAATCTTTGTATCTCATCCTATGGCTAAAGAAACTTTAGGAGGAAAACAGTTAATTCTATCCTATGTCATGGTTAGGGCCGGGGTCACTTAAATTATGACCTACAACACTTTGAGTCTAGGCATTCCTTCCTTTGAAATGGTGTCGTATTAAGTTGGGGAAAAAACTTTGTGCTTGGCTCCTAATTGCTGCAAAATTTTGCAGAGCTAAACAATGGAATCAAAAGAATCCACCTACCATTCTGGAGGTTATATATGATGCAAGACAAAAGGATGGCAAAATAAAATGTCTTTCTCTCTTGAGAATAATAGTCATTTTAGAGTGTTACTCTTTTAAAATCAGAATGCTTAAAGGTAATCTGTAGCCTATAAATACATGGCAAGGTAATATAAATAGGATGTGCTGCCTCAAAAAGAACCTCACTTCTATCTTCCTTGCACATTAAAATGCATACATAGTGATGGCTGCAATTATTAAACTGTATTTTGGGGGCTTTCTGTTCAAATGAGGAAAAAGAAACATTATATAGATCACTAAAATGTTATCACCTGATCGGGGAGCCTGGCCTTCTGGAGAAGAATTGTATACTGGAAACTGACCAGTCAAGAGGCCTAGATTCTAGGGGCAGCCCTGCTAGCCAGCCTGGTGGCTTTGGACAAGTCACATGACCTGTTTTGGTTTCAGGGTTTTCACCTACAAAATGAGATGTTCGACTATGTGATCCCAAATATATGAGTTTTGAAAAATGGACTTCAGATTGACCCACGAAGACCTTCCTGTGAATAACTATTGGTAAACCTGGCAATGAACCCTGTGGGTAGATCCTGCCCCCTCCTTCTCTGGGATTCCTCCCTGTATTAGGGGGCAGGAAAACCTGAGAACTTCAAGAACCACTTTTTACCAGGGACTTTACTGAAACAAAGGTAGGGGCGTTGCATGGGTGAGTAAGACCTTTGGCTGTGAACTGGATCCAGCTGCTCTACCTCTCAAGTTTAAGCATCTGATTCAGTGGTCCTCACTGTGTGGTCCGCAGATTAGCGGCATTAGCCTTGCCATCACGGGGAAACATGTTAGAAATGGAGATTCTCAGCCTCCACCCATCCCAGACCCACTGACAAGCAGAAAGTCTGGGGCTGAGACCCCCAGGTCTCTCTATAACAAGCCCTCCATGTGATTCCGTTGCACATGAAAACTTTAAAACCACTGATGTAACTGAACCGAGACCACAGGCCTTATCACGTATAGAAACTAGAAGATCAAAAAGAAAAGAGACTTTTATTCTAATGTCCAAAGGTGGGTGTGGGGCTAGGGGTGGGGTGAGGGTTACCTGACATGATCACCAAGATCCCTGGAATAAAGTTTTAAAATGACAACTACAGCAGTGAGGTTTTCCAAGGGAGATGGGTGCACACAGGAGGGATTTGGTCTTTAGTGATATGCGGGAGAGACCGGACTGACCAGTCTTTTAAAAAGGGAGAAAAGTCATCTTTGCCGAAATACCTGTGTTATTGGCCAACGGAGAGCACACAGCGATTCACATACCTGGTCCTTTCACCAGTGCTTTCTGCTGTTCCTTGAAAGCTCTGAGGCCAGATTTGGGTTTCACACCATAGAACCTTCAGCTAGAGAATGTGTAGCTTGCGGGTTATACTGGATTTGAAACTCTCTCAGGAATCATCTGTTGGTCCAAAAGAAGAATCTCCCCCATGCCTCCCTGGATTTCAGTGATCGGCTTGGTTGAGGGAATAGTTTTATCACCAAGTCAAAACCCCTGAATTGCTCAGTATATCCTCCTGAAGTCTACTTGAACACATCTCTCCCCTTCAAGGTTCTCATTTTGCTTTAAGATCTTCTGTTGGTATGAGCATGGAGTCGGATTCCAAGTAGAAGCTGCAATCGACCCATGGAGCATGGATTTCTGAGTCCTCTGAATGCTCCAAAAGTAGAGGGACAGTAGGAGATGAGGGCCACTAACATTTATATAGCCTTGATGACAAGAATTCGAATCCATTTTTCCCTAGTTTGTTCCAGATTGAGAAACCTAGTATACCCCAAGGGGTGGTTCTCCTGTCCGTCTTCATCTAGCCATCCAACCCTTTTAGTTGTGGAACTCTTGGAAATACTAGAATTTTTGGCAGATCATTTTAAGGGAATAAAATTAAACCATTTTTTTTTTTTAAGCAAGGTTTGGAAAATTGAAAAAAATTTTTCCAATGTCATCTATCCAATGAATACACAATTTTTCTTTTAGAAAAATGGTCTGGAAACTATCCTATGCTTCTTATCTTTTACTATTAATTTACCCCATTGACACCAAGTGGCTAAATAACCGAATTCTACGTCCTTTTAGGCAGGATATCAGTGTTATAGTGTCTATCTTTGGCTACAAAATAACACACACATTGATCAAAATTTGACAGCCCAGTCTTTCAGCACGCAGGGTACACTGTTGTATGCCGTGACACTCTGGTTGAGAACCTTTGGTCTGCTGACCACCTCAATGTAATCATGTATGTGTATTATGTATACAGTTGTTATCTTTTGAGCTGTGATCCACTTGAGTCAAGGACTGTGCCTTATTCTTCCTGTATCCTGGTGACCAAATAAAGCCTAGATCATGCTAAACTGTGGTTTCTTAAAGGAATATGTGAATTTACCCATACCCATTCTTTGTCATTCTGTACCCCCTTTACCCATACACACACATACACACACACACACACACACACACACACACACACACACCAGCCATTCACTTTTTTCCCTCTAGGTTTATCACTGTTTTTCCTTTAATTTTCATCACCTAGTGGCCAACATCAGAAGGTCCAGAACATGTCCCCTAAATCCAGGGTAATTGAATGTCAACTCCAGCAGCCAGGGTGAGCTCCCTTCTAAATATGACTTGATGATTATCCCAGACATTTTCAAGTGAGAGACTAATTACCACATTAGTTACTACATGACTCCCTCCACCAGCCAGCTCATCTTATAACTTCCCTCAAAATGACAAGGCACAAATGAGTATATAAACTGGAGCATATCGAGATGATATTTTTCCACTTGAACTGAGATCCCAGGGTTTCTGGCTTTGGTTACCAAGTGGTGGCCCAAACATTTTCACTGAGCAAAATCAAACAACATGGGGTATTTCGCCACCAGGGTTGATTTCAGCAGACTATCAAGGCCAAAATACTGTGACTTCAAAAATGCCGGAAGGGTCTCTCTCAGCCACTGCCGTGACTTCATGCAAGTTAACACTTCTTTATCTCCTGTTTTCTTTTGTCTTTTGTCTTTGATTCATCACTCTGCCAAATGGACAGTAGGTCCTTACCTAAGAGACTCAACTTGTCCCATTCCGTAATTCCAATGCCACAAATTGGAATCCTAGCAATTATGAGATGAAAGGACATGGGAAGTACAGAAATAATATACTAGGAGGCGCCAAGATACAGTTTTATGGGGCAGAAATGATCATGGGCTTTGGGAGCAGTGGCCAAAAAATGTGTATTCTTGGGGAAGTAGAACAAGTCCTAATTAGAAACAATACCTCCTATTTCTGAGCCTCATTGTATTTTATCTGTCAGACGAGGTGGTTAGACACCTTCTAACATCTGTTTTTTCTTAATCACAATAACAGTGGTTGCCAATATCACATTGTTTCTATGTCAGGCACTCTGCTAAGGCCTTTGTCTGCATTTTCTCCTGTAATCCTCAAAATATAATACTCTCTGTCCCATTTTAAACCGAAAAGCTCAAAGAGATTGAATACTTCATCCAAGGTCGCAGAGCTGGTGACAGACCTGAGCATTCTGACACTCAGGTCAAACATCCCTCTATGTTTGGGTATGTTTGATGCTAAAATCTATGCTCTTTACCTCTGCTTTGTATGGTTCCCAAAGAGGCAGTTAATAACTTACTGCAAAGTACGAACTACTTCTAGACCAGTGGTTCCCAGCAGGGGCATTTTTGTCCCCCAGGGGGACGTTTGGCCATATCTGCAGGCATTTCTAGGAAAAGGGGTGCTACTGGCTTCTGGTGGATAGAAGCCAGAGACACTAATAAACACTCTACGGTATGTGGCATAGATCCCCACAGCCAAGAATTACCTGGCACAGATTGTCTGTAATATCAAGGTCCAAGAAACCCTGGTCTGGGTCCGGCATAGAAACACCCTCTTCCCCATTGTCCCCAGAAGTTAATAACAAGCACTCATCCTCAAGGAATGACAGCCCTGTCCTTAGAGTTGTGTTCACATGTGCACCACAGCTGAACCCTCTCGGTCCATCCCTGCCTCTATAAGCCACAGACCTCAGGACAAGACAGACCCACGTCCACATTTGTGTTCCATCACTCACGTTTCTCATCTCGCAAACGGAGGTCATCATTCTCTCTCCTGGGATGACTGGGTCATAGTAAGAGCTCAATATTCTTACAACCTTCTCTCATCGTGGCCTCCCTTCCCTTTTAGAAGCCTCTCAGTTGCCCTGTGCTCTTACAGATGGCCAGGTGTGTTCTTAGCTCCACCGTTCACGCCAGCAGGAGCCACAGATCGCCATTCATAGACTTGTGCTCAGTGTCTTAGACACACAGGAGATGGCGTAGGGGAAAGACACCCCAGGAGAAGCAGCTGGGAAGTATTGGTGGCCGGTGCAAGGGCGGGAGTCGGGGTGGTAAAAGCGAAAGAATCCAGGGATCTTGGCCCCCGGCCAAGGCTTTGGCTGAAGTGGACTCCCAGGGTTGGCTAGTTTTATTGTAGAATAAATTGTTGCTCTGTAATGTAAATGGAAAATTAACTGTGTAACCAGTCAAAGAATCTTTGTGCTTCTCTGTGAAACATACCACCCAGATAAGTTAAGGATTTATGTATGTGCTTTCAAGAGACATTTTCTGGAAGAGACCTGGTGGGGAAAGGGTATGAGTGGAAGAAAGACGGAGGTGGTTTGGTGGAGGAATTTCCTTCATGGAAAAAGGAAGAAAAAAGAGAAAGAGGCATAGTTCAAAATGCTGTGTTTGCTTCATGTAACTTAAAATGCAGGGTTCCAGCTAGACCGCTAAGAAGGTGACATTTAAATACGACCTTTTCCTTCTTTAAAAAAAAAAAGATGATCATCATTACGCACACATTATTTATTTATTTGGGACAGTGTGAAATGGGAAGAAGAGGAAAGACAACTGGATGAGGGTGGAAGGCTCCCCGTAAGACCTCTGATCCCTTGAGCTGCTTGCAGAAAAGAGAAGATGATCAGAAGTCACACCTGACATCCTGAGCTTTCCAAAGAACCCTCCGGCTGATCTGAGCAAAGTAATACACAGGCAGGGATGTCTCTCAGGCTCAGGGTTTGAGGTGGATGACGACAGGACCAGTGCACTGGAACAGCACCCATTTTGATGTAAGGAACTGTTTAGATACCTGATGGAGGAAAAAACAAAACACAACAAAACCGTTTCCTCTGCTTGGCCAGGCCTGCAGGCGTCTGGCTCGCTTGTTCTCACAGCGACCCTAGGAGGGGTGGCTTCTGCATCTGGATACACGAGGAAGCCATGCCTCTGAGAGGGTCAGACTCAGGTTCAAGTTACAGCGTCAAGGACAGAGCAAGAGCGGGAGCCCTCATCCTTGGAGTCAGAACCAGGCTTCATACTACCGTAGTTAGAGATCACTGAGATACCTCCACAGCGTAAATGTACTGAAAGCTGGTGAATGTTAAATATACATATGTACACACACACGTACACACATATATGTACAAATGCACATTTATGTCGGTGTAAATAGATGTAATGTAAATGGAGACAATGAGCAGGATAGTAAAGGGAACTGACTCTCTGCCCTGGTGTCTGGGAGAGAAGAGGTAGGGACTGTGGAGAACCAAAGAGTGTCCCCATCCTAAAGAAGGCTGCCCCGTTCAGCTGGTCCCCCTAATCAGTGTGTCTCCGGAACTTGAGCTCAGAATGGCCAGACCTTCTGAGGCTTTTTCTTTTCTTTTTTGTGAGGAGAAGCTGTTGTGCAGATGTGGGGTTGGCAAGCCACACCCTGCAGCCCCGATTCTGCCGGCACCTGTTCAAAGATTTACTAGACTAAGCTCCTCCCACTTGTTTACAGATGATCCCTGCAGGAGCAGGGCTGAGGAGTTGCGTGAGAGAATGTATGGCCTGCAGAACCCAACATCTATACTGGTTGGCTCTTTGCAGTTTCCCTACCTCGGATGTAGGCCCAACAAAACATTAAGTGGGCCGAATTCCACCGCCAGCCGACCATCCTGGACCCCTCCCAGGTCATTCTGTCTCACCTGTTCTTCCTCTTGTCGGCTTTCCACTGCCGGTGCTGGGGATTAGTTAGACCACCATTTCTCACAGTTCACCCTGCATGCAGATACCCTGGATGGCTCCCCATCAGATTCAGTGGGGCCAGGTGGGGCCTGAGAACCTGCGTGTTCAGCGGGTTCCCTGATGATGCCGATGCTGCCAATCCAGGATTCCACTTTGGGAAGTCGGGGCTTAGATATGCCATGTTTATTTTTTGTTTTTGTTTTTGTTTTTTAGAGGGGTGGGTGTGTCTCGAAGCCCCGGGCCTATCACGTGGGTGACTAACTTGGCCAAGGCAGAGGGATGAATTCTGTAGAACCCGTAGGATAGACTCACTGAGGCATTGCACGGCCCATAGGAGAATTCTATGAATGCTCCTAGTCCTACAGAGTGGCTACATTTCCTCAATTTGAAGAACATCTCTTTCTTCAAGTGAAGAGCATCACACTGACCCAAATCTATCCTAGACCACCTCCATAGCCTGCAAAGCGGCTTTAGCTGTGTGTCAAGTATTCAGTCTTTCCCACATCGGTGTTGCCATGAAGAGGGACTGTAGCTGGCTAACCCTGCATTCATGACAAGCACAAGGAACTTGTCTCTTAATCCTGGAGTAAGGTCTTTTATGTCAGGATCAACCCAAACCTAGGATGGAATGGGATGGAATGGGAAGACTGGTCTCAGCAAGCTAAATGAAAATTTAAAGCACAGCCATGGATAGAAGAAAAAGGAAATAGAATCAGAAATTGGAGGAATGCATGTAGTTAAAGGTTTGATTTCTCGGAGCCTCAGTTTCCTCATCTATAACTCAGTTTCTTTTACACTATTGGTATAACCTTGAAGCTTGTCCTGAGGGTTATATTAGAAGTTGTGTATGTCGTAAATGTCACGTATAAATCTGGCTCATAAATCTTCTCTCCAGGTATGGCCCTATGGCTAGGTTTTCCTGATAGCAGTCATCTTAGAGATTCCAAAAGACTGGGCCTCTGGAAGATCTGTGGGTAGCACCTGCTGGTTCTGATTTGGCTCTGCCAAAGGGTCCCTCCAGGAAGCATTCCTGTTTTTTCTGGGCAGCTGACTCCAACCACTGGCTGCCTTGAAGCTTCTTGCATTCCTGGTGTTTCTGGTGGCCGGCACTATGGCTCCTCTCCTCCCAGCTGGCTGAACACTCCGTGTGTGTCTTCTTGGTGGCTGGGCTCCAAACAGCCCTTCCTTGCACGGCCTCCCCAGTTGGGCTGAGTCGAGCCCCGTAAAGGCTCTGCCAGCTTCAGCCCCCAGCTGGGCTTGGCGTGTGCCATTTGCGGGACAAGGAATGTGGCTCCTGCCGGATGAGTGGGGCCGCTGCCACGGAGAACGGGTGCTAAGTAATTCACCACAGCAGCCTGCTCTGATACCCATCCGGGCCTGTCCCCTGGCGACCCTGAGGATGCCCCAGCAGGGCTCCTCCTCGCTGTGCTGTGGTGTCAAGAGGAGAAAAATCAACGAGGCAGCATGAACACCCCCTGGGCTGTTGAGGGCTTTACAGGCCTCGGCCACAGGGAAGCTCGCAGCCAGGCCAACTGACCCTGTGGACTGCTGCCGCTCAGGCCGGGGGGCTCTGGTCGCCCTCACTGTCCAGAGCGTGACTGATGGCATGTTTACACTCAGACTCGATCAACAGTTTTTAAGGACCTGCTGTGTCCTCGGCAGTTTTACCGGTAGTAGCTCCTACAATCCAGAAAGTCCGTAAGGCAGGAACTGTTAGAAGAGGCTGAGAGAAGAAAAGTGACTTGTCACAGTTCACACACAGCTAATAAGGGGCAGAGTTGGGATTTGCCCTTGGATACATCCTGCCTGACAGACCCCCTATTATCCAGAGGGTCCCTGGCCATCAGGGACCCTTCCTCTGTGCTCCAGATGCTGGCTGTTTCGGTGGGTCGGACTCTCACACGTTAGGGCAAACACTACCACCTTCTCTATAGGGAAGCCCATGACAGTGTGTAACTGAACTTCTCCCACTGCTCATTTCTGTTGGCGTGTTAAGTTGTGTTAACCTGTGTTTTTTTGTAGTTTGACCTTGCCTTGGCCTGGTTCTCTGCTGAGCAAGATGGTAGCCAGGAGGCAGTGTTGGAAAATGATTGGCCTTGTCCCAGGAACTTCCTGCCTGAGGGAACTGAGGGTCTTGAGGCAGGATTCCCAGGTTCTCCTGCAGGGCCTCCTTTAGTCGGAAGGTTGACAAGTTGGGACACAGGCTCGGAGGAGTGGAAGGAAGGACTGGGACCGAAACAAACACTACCAGGCTTTTTCTCAGCCCAGCAAGCCAGGAAGACTTACTTCTGCAGTTCTCATAAGGCCATTTTGCACAATGCATCGCACGAACAATCTGCCTGCAGAGCTAATCTCCCATTGGATGTACAGATCATCCCCATGCAATAAGTGGCAGGTCTGTGATGACTATTTAACAGATAATAATAATAGAGTCTAACGCTTACTGAGTGTTCTTGCTGTGTCTCATACGGTGCAGAATATTTTGTGAAGATGATTTGAACTCATATAACAAGAGGTATTACAGTTATCACCGTTACTCAGATTTTCCAGAGAAGACTTCTGAAGGACAGAGAGGTTAAGCAACTTGCCCAGTGTCACACAGATAGCAAGAGCTGGAGCCCAGAATCAAATACAGATTTCTTTTCCAATCCCAGGGCTAGTTTCGTTGTAGCAGTACTCTCTTTTAACCAAGATAAATTAGATGCTCTTCAGAGCTATTTATAGATGCTAAGAAGATTTAAGATGAAAAGGAACAGCATCCAGCACAGTGGGTTGAGCAATATATGTACCATTACTGCACTTCTCATTCTTTTCTCTCCATCAGTCACCAGCCTGATGACATTCACAGGTGTGACAGTTTCCCAGGGTTGTGATCAGCTTCTGAGAGAATTGCAAAAAAATGTTACATGGATGTAAAGGACTGCAGTTATTAATAATTGTCACAACCATAAGTGGATCATCAGCTGTGGCAGTTTATGATTGGTCACGGCATACATAGGATAGGCTGTGGGTCACGGGCACTTCATTCAACCGTATTTTTTAAAAAGGGCCTACTGTGTGCTAGGCAGTGTTTTAGGTTTCAAGGATAGAATGCTCAATGAAACAAAAATCCTGCCTACCATCCCCTAGAGCTTACTTTTTAGGTCTCCATAGGGAGGCAGAATGTATAGCAACATAAGCAAGTAAAATATATAGTGATTTAAGAGTACTAAGTCCTGTGCATCAGTTTACGAAATGACAGTATGGGGAGCACAGCAGACCCTTTAACCAGGGAAATAATCATTTGTGAACATTATTTTTTTAAAAAAACAACTACTTAAGGTTTCTGAAAATTGTCCCAAGGGTATGTAGCAAATGCAGAAATACCTATTCAAGAAAATCTACTAAATCTTGGTAAGAAGAGTGAGTCTGTGGCATGTGAGCCATGACCCACACATCTCCTGCTGCTCCTTATCCCCGTCACAAATCAGTGTGATGGATACTCTACTGTGGGAGTATGCAGCCAAGAACATGGGGTTCCTTCTCCACCTACCTCTCAGTCTAGGGCTGTGATTTCACGCTGGGAGGGGCACTTCAGAGATTGGCAACACCCTGCCCTTGCAAAGAAGCCCTACCTTAGATCAAACTGTGGAGCAATTTGTGCCCCAGGGTATTGTCAAAAAATAGGAGAACAATCAGCGAGCAATTAGTGGAGGCTAACAGCTGGGTGTGATACCAATAAATACAAATCAGCCAGGTGCTCAGGGCGATGGTACTCAGGCCCTCTTGAATAGCAACATCAGAGGCTGCACCCTGCAGAAGACTTCACTAAACTTGTCTAGCCTGTGACTAAACAAATCAACAACAATAACAACGAGCTCCAGAAAAGGGAGGGAGGGGGTCAGTATCTGGAATTGCTTCAAATGTTATCTAAAATGTTCCGTTTTCAACAAAGTATCATGAGTCATTCAAAGAAAGAGAAAAGTCTGGCCCATACACAGGGAAAAGGTAAGCAAAAGAAACTGCCTGTGAAGGTGTTTAAATGTCAGATTTATCAGGCAAAGACTTTAAAGCAGCAATTATAAATATGTGCAAAGAACTATAGGGAACTATGTCTAGAGAACTAAAGGAAAGCATGAGGACAATCCATCATCAAATGGAGAATATCAATGAAGGGAAATCATTTTTTAAAAAATAATTATTTTAAGAAATGGAAATTTTGGAGTTGAAAAGTATAATTGAGATGAAAAATTCACAAAAGGGGCTCAACAGCAAATTTAATCTGGAGGAAGAAAGAAACTGAAAACTTGAAGGTAGATCAATAAAGATGACACAATCTGAGGAATAGGGAGAAAAAAGAAAAATGAACAGAGCTTTTTAAAAGTAATTTAAAAATTTTTTCCAGTTTTATTGAGAAATAACTGACAAACATCACTATATAAAGTTTAAGGTGCACAGTGTGATGGTTGATTTACTGAATGTTTGAGAAATATGAGATGGCATTATGCACACCAATATATGCATAATGGGATTAGCTAAAGAGAGAAAAAAGAGCAGAAAAAAACAACACTTGAAGAAATAATAGTGGAGAACTTCCAAATCTGATGAGAAAATACTAGTCCACACATCCAAGAAGCTAATGCAACCCACGTAGGTAAATTTAAAAAAGAGCTACACTCACTGCCTTGAGGCACATCACAGTCAGAATATGAAAGACAACAAGAAAATTTTGAAAGTAGCAGGGGAAAACAACATCACAAATATAAGGGAACCCTCATAGGATTAACAGTTGATTCTTAAGTCTTGGCAAAGAGATTGGTACTTCCTTTAAATGTTAAGTAGAATTACCTTATGTCCCAGCAATTCTATTCCTTGATATATACCCAAGAAAAGTGGAACATGCATCCTCAAAAAAACCATACACAAATGATCCTGATAGCATTATTCATAATAGTCAAAAAGTGGAAACAACCCAAACGTTCATCAGTTGATGAAGTGGTAAATAAAATGTATATCTGTACAATGGCATATTATTCCACAGTAAAAAGAATGAAGTTTCTGGTACAAGTTACCACATGGATGATGAACCTTGAAAATACTACACTAAGTGAAAGAAACAGATTACCAAAGATCACATATTACATGATTCCATTTATATGAAATGCTCAGAATAGGCAAATCTATAGACACAGAGAATATATCAATGTCTGCTTGGGGCTGAAATTGTGGGACAAATGGGGAGTGATTATTCCTGGCTAAGGCATGAAGGGTTGGTGAAAGTGTTTTAAAATTAGATTGTGATAATGGTTGCATAACTCTATGAGTATATTAAAATCTATCAAATTGTACACTTTAAATGGGTGAACTGTATGATATGTAAATTGTATTTCAATAAAACTTTAAGTGCCAAGTGCTAAGGAAAAAAAAGTAGGGTAAAGGTTTGGCACTCTTGGCAAGGTGGGAGGGAAGACAATCTGGGATAGGATAGTGAGGCTTCACTGCAGTGACATTTTTAAGACTAGAAAAGGTGAGAGAGTGAGCCATGCTGCTAGCGACAGAAGAAACCTTTCAGATAGAGGAAGGAGCTAATGCGAAGATCTGGAATATGGGCGTGGTGTGTGTGAGGACTAGTGTCCATGTGATAGCAAGGCAGAGAGTAGCAGGAGATGGTTTCAGAGAAGTCATGGGGTCCCAAACTCAAGGGCCTTACTCTGAGATGAGCAGCATTGGTGCATTTTTTTTTTTTTTTTTGGTATTTAAATGATTTTATTTATTTACTTGACAGAGAGAAAGGGAGAGAGCACAAGCAGGGGGAGCTACAGGCAGAGGGAGAGGGAGAAGTAGACTCCCTGCTGAGCAGAGAACCCAGCTGGGGCTCCATCCCAGACGCCAGGATCAGGACCTAAGCCGAAAGCAGATGCTTAATGGACTGAGCCACCCAGGCGTCCCAGCATGCTCAGTATTTAAAAAAAAAGAATCTCAGAAGTTTAATTTTACCAGCCCCTCAAAAAATATCACTTAACTTTTTTCTAGCTTTAAGTAATATATATATATATTTCACAACAAATGAAATTGTACTGTTTTAAGTAACTGTCTTCTCTCTTGTATTGCAAACTTTTCCCCCTGCCCTTAAATGTTTTTGAAAACATTATTTTTAGTGGCTATGTAACATACATGTTAAACTAATTCTGTTTTTCTCTGTTTATTGCTTTTGTGTTTGGGTTTTTCTCACTTTTTCACTATTATAAAGCTTCAACTGTACTATTCTTTTTTTTTAATCTTTAAATTTTTTTATTGTTATATTAATCACCATACATTACATCATTAGTTTTTGATACAGTGTTCCATGATTCATTGTTTGTGCATAACACCCAGTGCTCCACACAGAATGTTCCCTCTTTAATACCCATCACCAGGCTAACCCCTCCCCCCACCCCCCTCCCTTCTAGAACCCTCAGTTTGTTTTTCAGAGTCCATCGTCTCTCGTGGTTCGTCTCCGCCTCCGATTCACTCCCCTTCATTCTTCCCCTCCTGCTATCATCATCATCTTTTTTTTTTTTAACATATATTGCATTATTTGTTTCAGAGGTACAGATCTGTGATTCAACAGTCTTGCACAATTCACAGCGCTCACCATAGCACATACCCTCCCCAGTGTCTATCACCCAGCCACCCCATCCCTCCCACCCCCCCACCACTCTAGCAACCCTCAGTTTGTTTCCTGAGATTAAGAATTCCTCATATCAGTGAGGTCATGTGATACTTGTCTTTCTCTGATTGACTTATTTCACTCAGCATAACGCCCTCCAGTTCTATCCACGTCGTTGTAAATGGCAAGATCTCATTCCTTTTGATGGCTGCATAATATTCCATTGTGTATATATACCACATCTTCTTTATCCATTTGGCTATTGTGGACATTGCTGCTATATATACCACATCTTCTTTATCCATTTGGCTATTGTGGATATTGCTGCTATAAACATTGGGGTGCATGTACCCCTTCGGATCCCTACATTTGTATCTTTGTGGTAAATACCCAATAGTGCAATTGCTGGATCATATGGTAGCTCTAGTTTCAACTTTTTGAGGAACCTCCATACTGTTTTCCAGAGTGGTTGCACCAGCTTGCATTCCCACCAACAGTGTAGGAGGGTTCCCCTTTCTCCGCATCCCCGCCAACATCTGTCGTTTCCTGACTTGTTAATTTTAGCCATTCTGACTGATGCGAGGTGGTATCTCATTGAGGTTTTGATTTGGATTTCCCTGATGCCGAGTGATGTTGAGCACTTTTCCATGTGTCTGTTGGCCATTTGGATGTCTTCTTTGGAAAAATGTCTGTTCATGTCTTCTGCCCATTTCTTGATAGCATTGGTGCATTTTGAGTAGAAGCGTGACACACTGTTTATTTTCAGAGAATCACTATGGTTGCAGTTTTGTGAATAGACCAAAGGGGGGCCAGATAGAGGCAAGAGCTGATGGTGGCTTGTATCTCCATCCACGAGGGAGAGGACATGGCTTGGAGCAGGGGGAGAAGGGTGGGGATGATGGGAAAGTGTTCGGTTCTGCAGGCGCTTTGAAGGTAGCGCCAACAGGATGAGTCAAGGATTACAAAATGTTCAATAAAAGGGGTCAAAGAGTAAATATGTTAGGCTTTTCAGGTCATACAGTCTCTGTTGGAACTATTCAACTTTGCTGTTGCAAGCTGGATGTGGCCGTAGACATGCATAAATGAATAAGTATCGTGTTCCAGTAAAACTATTTGCAAAAACGTGAAACAGTGGATTTGGCCAATGGGATGTGGCTTGCCAGCTTCTACGTTAGATGTCAGGGCAAGAGAAGGAAACGAGTGAAGGGTAACTCAAAGGTGTTTGTTCTCAACCATTGGAAAGATGGAGTTACCATTTAACTGTGAGAGTGAATCCTGCCAGCAGAACAGATCTGTGTGGGGGTGGAGGGTATGGAGAACTGATCTCTTGTTAAATTTGAGAAGTCTTCAGACGTCCAGGTGTAGATGCGGGTGGATTTGTAAGCCTTGAGTTTGAGGAAAGGCTGGTCTGAAGTGGAATTGGAGACCCTAGACCAGATCAAGGAAGTGCATGTACATAGAGAAGAGCAAGGGTCTGAGGACTGAGCCCTGGGTTATGCCAGTCTTTAGCTGTTGGGAAGATGAGGAGGAATCAGCAAAAGAAACTGAGGAACTACAGTCACAAGATAGAAGGGAAGCCAGGAGAAGGTGCCATCACGGAAGTGAAGCTAAGAAAGTGCTTCAGAGAAGGTAAATCTGTCCTCTCCTTACCCTCACAAAATCGTGTTGGTACGCAAGTGAGCAGAGGAACGTTCTTACAGGAATTCCCTCTAATTTCCAGACAAGAAAATTATTGTCAGACTTTTTACTCATTTAACAAATATTCATGAGCTGTCAGGTCACCAGGCACTGTGCTTGATGCTTGGAACAGAACAGCATGCCAAAAAAGGCACAATCCCTGCCCTCAGAGAGCATGCAGTCTCTTTAGAGAGAGATGTTAATCAGGTAATTCATTAACATTCATCAAGGATGGATCATAGTCCCTCACCATGGATGCAGATCTATGAAATATAACAAGAGTTCTAAAGGAAAGGAGTTATCTAAGAAAGCAATACTATGAGTTTTCTACAAAAGAATTGATCTAGGGGCACCTGGGTGGCTCAGTCAGTTAGGCATCTGACTCTTGATTTTGGCTCAAGTCTTGATCTCAGGGTCATGAGTCCAAGCCCCACATTGGGCTCCACGCCAGTGTGGAGCCTACCTTAAAAAAAAAAAAAAGAAGAAGAAGAAGAGTTGATCTAATCTGGAGGGCCAGGGAACCTTCCATATTTTTCTTTGTTTTCTAATAAGAAATGATTTCCAACATATCACATCCTGATTGGGACATACCTGGTTTTTGAGAGGATGTTTGAGAACCTCTGAACTCGAGGGAGAAATACAGGCTTTGTCCTCAAACCCAGGACCAAGTCTCAGCTGTGGGTCCTGGTGCCATTCTTGATCCTCTTTGAAACTCATTGTCCTCATGTAGGCAATAGTGGATAGTAAGAGCTACAGTGTTGAGGTGATGGTGAGGACTAAATGAGATTATGTGTAGAAAACACCTGGCATGTAAGCCCTTCCCATTCCTTAAGAAAAACAGTGTGTCCTTTCATACATCTGTGACATTACGTCTTCCGAAATAATTTTCCCAGGACAGGTCTTTGCTGCAAGTTGAATGTTTTCTGAGGCAGAGAGTTTCTCAGCCTTTTTTCTGAGGTATCTTCCATTTTGCCAGTGTTCTCTCCCAAGAGAAGCGTGTGGAGCTCTAGTGCCCACATTTAGGAAGTGCTGGAAAACCAAAGCATCCCTGTGCAACTCTTGCTCATTCTTCTCATCCTTTATTCAGAGAAAATTCAGGTTTCTACTCAGCTGTTTAATGAAAATGCGTACTTCCAAAAAGCTGCTGTAATAAAGTATAGCTTTATTTCTCTAAAACAAAAGCGATGTTTTCTAGCGCATCATGTCAGTTTAACAATATTTTCATGGAAATGTGCAGTGGTAAGCATGTTTAAATCATTGATGCAGTTTCTAATCTTTTTTAGGGGGAGGGAGCAAAATCTGTAACAGTCTTTCATTTTGATTTGTCCGTGCTAGCCTGTCCACACTTCTCCTTTTAATTAATGTAATTAAAAAAGGATAAGAGGCTGTGGTAGTATTTCGTGCATTAGATTATCAGGATCAAGAATAATTAAAATGTCTGAGATGAGGAACATTCCTAAAATGGCAGAAAGGAGAAAGGAAGGCCTTTTTTTTTTTTTTTTTTTTAAATTTCAAGTGTACTGGATTATTTTTCACAAGATTTAGAAATGTGTCCGTGGTCTGAGAAACATTGATGATACGGAGTCTTAAACAAATAGGCAAGAAAGAAGGGGTGCTCCGGGTGAGTCAATCCTTATGTCTGTCATGAACAATTTTATAATTTATGTTCACCCCTCTCATTCTTGCTCCCTTGTCTGAAAACCAAGTCAGGAGTAACATTAACACTAACTGTGGAGGGGAATCTCCTTGGAGCCTTTCTTTTTCATGAAGCAGCCCCACTTTTGTGGGTGCCTTATTTATCTTTACCTGCACTTGGTGAGCCCCACATGTATCTTCCATGCGCTACAGAAATCTCACAGGTTGATTTTCCGTATGGTTTACGTGGGTTGGTTGTTGTTGCTTGAGAGTTATTACAAATCTAGAATGTGGATTTTTTTGTTGTCGTTTTTCTTTTTGGAGCAAAGCAGATGCATCCTTGATCTCTAGCATTCATTTAGAACTGTCATTATTTTTGATGTTCAACCTCCCTTTGTTTTAAGACACTATGGTTTTAGTATATTGTGCTGATGGATTTACATGGCAAAAATAAAAATTGACAGCTGTGGTGAATGTTACCAGGGTTCCCAGAGTCTCTTATTTCCTCTTCCTCCGGGGCATATACTTCCCAGCCCCCTTGCAGTTGGGTGAGGTCATGTGACAAGTTTGACCAATAGAGGTGATGTCATTTGCCTCCAGGCTAAAGCACCTAAAAGCACCTCCAGAAACTAGGTGTTGAGACCACAGAAACACAAGAAGGAAGCTGACTGGATCCCGGAGTCACTGGCTGCAGAGCCTCTGCACCTCCAGCCAACTTTGCATGAGTGTGAGATCAAGTTCTTGTTGTTAAACCACTGAATTACAGTTGTTTGTTACTGCCTCAGAGTCCAGCCTACCCCAGCTAATAAAACAATTCTTTGTCAGCCTCCTCGGCCCCATTTTAAAAAATTTACTGGATTTTGAAATTTGAGGATCATTTAAAACTATATAAAACTATGCATTTGTGTGTGTGTATATATATATATGTGTATGTATAAAGTTTTGAAGAATATTCTTTAAAATTATGTATATAGAGTATGTAGAATATGTATTATACATACTATATATGTAATTATAAATTATAATCATAAAATTAAATTATAAACTCTAAGTACATATATAATATGTATATTCTGCCCATACATCTTTTTTAATAAAATAAACTTAAATGAACTTTTGACTTTTGTTACATACATGCTTTGAAACTTTGGTAATATCCCTTATAGGAATTAGGATTTCACAGTAGCAGGGCCAGGAGGTACTAATCTATTAACTAGCTAGGACTGGTGCTGTCTTTCTATCTCTCTCTCTCTCTCTTCTTTTTTTTTTTTTTAAGAGATAGAGTGGGGAGAGGGGCAGAGGGGCCGAGGGAGAGAGAGAATCCCAAGCAGGCTCCATGCCCAGCGCAGAGCCTGACACGGGGCTCCATCTCACAACCCTGAGATCATGACCCGAGCCAAAATCAAGAGTCAGACACGTAACCTCCTGCACCACTAGGTGCCCCTGTCTTTCTCTTTTTCAAGTGTTCCTGAGACCAAGTCCCTGCCATTGCTCTGAGTGACCAGTGCCGGTTCTTATCATCTCCATATTCAAAAGTCTTCCTTGAGTCGGAGTGAAATCCCCCTTTAGTTCATTTCAAATCCATTCCATCTTATTTTACACCTCCGGAAGTGGATATAAAAAGCTGTTCATTAGGACTGTCCTCCACAGAGCCCTTCATCTCAGGGGCCACCGTTCCCCTGTTGTTTCCCCGTCTCTTCTATGAGCCCACCAGCAGTGATTCACTGCTCCTTCCCTGCACTCCTCTAACAAGATTTTTTTTTTAAAGATTTTATTTATTTATTTGAGAGAGAGAGAGAGAGCGCGCGCGCGCGCGCGCGCGCGTGTGCACATGAGAGGGGGAGGGGCAGAGGGAGCGGCAGACTCCCCGCTGAGCAGGGAGCCTGATGCAGGACTCGATCCCGGGACTCCAGGATCATGACCTGAGCCGAAGGCAGTCGCTTAACCAACTGAGCCACCCAGGCGCCCCTCTAACAAGATTTTGGCGGATGCTGGCTAGAGTGTGAAGCTGATTTGATGTTCCTGAATGTGAGGAGCGCCCTCTTTGTCAGCCCCTGCCAGCATCCCGTTGGTATTGTTCTGCTGTCTTGTGCCCCTGCAGACAAGTCTTTAATTCTGCATGGGTGCTAACACTTTTCTCTCATATCTGTGTTCTTCCTCCTGCCTGCAACACCTTCTCTAGCAGCTCACATTTAACCTTGGCGATTATAGCAGACTTTTCATTTATGGCTTCTGGATATTGTATCATGCTGGGTAAGGCCTTCTCCCCCGCCCCCCATAAAATTGTTTTCTCATTCCAGGGGGGGGAAAAAGATTATTTTTCACCTTCAACAGAACTCAAGTCATACATTTCCTGATTTCTGATCACCTCAGCCACATGAATCTAGTCTTCTGCGTCTCTCTTCCTATTCACTGTATGTAGTTCCAGCCACTTATGTGAGTATCTTATTTTCTGTCTAAATAGGAAGTTCTGAAGGTCAGGAGTTGTGTCCTTGTCTCAACAAGAGTGTCCTGAATTTCACAGATCCCTGGAATCCACTGGATTGAGTGTCTCATATGTATTGCCTATTCTCCGTGCCACCCCCTGCCAAGAAGTTTGCTGTCATAACTGTGGAATTTCACTCTGTTTTTGTAAAAACCAGTGTGAGGTTTGTCCCCATTTACCATGTCTCTGAAATTTCCAAGCAGTTGGGGTCTCACCTTGTCTAATACCTAGCAGTTTATTTTCGAAAAATCCTGAGTAGGATGGTGTCCAGGATGAAAATACTTGTCACGAGGCATTACTGATCTGTAGGCTTTATTATTTCAGTAATCTGTACAAGGATAATGCATAGATCTCCAGGTTCCCCATCACTAAGCTGTGCTCAACGTGCTATCACAAGGACCTCAGCAACGTGCTTTTGCACCATCCCCCTCCTGACTGCAGTTAGACCTTCCAGAACCCTGCACGTGCTCTATCCTGACGTACATCATTTTCACTAATTGCTTGCTTAATTGTCTTCCCCTCTCATTTCTAAGCTTTTTTAAGGCAGGACTCGTGTCTGTCTTGGTCACCATGAAGTCCCTCAGGCCTAACACAGTGATGGACAAATAGTAGAAGCTCATTTAATGAGTGAAGGGATACATGAATGAAGGAAGTGTCCATGCTTCCCAGAAATCTAGCTGTCTTGCCCTCTTGTGCAGCTTCAGAGGGAGAGGCCTCTAGTGCCTGTTGGTCATTTTTACTGCTTTCCTCCCTAGTTTCATAGCCCTTGCAAATGTCTGTTGTTTCATGTGAAGGGCATGTCAGCAGCTCGCCCACATTAGGTGGGACTTTGAGTTATACCCTGGAAGTGGGGATGATTTTGCCGTCTCCATTGACCCGCCTCCTCCCATCTTCAGAACTTTGTCTAGTCAGTTTACTAATGAGTGCCAAATTTAACAGTGAAGGCACCATTATGTCCAATACCAAGAGCTCACATTTATTGAACGTTTGCTGTGTGCTAGGCTCAGTGCTCAATGCTTCATGCTGAGGATTGTTTGATTCTGTAAAGAGCCCTGCAGAGGTAGGCACTGTTCTTATCCCTCCTGTTATAGATGAAAACCTCTCGCCCCAAATCATACAGTTAGCAAATGTCAGAGCCAGGGTCTGTCCCCAGGCCATCCTTGCCAGACCCCATGTTCTGTTGTTAACTCTCGTGAAGTTGGTAGTCCTGGGCCAGCTTTCCTCGTCATTGCTTCACTGTTAATCACTTGTGAATGGCTTCTCATAATTCTCATATGATCATAAGTCCATCAGAGAGTAGCGAGCCCATCTTCAGGTGAAGAAACCGGGACGGCGCATAGAAAGTTGAAGCGGCTTCTCAATGGCCACACCAGAGTAGGATGCCTCCTCGCCATTGGTGGCCCCAAATTGTTGTATTTGCTCATCTCCTCCTTGAAGGATATTGAGGTCTAGGGGGACTATCCACTTCCACACATGCTCTGAGCTCTGTGTGATGGACATCTGAAGTGCAGTGTGACTCATTCGTTCGTATTCTGTTTCAATTAGTGCCATGTTAGACCAGGTCCCATGATTTTCACCATGAAAGATCTCTGAACCGAAGAGAAGCGTTCAGAAAGAAGTTATAGGGCATTATTAATACAATTACGTATAACAAAAGACATCATTTAACTTCCCCACATCTAAAAAAGAAATTCATTTGAAGCTTCAGGAACTCCCACTGGAAGGGCAGAGCTCATCAGAGTGGGTTCTTCAGGCGGAGGAGTGTGGGCAAGGAGCCGGGCTGGCTGCTTTGTCCTGGAGGCACTTCTGTGCCTGATAGAATACACCTCTCTCCCAGCTTCCCCAGCCCCTCCCTCAGCCTCCACCTAAGGACCCCACAGCACTTCCTTATCACAACGACAGGGGCAAGAATGTTGCCTTACACTTGCCTCTCGCCTGGCCCAGCATACTGCATAGGCAGCATTGGAAGAACACTTGATTTTAAAAAAGAAGAAGAGGTGACCGTGGAAATAGAGGATAGAAACAATGACCATCCTAGTGGAAAGAAGGCCTTGGTGATTTTTTTTCTGACTTCATCCAAAATGTCAGAAATCACTTTTTTATGGAGTGTGACATTGTGTCAGTCCTCACTACAGTTGCATTCAACACTTTTTCCTTTCTCTCACTGGAATATGAGCTAGGAGAGAGCAAACGTTGTATCCATACCTAGTCCTTAGAACAGTGCATGGCACAGAGTAAGGTGCTCAGCAGATATTTCTTGAATGAAGGGACAGTACAGATGAAGAAATTGAAGACCCCAGGAGTTAAATTACTAGTCCAAGGTCACATCCATCACTTGCAGAAATTAATGGATTTGAACCCAGGACTCCCCAGTTCGGTGGAGTTCCTTCTTGCTGATTGCCTGGATAGGCCTCCATCGGAACAGTGAATGGGATATTAGAGACCCAAAGGTGTTTAACTAAGTTGCAGTCTGGGATTCAGGAAATACAGTTCTAGCCTATCCTTGCTGAAGTCCCAGTGTGACTGTGGGGAAAAAAAGCCCTCGTCTAC
Organism: Zalophus californianus; assembly: GCF_009762305.2. Taxonomy (NCBI): domain Eukaryota; kingdom Metazoa; phylum Chordata; class Mammalia; order Carnivora; family Otariidae; genus Zalophus; species Zalophus californianus. Next base: position 31,818,723 of record NC_045595.1, on the reverse strand, counting down.
TCAAACCTCAGTTTTGTAATATGTGAAATGGAGAAATGGAAGCAGTGCTCTCTAAGGGTCTAAGGGCCCTCAAATACCCCTGGGCTGATTTATGCTTTGTCATCTCTTATACTCAGGAGGAGCTAGGGTCAGGGCTTGAGGGAGGGAATGACTAATTCATCACCCAAGCACCTGAGGAAAGTAGTCTTCTGTTTAATTTCCGGCATGCACAAAAATTCAAGGATGACGTAGTCTGCAGCCAGCAAACACCGAGAAATCAAAGTTAAAGAGAGAAAAGAAAGTACAGGCATTTGAAGTCTCCACACAGTTTTGGGGTTGGTGGGGGGAGGAAAAAACAAGCTTGGATTCCACTCCTGGCTTGATGCAGCATATAATCTAAAACAGGCTCTCAGGCTGATAACTGTGCCCGGATCCGATCCCCGGCACATAAGAGCACAGCCTCTAAAAAGAAAAAAGAAAAAAAAAAATAGGTGTATATCTTTAAAGCCTGTCTTCTTACGTGTGATATTTTTGTACTCCTTCGGGGGTTGCAGAGCTAGAGCCTTTGCTTCCCGCGAAGGCTTTTTTCCCCCCTTCTCCCTGACTTGGGGATTATTGATTTGGAAGGCGAGGCTAATTTACATGTAAATAAATCTTGGTGCGGGGCAGCGGGACGGGGCGGCCAGATGCCGTGACTGACTTGCTGACGTCACGGCTTCATTAGCATGCGGAGGATGCGGGCACTGCAACAGCGACTACTCCGGCACCAACCAGCCTCTCCTACGGCAGTTATTATTATTATTATTATTATTATTATTATTATTATTATTTATTTATTTATTTTTTTGGCCGAGCTGCACATTTCCTGGTTCAGTGGCTTGGGCTCTGCGACCAGCTGACTGGCCGCCCCGGGTCTGGCTCAGGATCAGTTGGTGACGCTGAAGCCGGGGTCCGTGACTTCCTGCAGATTGAGAAGCTGGGTTCTCAGGAAGGCAGTCGGATCCAAAGGAAGGGTAGAAGTCACACTTTTTTTTTTTTTTTCCTTGCTCGGTGGGTGCCCAGCAGGGTCTCCAACCAGCAGTGCTGTTTTCTGCGAGCACGGGCAGAGCAGCTCCACCTTGAGCCTGCTTCTGGCTTCGGGAAGGGTCTAGATTTTGAGAAGGGTTTCCAGAAGAAGATGCTTTGGCTGCCTGCGGTCTTGCTTGCGTTCTTAGAAGCCAGACCTGGGGAGAAAGTGAACTGTGGCAATTGACAAGCTTAGAGGGTCTGGTGGAAGCTTCCCCCCCCGGCCCCCTGAAACTGGGCATTTTACCCTCCCTGGAGATAGGTAAGAATTTTGTTCTGATTCACATTAAAAAACTGTATTTTCTAGGAAGGATGAGAAAGCTGGATGTAAATGCTTTGCATGAGGAGGGGTTATCACAGCTCCATTATCTTAGTCAAGTGACATTTTTAGTGGTCCTCTGGCACCTTTTACCTTTTCAATGCTGATTAGAAAGCTCACTTGCAAAGTGACATGTCACAGCTGTAGGGAGTCTTGAAGAAACGCTTCCATCATCGTCTTCCAGCTTTAGAAGCAGCAGTTCTGTGAAAGAAGTGCAGCTATCTTTAAAAAAAATAATAATCATAAGGGGGGGAGGGTTTAAAAACCAAACACCTGCTAGTGTTCATGCACAGTAGTCATTTCTGCTCAGGGTGTCAGAAACCCTTAGAGGGTCTGGGGAAGGAGGACTTCGCGGAGACTTCCAGGTAAAAGAAATGGTGCTCGAATAATTTAGGTTGAATTTTACCCAGTGCTTTCATGTTAGAAATGGTGACAGAGCTCCCAAAGATGACTGCACTACCGGGCTGAAACACATGACTCAGTGTGTTCTCGACATCGGGTTCTTGGAGGAGTGCTCCTAGTTAGTGCTCCTCACTCTTGGTTTCCCAAAAACCAATCCAAGCATTACTAATCTGCCGTGGAGGTCTTGCGATGAAATCCAGATCTTTAATCCCATTATTCTTTGTTGTGCGGTCTTAGAATATGCTGGGGTCCGACGGGACTTTTATGAACCATAAATAAGCCGGGCTGGGCCACATCACACCAGGGTAAGTGATCTGTACCAGATGCGATGCCATCCGCCGGTCCAAGTACCGCTCTTGTGTAATTTAGGCACATATATTATTTCCCCAGCAAGAGAGTTCTGCTTCCAGGCCATGCATCCATGACCACAGTCAGGGGAGGGCTCCAGTGTGCCATGAATGTATCGGCATGGACTGCCATATACCAAAGCTGCAGCTTGTGAGGCTGCAATTTGCTTTGCTGGATCATCTCTTTCCAGAGACTGTTTTAAACCATCTCCCTGAGACTTACACTAAACGAAGCAGCTTGGCCTCCTTGCTGGAGGCCGAATTGGCAGCTCTAATCCTGCTCCCCAGAAGGTTTATTGGCTGCTGATGGCTTTCACAGATGGGTCAGGATGAGTATCCCCCTGGGCTCCGGAGTAAGTCACAACTTTGACAGAATTACCATATTTTGGAAATTTGGATTTTAATGGCTCCTTGTGTGCTTGTAAAGGTTTTGCCTTTCCATCAGATGCTCTTTCCCCTCGGAAGTTCTTTTTTTAAATTAAAACATGTTGGCTCCACTGGGCATTTCGGCCTATAAATAGTCATGGGGCAGCCAGAAATAATAAAATAGCATTGTTTGGAATGGCAGGTTTGTAAAGGTTCGCCATGCAGTGTAGGGGAATAAATAGAAATGTAGGAAGGAAGATGCATTTATGGAAGCCTAAAGCATGAGAAGGGAACCTAAAGGTTAGGAACTGTTTAGGGATGCTGACCAAGGGCGCAGACTCTGGATTCAGACAACACTGAAGACACTTAGAGCTAGCCACCTCTCTGAGGGTTGACCCCTGTCTGTGTAATGGGGAGACCAGTAGGACCTAAAGGCAGTGTGATAGGTACACGGATTTAATGAGAGGGCGTACGGAGCGCAGTGCTAGCCATGGGGCTCATGCTCAGTAAATACTAGCCATTGTTACTGCTGGCATTGTTTCCTTTTTATCACTATCCCCGGAGTAAGCATTGTTGCTAAAAACAAGACAGTCCACCGGAAAGGCAATATGTTTATATCCATTTGTCTGCAGAGGGGTGTGACTGGTGGTGAAGGTGCCATCAGCAGGGACTGTAAGTATCCACATCCATCCCCACGCAAGGGAACTTTCCACCCTATTGATAGAGTTGACAGAATCAAGTGCATCATCCAGGGCTACTGTGTTTTGTAGAACTCGAGGGACCGGATGGCATCACAAAAATCATTTAGCCCTAGCTGCGGCTCAGGCATGCCGAAAGAAGGTCTCCTGTTTTGGCAGCTGACGAGTCACATGCAGAAAAGCTGTGGGATCCAAATTGGAATTGACGCATTTCTGGATTTCTGTTCACATTCCTCTTCAGTTCCAACTTTGCATGTGAGAGGCAGCCCTTTTCTTTCTTCTGCTCAGTGCAGACACTTTGCTTTTTTTTTTCCTCCCTCCGGAGAGGCCTTTGGATGTGGGCTTCATCTGCTGGTTGGGTCCTCAGAAGTCACAGGGCTGCGTGTATGTCACCGTGTGGGTGGCTCCAGTGTGGAGACGCGCTGTGAAGAAAGGAATAGGCCATGTTTGGTCTCTGCTGACACGATAGGTCTTTTCCAGACTTGGGAGTGTGCGCCTCATGCCACTGAGTGTACTTTAGTCACTCGGTTTGACAGCTCTTTTTCCCTTTCTTCTCAACATCTTTCTTTTAAATTTAGGTGAAGTGGAGCTCCAGCGTAGGGGTTTGAAGGACAAATGAAAAGTGACCAAAGGAGCCAGAGGAGTCTTGCAGAAAATTTTTCCTTAGGAGACTCAGAATTGGGAGTTGGTCATTCTTGGTTTCTATGGGTTTTCAGGAAAGTTGTGTTTTGCATAGAGATTTGTATTTATACCTTGAAGGCAGCCCACCTCCCTTATCTCCTGCTGGTGTATGTGATCTTGAGAGAGTTGCCTAACCTCTCTGAACTTTGGTTTCCTTATGTGAAAATTGGAAATCAGTTCTCCTGGACATACAGCATGGCCGTGAAATGGTGGCTGTGATGTCCTTGACCAGTTCTTGGTACCTGCAAGGTGTTGGATTTTCTTTCTGGTGCCGATAATGTTCATATTTCCCATTTAGTCTCAACCTATGCACAACAGGAGGTAGGAGTTTAAATACTCATTTGACGGAGGAAACTAAGGCCACAGAGGGAGAGGCGCTTACCTTAAATGACACACTGGTGATGAAGCTTGGGACCTAGCAGAATGCTGCTTCTACTACACTTCAATTCCAAAGGCTCAGAGTGGGAACAGAGCTTTTAACCACCGCACCGCCCTGCCAGCCTTGAATTAGCAGCAATGTCTCTCTTCAGAAAGCCTCGAGACACGGTCCTCTCTCGTCTCTGTTGTTTTCAAACACACTCCAGTGAAAATGGTCTGTCCCTCAGGCAGGATTGTGGCTTTCATTTGGCCAAGGACTTTTCTTTTGTGTCTGAAGGCCCATGAAAACCATTCTCTCTTCCCTCTCTCCCTGACTGTTGTACTTAAAAATCAGGTAATTGCTGGTGACCGTGAACTGTGGCAAACTAAGAAGCTTTGGGGCTAGGCACTGGGAAAATCGGTTTCCCTCATTGATGTTCATAACTGACACTTGCCACTTTGCTCTGGTCCCAACCTGTGAAGATTTTTAATGAAACGTTCTTGTTTGTATGCCTTGTCCGTGTGTGCGTGTGCGTGCACGTGAACGCATGTTTGGATGATGCAGAGAATAAAATGTTGGATAAGATCACACTGAGTTTCCAGCAACCTAAGTCCTCCAAAATCTCACTGGGGGCTTGGCCAGTTGAGTTTGGAGACTAGGTTTTCTTTCTCCTTTGGCCTGTTGTTGGAGCAGCTCTTTGTTTGGAGCCTGAAACCTGGAGGGTTGCTCGTTTTGTTATTTCCCTGGGGACAAGGCAGAGGGAGAAAGCAAGGAAAGAGAAAGGGGTGGGGGGGAGGGACTAGATGGAGGAGTTAGGAGGAGGGGAGGAGGGAAGCCAGAATGTGGAAGCAGCTGGGAGAATATCAGAGCAATCTCCAATCCACCATGAAAGTGTAAAGCTGAAGGTTCCCTGTGGGTGAAGTTGCAACTCAAAGACAGGAGCCTCTGTTCTCCTTCAGCTAGAAATTCCTCTTCCCATCTGTCCTACAGAACTCATAGTGCAGCCATTTTAAATCCTCAAACCTTACTGGTGGCTAAACACAGTATGTGTTTTCCACCAGAGCACCATGGACCATTTTGAAAAATGAATTAATTAAAAAGAGCACGTTTTCAAGTACGATATGCACCTGGGTGTAGATGGTAAACTTCCAGTACATGTTTGGCCATTAAGTCTGGAAAAGTCAGGTTTGCTGAACCAAAGACTCAAATTTTCTGAGCACTGACACAGAAGAGGAGATGTGACACTAGAAGGGACACAGAATCGAGAAGCCTCACTGGTTGGAAGTGGGGGCCTCAAGGAAGTCAGGGCCGGCCTCATATGGGAAAGTGTTAACCCAAATCTCACTGTCTCAGAACAGCAGAGTGAACCCGAAGGAGGAAGGAAGAATGTGATTTCTGGTATCCCCCTTCTTCCTGGTTCTAGCATTTGAGCTGCTATATATAAACCAATCCTGAGGCTCTGGAGGGATCACAGGCATCATTTAGTCCTTGGAATGTGGAACAGAGATGGAGCCCAGGTTGGTACCTTTGACAGTCTGGCACTCTGCATGCCTCATGATAGATGGCTGACTTGCGTTGCCTCCATTCCTCTCACACGGGGAGCGCCACTGGCCTCAGAGCCCCCACCCTTCCCGGGCTCCTTAAATCAAACCTTACAAATGTTATCCAGCCCCATCCAGGGTTAAAAGTAACTGGGACAGGAATTCTTAGCATTTTATTTCAACTGGGCAGGATGCCATTTTTCCAGCTCTTTTCTTGGCATCCATTCATCAGTTGTGAGTCCTCAGAGATGCTTGTTCAGGAAAGTTCCAGAATTCAGCTGAGAAACAACCATACTTTCTGTGGTCACAGGGTCAGATAGGTTTTCAGAGTAGCTGTTAGTGTACGTGTAAGTATGTTTTGGTTGTCTGTGTATCTGTTTATAGTCTTTGTGTTAGTGTTTGTGTGAATGTATAGAAAAATTAATAACTATCAGAGATGGAGCACCTACTGTGTGCTAGCTGACATATAATGTGGTTTACATACCTTGCCTTATTAATTCTTGCAGCAATTATGCAGCTAGGGATCATTAGCTCTGTTTCATAGTCAAGAAACCAAGACTGCTCAAAGTTAAGTGACTTGCCCAAGGTTATGCAGACAGTAAAGAGTAAAATTGGGATTCAAACCCAGGATAATCATCATCCGAAGCCTGAATAATGTCTGCCATTCTTACCATAACATCCCACTGTAAATATTTTTTCTTTACCTTCTAGATCATTTCTGTGGATCTCTCATTTGAGAAACATCTCATTATTCACCCCTCAAAATCCTTTCAGTTAATCTTTTGATAAGATTAGAAGAAACATGGAAGAGAATTTGTCAGACCTAAAACAGAATACAGTGGCGTCAACTCCAGTTTTGAATGTGGCTTTTAGAATGGAAGGGAGGTTGGTTGGAAAGTCAGTTAAGACACACTGAGGTGAGGAGTAAAAGCTAAAGGCCAGTGGAAGCAGCCCTTGGGTGGACAAGAGGCAGCGTGGGAAGTTCTGCCATGCTAAAATTGTAAGTGAACATGGGCAAACCCAGTCGGAGTGTATGTAGAGAGAGAGGGGCCATGCTTGTTAGTTTTCGACCCCTAGTTGCATGCACATTAGGTTCTAACTAGAACGTATGTGTTTCCCTTTCTGAGCTTCTGTTCTTTCATCCCTAAAATAAAGGTCCTGAATCAAATAATCTATAAGTTCTCTTCCAGCACCGACCTTGATGGAGTGTGAACTTTGAGAATGACCTCAGCCTTGTCGGTGAAGGCGTGTGATTTGCCCCATTGGCTGCTCTGGTGCAGAGAACTAAAAGGTCAGGTTTTCTATCAGGACCTGACCCCTCTGTGTTGTGAATATGTGCTGCAAGATGAGAAGCAGTAGCTCTCCAGAGAATGACTTGAAGCTTCCTGGAGAAACATCTGACCTTTGGATGTTTCACACTAGTGAAGAGGGGGTGCATGCACCTCACCGTGTGTTGGTGTTGCTCATTCACTCCTAGAAGCCCTTCGGGGCTGTTAGGTATGCAAGCATCCCACAGAGTGCCAGAGAGGAAGGCTGCTTGGGTCGAATGTGTATACCCCTTGGGGTGTTGCTAAAATTCAGACTCAGCATTTTTAACACGCTCCCTGGTTATGCCACTGCTGCTCCTTCTTGTTCCTGTCACTTTCTAACGGGCATCCAGTGCTGCACAGGAAAGAAAATTTAACTAAATTCAGAAATCCCAGGTTCTAATCCCAATTATATATTTGAGTAAACCTCAAAGAAATCACTCAGCTCTTACGGAGCTTCTCCTACAGAGTTATAAAAATAATAACTAACATTGAATGCCAGGCATTGTGCTCGCTCTTGTGTGTGCTGGATCTTATTTCATACTCGTGATAACCTCACAAGGTAGAGTCTGTTATCATCTGTATTCTATAGAAGCTAAGCACAAAGAGGTTAAATAACTTGCCCAAGGTCCACAGCTCATAAATGGTCAGCCTGGGATTTGGGTTGTACCATCTGAGTCTGGAGCCTTCACAGCTGTAGAGATGATAGATGGGAGGGGCACCTGGGTGGCTCAGTCGTTAAGCGTCTGCCTTCAGCTCAGATCATGGTCCCAGGGTCCTGGGATCGAGCCCCGCATCCAGCTCCCTGCTCGGCGGGAAGCCTGCTTCTTCTTCTCCACTCCCCTGCTTGTGTTCGCTCTCTTGTTGTGTCTCTCTCTGTCAAATAAATAAATAAAATCTTCCAAAAAAAAAAAAAGAGATGATAGATGGGAAAGATCTTGGAACTTACTTGTGTGTATGTGTGTTTTACACAAAACATATCATATAAATAAACACATTCCTTTATCTGGTATGCTCACCTAAGTATTCAGGACACCTGAAATTAGAAGAGGTAGATGAAGTGTTTTCCAGATGAGGTTGTATTTGTCTTAAGTGACAAATATTCCAGTTTCTATAAATTAAAGTCAAATGCTTTGTGAAGTTTTGAAGAGCACAGGTGTTTGCTGTGTTGTCTCAGGTATTTCAGCTAGCCCCCCAAAAAGTGTTCCCTAAGAGGATTGTTCAGAGGAATGGGGCATTCTGGTTAACTGAGGTTTTGGCTATTTGCAATGAAATCCAAGTTAGTTTCCTGTCTTATTTTTGCCAATTTGGAAAATATACCCAATCACTTTTCTACCATTATAGGAAGAGCAGGGTTTCTTGTGCATGTTTCTTGTGGTTTAGGACGTCGCAGCCATGTAAATTATTATCCTGAACGTGAATTCCCAGTGAATTTGTTCTTCCAGTGGAAGTCATAAGAGGTTGACTGCGAACATCCTTTGAATTTGGTATCTGTCACCTCACTGGACACCAGGCTGCGATCTGGCAGGGTAAGCAGATGTCTGCTTTCTTCTCTCACTCCTCCCTGTTATTCCCCAGAAGCTTCTATTTGACTGCTAGAGGCAGTCTTCTTCAGGTGGGGAAATTATTCTTATGTGAATGTGTACCCATATATGAAATCCGTTCTTAGAAACATCCTGACTGTAGAGTTAGCGTGGCGAATGCCTGGCACCTGCATCACCAGACCCCAGTCTCCCTGGTCCATTGCAGATCTCACTGATGAAACCCTACAATCTGTTCGTCACATACCAACAGAATCTTTGAATTGTTCTCAACCCACAACACCAGGCAGCCCGTACCCATCCGTTGCAGTTGGCCCAAGAGAGTTAACCTGCATGTAATGTCAACCCTTAAAAACTCCCTGAAGTTTGATTCTCTTTTCAATTTGGTAACTATGTATTAAACACCTAATTGCTTAGATGTGCGGAGAAGAAATTCTGTTTTCCACGTGCTCCACACTTTATTCTTCCCTCCCCAAAGTGGACAACCTGCAGGCCTATTGAAAGTCTGAGTTCATTGAATTTTTAGTTAATTCAAGTTTTAATAGAGTTTTTCTCCTTTCTCTGGGATATGCATCCTGTTGTTCTGATTAATTTGGTGAGTGTTTTTAAGGTTCCTGTCACTTTTCATCACCAGTGAATGTAGTCTTTCTCCAGCTTTCCTGCTATGATGCTCCTGGAGGAATACCCACGTTACAATGACCTGCTTTCTGTAGACATCCTCTGGGCGGTTCAGCCATTAGGTAGGTGACCCTGCAGAGGAAATGGCTGCTTTTGGCTCAGCAACTGCACAGCACTAGGCTAAAGCCCTCCCCCTGACAGCTTATCAATCAAGAATCAGGAATTGGTTTAAATGACTGCTTAAGTTACTCCTTGCGTTTGAGTTCATCATGTCAGAAGTCACCTGAAAAGCTGGTCTAGACTAGATGCTTGCCACCAGCCGGAACAGTGAGCCCCCCACCCATCTCTCATGCTTTCTGTGCAGGTTCGGACACTGCAACACCTGCCTCATTAGAAAGTGGGGTGAAAATACAAAGCAAAGAATTCACATATCGTTCTCCCAACAATGGGAGCTCGGGTTCCTGCTAGAATGGCTTCTGAAAGATGAGTAGATGGAAAGCAACCTAAGCACTGGGCTCCACTGATCAGACTGGCTTAAATCTGCCTTCCCTTCCCTTTGTCAGTTCCGCTGCCTGAGCTGCTGCCTAAACACCACTGTGGTTTGCCCTGGCCATGCTTAAAAGTTGTTTTAAATTCTGTACCATTGAATTGCTAAGGTTCGGCTTCCTAAGCGGTAACTATGATATCATTTGCTATTTTGAATTTGTAAAAGAGAGTGAGAAATAGAACATCAGCAACATGGAAGGCGCTGTCTCAGGCCCTATGGGGATTAGCAGAGAAGGCCTTCTGTGCTCAACCAGTTCTCGAAACCAGGTGTTTTAAACTTGGAATCCAGGAGTACCAAAGGACCAGCAAAGATTGATGAACTTTTTGAAATTAAATGCAAAAATTTCTGTGAACATGTGGGTGTTTTCGTGTGGGTGTTTTTTTTTAAAGGGAGAGGATCTCAGCGTTCATCAGATTCCTAAAGACATAAAGTAACCCAAAAGATAAGAACTACTAAACTAGATGGTATATGGTTGTAACCTCATCCAGGAAAATCTCTAAAGGTTACTAAGTGACTGGAACAAACTCTCCTCCTGCTCTGTGGAAGGAAGCACACTACTTTTCTGCATGGCTAATGTTAAGCTCTGTGGATACCTGGATCCACAGAGGAGAATTACCTGGATCTCTTTCGTTTACAGATGGGTAAATTGAGGTCTGTGGTCTCAGGTGCCAAGGCCATGGCAGTCCTCGTTTCTTCTGTGTTTCAGAGACTTTTTAGTATTCATTGAACACTTGAACAAGTTTTTGAACATTTGCTTTGGGTTAGGACAGGGGTTTTCAGTCTTTCGGTATATTCAAGGCATTCTTTCAAAAACTTGACATTTTGCAATACACTTAACAGAATTAAATTGCAGTCTAGTTATGGTTCGATTCTCAGTCATTCTCAACAATAAATACTTTCTTCTCTGCCCTTACCTTCCTCTTTGCCTACTTTCATTTAATCCAGGAAAAGGCAGTCTTTCTTTGGTATGATTTTGTTGACATACTACTGATTGTGTGAATAGTAGACTCACACTCTACATTTCTGGCATCATGGTAACAATATACATTTTCAGTTACTGCAAAAAAATAAGTATAAAGAAAAGAAAATTTTACACAGTGACCATAATCTTGTGCCTGGCCGTGAAAGGTTCAGAGCCTTCTGCCAAGCTAGATTCTGGGCTGGGCATTAAAGATTCAACATTTTAAAGACTATACCTATTGAATGCTTATTGTTCTAGATATAAGATAAGCTCCTTGACTTTGTAGAATTTACATTATAGTGGGAAAAGCATAATGGAGACATCGGCAAATAAGTTTCTGAGCGTGACAAATGTTAAGAAAAAAATTGAAGGGCGGTAGAACAGCGAGTGATTGAGAAGGGGAAGTGGGCTACTTTCTGGAGCGTCCTTGGTGGAGGTGAGTCTGAATGATCATGAATGGTGAAGAGTAGGCCGGCTCATAAAGAGTGCAGGGAAGGATGTTCCAGGCAGAGGAAAAGCCGCTGCAAAGATCCTAAGAGAACGATGGCCTTGGCAAGTTCAGAGGACAAATTAAAGGTCAATGTAGCTAACACACAGTAGACTCTGTGGAGAGTGGGACAAAATAAAGTTGGAGAGAGAGGAAGGGGGCAAATTACATTGGATCTTGTGGCCAGGGTTAAGGAGAGTATACTTCATTCTGACTGCATTGGGAACCAGCAGTTTAAGCAGGAGACTTGAGTGTTGTCTCCCTTGTTTTAAAAAACAAACAGCTGGTGGAAAATAGATTCTAGAAAGGCAGGGCTGGAAGAGGGGAATTCGAAGAGTGGGCTGTTACAATAGCTGGGGCAGGAGGTCGTGGTGAATTGGACTACGAGAGTAAAGGGCAAGAATAGTGAGACGAGCCAATGAAGAAATGACCGAGACTCATCCGTGCACCGAGGAAGTCCACAGTCTGGACCATTGTCCATGGTGACAACCATGCCGAAAGTGTGTGGGTGTGGCTATTTCCAGTAGGCTTTGGGGGTGGGGGTACGTCCAGGGGGCATACGTTCTTCAACCGTCCATCACCTTGTCAAAATCTGAATATAACAAATTCTAAAGTATTTTCAAACCCTTACTCCTGTAGACCATGTGAATTCAATCCATCAAGGGCTTCTTTCCAATAAAATATGAAACTAGGAAATGTTATTTTCTTTCGATGTACTTCCCCTGTCTTCTCACTGCTGCAGAATGAGGAAACTAGCTGTGGCTCGGAACAAAACCACAAAAACCATTCCATGGATCCAGCTTCCATGGAAGGGAAGTCAGCATCTTGCCTCTTTCGCCTAGCCTCCCGCTGTGGGAAACCCTGAGAAATGTGTTTTGTTTTCCCTTGGACTTGACTGAAGCCAGGTCTCTTCTGAAAACAACGTCTTTCCCTATTGTGTCTGACTCAATCCGAATCGAGGGGCTTAACTTCCAGCTTCAGTATTTGGTAAACACCCAGTTTTTTGATGTTCTTGTCTCCCAAATCTGCCGGGGTTGTCTTGATCCTTTGGCCTCATTCACTGAGGAACATGGATTTCTGGAAGTTTCTGCCTCAAGCCCTTCAGCAGGGATATTAAAGGGCCCCTGTCAAGTTTTGAAGGGTGTGACCATTGCCAGAATCCCCGCAAGCCAAGCCCCTGAGGGATGCTGTTGCCAGCTGGCCCACCGCCATACCAGAAATGGCTGGATTTCAGTGGTTCTCTGTGTGTGGAGCTGGCTGAGTTCCCCTGGATGAAAGGCAGCCTAACATAAACTGAAAATGTTATTAATAAGCAGCCACTTAAGAATTTCCTATGACCTGCCAGTGATTTGGGGGTCTCTGTGTGAACACGGAGAAAAGCACAACTTGTTCTACATGGATTAGGGGACCGGTGCCGTCAGTCTGCAAGGGCATCAAAAAGGCATTCAGGTGTTTGGTGAAGGGCTCTGGAGTCCAACAGATCTCGGTTTGGATTCCTGCTTTCATCACCTCCTGGCCGTGGGAGCTAGGGTGAAGTTGCAGAAACGCTTGGAGCCTTGGTTTTCCCATCTGTAAAATGAGAATAATAATGATAATTTCCATCTCGTACTGTGCTTTGAGGATTGAATAAGGAACTGGCTGGAAAGTACCCAGCATACAATCAGAAAATATTTTCTTAAAAAGAAAAGTTGGAGGGTGCCTAGGTGGCTCAGTCAGTTGAACGTCCGACTCTTGATTTCATCTCAGGTCATGGTCTCAGGGTCATGAGATTAAGCCCCCCGTCAGGCTTCAAGTTCAGTGGGGAATCTGCTGGATATTCTCGCTCTCCCTCTCCCTCTGCCCCTTCCCCTACATGAGCTCTCTCTCCCTCTCTCTCTCTCTCTCTAATAAATTAATTAATTTAAAAAAAGAAAAGGAAGCGTGGGGAAATCATACCCTAGAAATGGAACCAAATGGACTTTACTTCCCCTGCTCAGGGGAAAAAAAAAAAAGTATTTGGGGTTCTAGGCACTCCCAGCCATAGCACTTGGCATCTCTGAGCTTCATTTTCTTTATCTCTAAATGGAAAATAATAGCCCTTGCTGTTCTCATTAACCTTGTAGAGGTTCAAAAAGGTAATTCAAAGGGTAAAATGCATGGTATGCTCTAAAGTGCTTGATTAGTCCAGGGGTCAATAATTTAGTATGTAACCTGTTCTACCTTATTGTATTTTGGTAAGAAAAGAAGATCATTTGTGTGACCTTGAAATATTAAAAGCATGCTAAAGATAAGTAATCCTTTGGTAAGGATAGTAATCAAGTTACTTGATTAGTCCAGCACACCTTTAAGTATATAGTAGGTGTTTAATAAAGACTTATAGAAAGGACTTATTTGCTCCCTCTTTTCCATTGATCTATTTTCTATCCTAACTGGAATACATTAGTAGGGTCTAGATTAACTTCTAGAGAACAGGGATCATGACTGCTTTTACTTGTTTTATTTTCCTTCCTTCCACATAGCAACAGGGCGTGACATACTGGTAACTAGTCAGGTTTCACTACCTGAAGCATGCTGTATGTATCCACTGTCTAATCCTACCAGCAAGTCAATGACATAGTGGAGTTAGGATTTGAACCCAAGTCACTGTGCCTCCAGAATCTAAGATCTTAATGCATTGCACTAGATACTGCCTTTAAGTACTTAGGCCAATCAATATTTAATGCCTCAGATCTTGTCTTCCTGAGATTAGCCAACTCTTCTACAAGGGAGGTAGAGTCTAAACAAGTAGTTCAGCAGATGGCATGGAAGAAGAAGGCAAATAAAGAGGTATTTTGTGGAGTCTTTCAGTCCCTGCCATGAAGTTTGGAGGTGAGTGTTAGAATTTAATTTGCAGTTACTTCCTCAGAAACTATTCTCCTGAAGGACTCATCGGGAAAGGAAGCACTCTTGGAACTTACTCTGCTCAGTGACCAACGAAGCAAAAACATATGTGTCATAAAATCACAGTTAGCATGTGGACAAAGTGAGGTTGAAGAATTCTTCCAGAAAGAGTAACCATTCTGTCTACCTTGGTGTATTCTTCACAGACCAGTGGGTCTGACAGGCAGCTGAGGAAATCAGAGCTCCTCTAGATACCCATAGCCTTTCTTGGGGTTGCAGTGATGTAGGTAGCAGTGTTGCCATGGAGACACCATCCGTGGCCAAGCTCCTCTCCTTTGAGGGCTCACTGTGTGTACTCATTATGATGCTGAATTAGCTAGCTGTGTGTTTGGTAGGCAGATTCCTCACTGGCCAGGGAACGTTTTTACAATGAAGTCAACACTCCTTCACATGGACTGTTAGGTGTAATTCTCCACCTGCCCCCTTGCCGCCATCTTTGACTCCTCTCCATATCTTGATGACACCGTGTTCTCTCCCACCTCCATGTCTTTTATTCATCTGTTGGGAATATTCCTTCCTTCTCTTTTTGCTTAGTATCCTCCTACTTGGCAACGTTCATGTCCAGCTTCCTCAAGCCCTCCCTGACTCTTTGGTAACCAGGAGCTCTCTGTAGCTAGCACAGTGCCTGACACATGGTAGGTTTTCTGTTAATAACTCTCCTAACAGCAAAGTCGCAGAAAGTGGTTTTCTAGTTGGTTTGTCTTAAAACAAATTATTTTGAAAAACTGCCGTGTTAACATCGTTGTTTCTATACATTCTTCTAGATTTCTCTGTTAACATTCTGCCACATTTGCTACATGTTGTCCCCTCTCTCTCTCTCTCCACACTTGCATATATATTATTAATATTCTAGCTTACCTGTGTGAAATGACAAACACCCTTTACCTGATCATATTTCAGCATCTGTCTCCTCGAAACAAGGACATTCTCCTCAGTATCCCCCAAAGAACTCTTCACTTTGATATGTATGGTTTAGTTCTTTGTGACTATATCTTTGTGTCCCAGTCAGACAGGGACTCTTATTTGTTGTTGTTGTTGTTGTTGTTTCGTTTTAATTCCTCACAATACCTCCTGGGATGTATAGTACACAGATGTTCAGTGAATTATTGTTTAATAAGTGAAGCTGCTTGCAGCAAACATATTTGGTATTCCCTTTTTCCCCTTGGCACTTACCAGCCCAGTTTACTGTGACCCATGGGTCCTGTCCACGTCTTGCCTGTGGGTAAGCCGAGGGGCCCCAGGTACAGTCCTCACCCAGTTGGTAATTGGTGGATAACCACCTCTGCCTCTTGGACTCTCCAGTGATACATTTCTGAGGAGTGTTTCAAACCATCTTCCATAGCTCCTGAACTGAAATGGGTCACTGTTGTCCAACACTGCAGCCTGCTCATTACCTCACCTTATGTTGGCACCCTTCCCTTCGCCCAGTTCCCTTTTCAATTTCCTCAGGACTTTTTGGGGATCAACCCCTACGATTCTTTATACTCAGATACCTCCTGAGGATCTGATTATGGGGACAGCCGATCTAAGGCGTTGTCCCTCAGTTTGAGACGTCATACTCCTAAATCAAAGTATGGTGATAGAGGTTGAAAAGTTTTTCTAAGAGAGGTCATACAGGAGACTTATTTTTCAAAGGGAATGTGTTTCCACTGCTCAGAAATTACAAGATAAATTCAGAGTAGGGAGCTGTGTATGTTTGCTCATGGAAATAGGAATTGACATATTACACTGAAAATTATCCTCTACCACCTTTGCAGCACCTGGGAGAGAGAAGCTCCTCTTGGTGCAGATGGCCAGAGCCGCTGGAGCCCGGGCAGAGGGCAGGGAGCTGGAAGGAGCCAGGCAGCATGGTCTTGGCTCTCAGCACGCACCAGCCTCCTACCCAGCTGGCCCTGGGTCACAGTCCTCGCCCTTTAGCTTCTGTGTTTATTAGGAAACCATTTTTCCTTTCTCACAGAGATAGGAATCTTGCTTGCAGACATGGCAAGTGTCAAGGTTCATGCCTGGGTCCCTCATTCAGACTGAGTGTTTGCCAGAAAGGGGTGGGAACAGAGTATTGTGGCTGGGGGGAGGGAGTGAAGGAGCCAGTCAGGCTGCAAATAACAGGATATGCTGATATCTGGGTATCAAGACAGAGGGACATAGGAATTTCAAGGAGAAGGGAACGAAGGAGAACAGAGGAACTTGAGGCACACTCTTAGATGTTGCCATCCCTGAATTTCCCATCTGTGCTTGAGCTTTGGGACAGGCAGCGGCTCATCCAGTGTGGTCACTGTCATGGAGGCAGACAGTGATGGGGGAGGGGAGGCCGCATACCATCTCCTGAGAATGTCTCATGCTGCACTCTTCCCCACTCAGGGCCTTTGTGCTTGCTTTCCTCTGCCTGGAGAACGCTCCCCCTGGGTTCTCTCAGAGTTGCCTCCTATTCAGTATTCTGATCACAGCTCAGAAGTCACTGGAGCGGGGAGGCCTATCCTGACCCATCCTCAGCCCGTCTCTTCTTCATCTCCCTGTTTATTTCCATTATGGCACTTACCACAAGCTACAAATGGCAGGTTTAGCTATTTGTTTATCTGCCTATTGTGTGCCTTCCCCACCGGAGTCTAAGTTGCATGAGATTAAAAACCGCCGTATGTCTTGGTTCCGCTCTATGTCCAGCATCTTAGTACTGTACCTTTGCATACCGTAGATGCTCATTCACTGTTGTCTGCTTGGATAGTGGGTAGGTTGCATGGCTGGATGGATATGGATAAATGGACAGACGGACAGACAGATGGATGGCAGGATGGAAGGATGCATGGAAAAAAAGAAGGAAGATTCAAGGTGGTAGAAAGATCCCTTGTCTTGGAGTCAGATGACATAGGTTCTCATCTGTACAACTTCCGTGAAGTCACATACGAGTTGACAGCCTTAATTTTTGTATCTGTGCCATGGATTCAAATGCTAACTCGACACGACTGCTGAGAATGAATAAATGAGATAAACTACGCAAAGATCATACGAATATTATACATCCTCCATAAATGTGAGAAATTATGCTAGTAGTAGAAACGTAGCCACCGTGTTCACCCTTACCTGGCGTCCTCGGGTCAGAAAGCAGGGGTTGGAGTGGAGAGACAGGAGCCTGGGCCCTGGAGGTCAGAACTGTCATGTTGAGCCCTTACTGCTTTGGGGGGCAGTTTCACCAACTGGAACATCCTGACTTCATTTCAGGCCATCCCCCGCCCATGTATCTCTTGCCTGTCTTCCTTTCTGCCGTTCTGATCCTCCACGTGTGTTTGGTGAAGGCTGCAGAAGGTGGGAGCAGAAGCTCCATGCGTAGGTTATCTAGTCATGTGACCTGTGCAGTTTTGGAGGGAAACAGCTGGTGTTCTGTGTCATTTGACAGTTTTGCCTTATTCACAACAGGATTATGTGAGTTGTATCTTAGGGCCGGCAGACCCCCACTTGCAGTTCTTATCGGCTTACTTGCAACACAGCACGGCAATGCCTTTTCTGCTAACGACACCCACTGTCTCTTCATTTGTTGACTTTGGGGCAGCCTGCAGCCCAGTAAAAACTCTTTTCACCCCGTCCACTTTGATTTACCCCCTAGGGACACCCAGGGGGAGGTATCCCCGCGGGACAGTGACTCAGAACAATGTTCACCTCATTTTAGGCTGACTCTTTGCATGCATGTGAAAAGTTGATGCTCTCATTGGAAACTTAAGGAAATTGGGCAGCAGAGCAGACTGCAAAAGTCGAGCTCCTGCCCAGCTCCTCCCAAGTCCATCCTGCCTAGGGTGGATCCTCCAGGTGGTTTAAAGTGATGTCAGTTGCTACAGCATTGAGAGTATGTGACGATGTACAAAGACCCAATTCACAGCCAGGGCTTAGTGGTTTTAAATTATCCATGCCCCATCTCTCCCCACTTGCACAGAAAATTGAAAGTCGATAGCTGTTGAAATCTGGTTTTTCAGATGTGTTTTTATCTGACGGACCTAACTTAACTCTGCGATACCCATAAATATATATGCAATTCCCACACTACCGGCATCTTCCTTGCTACATAAGTAAGTTCTCTAATCCTGTTACAGGGCACTGGATCAGAACAAACCCACTTATCTGGATTGAATAATGCCCTTCTCTTTGCCGAGAGTGTTGTGTGTACGTGTGTGGGTGTTCTGGCTCATGCCTTGTCATTCCAGGCCAGTCTTGTCTCTTGGTACTTGCTGATGGGGAGCACATAGAATGAAATCTGGTCTCCAGTTTCTTAACACGAAGGAAAAAAGAGGACCAGCAGCTGTTTCTGTTTAACAGTGATTATCCCTGGGATTGTGAGTGTTTTGAAATATTTCACTTCTTGCTTATCTGCAATTCCTGATTCTCTTCTCCATTAACTGTGTGCTCCTTTTTTTTTTTTTAAGGTAAGGAAGCAGTAACTTTATAATAAGGAGAAAAAGGTTTCCCCTTTTCCTCTTATTAAGAATAAAAGAAGTTATTTTTTTGCCTTCCCTGAGTCATGGAAGAATTCAAATACTAAGGACACGTCCATTACGTAGCAAAAAGATATGGAAGACTTTGGGTAATTTTATCCCTTTTGTCTTTAACAAAAATGTATTTTCCCACTCTGAGCTCGGCAGCCTGAGGCGCAGCCACATGGCTGGTGTTGCCCATTCCTCATCAGTCACTTAGTGTGTGTTGTGGCTGAGTTGCCCTTTAAGCAGTCTGCCCTTTGACCCTTTGCATGAAAGTGGCCCGAACCTGATCTGGCCATGGCCATGGACTTGGGACAGAGAAGCCCACAGCACAGGGGAGGTGGAAGGCAGGAGGACAGATGGCAGGGCTGGCAATGAGACACCCCTCTGGTGGCTGATGTGATAATGCCTCTCCAGCACCTTTTACACCCGTGCCCCGAAGGGTACCCAGCTGAGTGACAGGTGGGCTTAGTGATGTGAGAGTCTAAGACACGGCCATCAGAAGGGATCACCATAGGTTCCCTGGAACAGTTTTAAAAATGTACGTTGCTCAGGGTTCCTGAGACCATCCGGTGTGTGGGTAGAACACATGTTTTCAGACCTTTCCCTGACCCCAGTGTTCCCATCTAACTGGAAGACCAGCGACAGAAGAATGTCCTCTGAGTGTGCATCAGGGATGCTGGGAGAAATGCACTTCCTGGGCCCTGTCTCAGATCTGTCAAATCTGAGTCTCCGGGTTACCCCACTCCTCCCCAAGCATCTCCATGTAATGTCTTGGCAACCAGATATGTAATTTCCCATGACTAGGATAATTATTTATATGCAGAGTTTCATGATTAGGAATTGTTTGTCTTTTGAAAGCCATTGATAGCCTCCTTCTTTTTTTTTTTTTTGTCTTTCCATCACCTATTAGAATGTTGAGCGTCTAATTCACATTTTGCTAAGTGCTAGGAATGACCTTGAGCTGTCGAAAGTATGCTGGTTTCCAAACTTAGGTTCTTGGGATCTTAGGGCCAGGAAAATGCCTGGAGTTTGGAAAGCAGGTTGAGCTTGAGAGAGGTCAGGCCTCCTTCCCTCACATCAACTTGGGCAGCTCTGTTTTATATATCGAGTTTTCACATAGGAGTTCTTTTGCAAAAGATGTTTCCACTCATTAAAAAAAGGGAGCGGGAGCGTGAAAGAGAGAAAGCCATTTTTTAAAAAAGGACTTAATGATGGTTACGATGCCATCTGAATCTAGAATCTGCAGTTGAGGACATCAGCTTATCAGAATTGCATTATAAAGGAGCATCCTTTTTGCCTCATCCTATTGCTTCTCACACAAAACAAGACATTGTGGTTCTGGGATCAGTGTTGTAAATAACCTGTCAACATTTCCAAGATGAGACCCCCCCCCCCCCCAACAGGCACTCAATCTATTTATAATCAACCCTTCCACAGCCCGGTAGGTGAGTTAATTAGCATAAATTAGCTATTCTCCAAATGGCGTGGCCAAGGGTGCAGATGACAGAGTACTTTGAGATAGTTAAAAAGAGAGCCTCCACCTGCCCACCAGTGTTGTGTATCCCATGGAAGAACAGATCGTGGCTTCTGGATGTGGAAGCAAATACATTAATAGCTGCGACTTCTGGGCTGGGGATGGGGGGTCGTTGCAGGGGTGGTTTGCCCTGCAGAGGGAGGAAAGGAAGGGGAATGCGGGATCACTGCTCTCGGAATCCTGCCTTCTTCCTGGAAACCTGTCAGTCACAAACCCAATTATGTGCAGGTAAACATGTCAACTCTGACAGAATGAAACCAATGCACACTTTATATGGTTAGTTTTTTTTTTTTTAATGAAATCCTGCTATACTAGCAGGTTCTATTTTCATAAGTGTCTTTTTTTTTTTTTTTAAGCCAAATAATATATTTCCCCACACACTCCTGAAAAGCTTTAATCAGTGTGTCGAAAGAGAGAGCTGTCGGGTGTTGCTGTGTACATGTTGCCAAGAGGGGGGAGAGAGACATGAGGATCAAGATAAATCCTCTTGGCCTATCTCTGACCCTCTGCTCCTTTCTGAGCATCTGGGCCTTGGGTTCCCCATTTGTAAACAGGGGTTATTAAATTAGTCTTTCAAAGGCTGTCATGGAATCACTCAGAGATTGAAAATTCTTTGCAAATAAAAACGTCTTGCCGCGGGAGTGCCTGTTAATTATGAATGAGAAGTGGAAGGCAAGCAGCTAGCAGGGAAAACACATGAGGTCCTCATGGTTTCGATTTACCATTTTGTTTTCTTTTTTCTTTGTTTTCTCTTTGATTTTGATTTTTCTGAATGTGTTTGTTGATCAAGAGCAAAAGGGTATTTTGTGCTTGGGATCAGGTATGCCTTCTGCAGTTGTTAGGGTTCAGGGATCAAGTAAATCCTATTTTGAGTCTCTGTTCTGCTCACCATTTAGGGTTTACTTTGAACATGTTGCTTGATCTCTCTGGGGCCTTTGTTTTCTTCTCTGGAAAGTGGGGATGATATTTTCTTTCTTGGAGGGCTGGTGTACAGATCTGGGCTCACGGGTATAAGGTATACATAAGCCAAATGCACCCTCCGCAATTCAGATCACCCTCATCCAGCTTCACCGTTCTTGCATTCCCTAGCGCTTAGCATCTTTAATATGCTATTTGATCAAATTATTTGGTAGGGGGATTGCTCAAGTTCCAGGAAGGCAGAGATCCTTATTTGTTTTGGTTAGATTTCCTGAGTGCAAAAAGCAGTGCCTGGCACATGGTAGGTGCTTGATTAGTTGGGTGACGAAATCGGCCCTTAGCCCTCTCCCCTTTCTCTGTTCTGTTCATAGTTCTACTCAGTGAGATTCATTCTGGGTCTGGTTCTGTTATTCTGTATTTTGTTTTCTTCTTGTCTTTTTTCTTCTTCTGGAGCTTCAATTCATTAGATATGTCCATTAAACATTAAATATTGTATTATTACACTTGCTTCCCTGCACTGCTGAATACATGGGTTGTACAGATGAATATTCTGGAGACTGAATTTGTTAAAAATTCTTTTACATTTTGTTTGAAAAGTATGGCTTTCTAGTATAAGCCGTTAGTCACCAAAGAGCTTCCTAAGGTTGCTTAAACACACAAGAGTTTTTTTTTTTTCTTCCTTAAGTCATTAACTGGTATAAAATAACTGGAGGGAAAAATCCCTGACCACTTCCTAACACCCCTGACTTCTTTACAGTAGCTGGTTAATTAAAGAGTTACTGTTAAAATGGGCTCTGACTATTTTTAAAAGTAGCAGCCAGGGTTTGGAAAAACCTCTTTGAGTTTGGAGATGCAAACCAGATCCAAGTGTGCATTCTGTCTGTGCATATTTTCAATCTGATGAAAAGCTGGAAGTGGGAGAATCTGACAAGACTGAGTTGGCTGAACTAGACTGATTTTGTTTCTTGAGTACATTTTGGTGTCAAAATTTAGGCACAAGACATTAATAGAGTAAGGACAAAAGCCAACTGATCATCTTAATAGAGGGGAAAAAGCATTTGATAAAACCCAACACCGTTTTGTGATGCAAACGATAACAACAACACTCAACAAACCAGTGTAGAAAGAATCTTCTTCAACTTGATAAAGGGCATCTACAAAAAGCCCATAGCTAAATAATACTTGATGGTGAAAGATTGGATGTTTTTCCTTAAGATCAAAAACAAGACAAAAATGTCTGCCACTGCCACTTGGGTTGACCATGTGCTGGAGGTTCTGGCCAGGGCAAGAAGGCAAGACAAAGACATAAAAGGTATCAAACTGGAAATGAAATAATAAAACTAGCTTCTGTTTGCAGATGACATGATCTTGTATATAGGAAATCCTAAGGAATAAAACACACACACACACACACACACACACACACACACACACACACACACACACCATTGCTCTTGAAACTGAAAAGACGAGTTCAATAAGATTGTATGATGCAAGATCAATGTATATGTACCATTGGTGTTTCTATACAGTAACAATCTGAAAATGAAATTAAGCAAACAATTCCATTTACAATAGCATCAAAAAGAATAAAATACTTGGGAATAAACTTAACAAGATATGTGTAAGATTGTGACTGAAAAGCACAAAATAGCATTGAAAGAAATTAAAATAGACTGAAATAGGGGCACTTGGTGGCTCAGTCCTTAAGCGTCTGCCTTCGCTCAGGTCATGATCCCAGGGTCCTGGGATCGAGCCCCACATCAGGCTCCCTGCTTGGCTGGAAGCCTGCTTCTCCCTCTCCCACTCCCCCTGCTCGTGTTTCCTCTCTCACTGTCTCTCTCTGTCAAATAATAAAATCTTAAAAAAAAAATAGACTGAAATAAATGGAAAGACGTCTTTTGTTCATAAATTGGAAGATCTAATATTAAGATAGCAATATTCTCCAAACTTGATGTCTAGATTCAGTGCAATTCCTATCAAAATCCCAGCTAGATTTTTGCAGAAAATGGCAGGGCTAATCCTAAAATTCATATTTCATGATGCAAATGCCAGGGACCCAAGAGAGCTAGCACAATTTTTTTTAAAACAAAGACAAAGTTGGAGGATTCACATTTACAATTTCAAAACCTACTGCAAAACTACAGTGATCAAGACAGAGTGGTATTTGCATAAGGCAGACAGATAACTCAATGGAATAGAACTGAAAATCCAGAAATAAACCTTACATTTATGATCATCTGATTTTTGACAAGGATGCTAAGACAGTCCAATGGAGAAAGAATAGACTTTTTATTTAACAAATGGTGCTAAGACAGTTGAGTAACTACACAAGTATGAAGTTGGACTCCTACCTTGCTTGAAAACTAACTCAAAATGGAACATAGACCCAAATATAAGAGCTAAAGCCATAAACATCTTAGATGAAAACATAGGAATAAATCTTTATGACTTTGAGTTAGACAATGGTTTCTTAGGTAGGATACCAAAAGCACAGCAATAGCAAGAGAAAAATAAGTGGGACTTTATCAAAATAAGAAACGTTTGTGCTTCAGTAGTCATCATCAATAAAGTGAAAACCAGGGACACCTGAGTGGCTCAGTCAGTTAAGCATCTAACTCTTGATTTTGGCTCAGGTCACAATCCCAGGGTTGTGAGATCAAGCCCTGCATCAGGCTTCGTGTTGGCACGGAGTCTGCTTAAGATTCTCCCTCTTCCTCTCTCTCTGCCCCCCCTCCAGTAAAAATAAATAAATAATTGTTAATTAAAATCCCAAAGGCCTATGTTAAAAAAAAAAAAAAGAACAGACTTGGAAGTGTTCATACAATTAAAAAAAAAAAACTAAAGACCACCCACAGAATATTTTTACAAATCCTATTTCTGATAAAGGACTTGTATTCAGAAATATATATAAAGAATGCTTATAATGCAACAATAAAAAGATAAATAACAGTTTAAACATGGACTAAGAGTTTGAACAGACATCTCTCCAATGAGGATATATAATAAGCACATAGAAAGATGCTCAATATCATTAGCTATTAAGGAAGTACAAATCAAAATCACAATAAGATGCCACTCCATACCCACTAGGATGGAAACAACGGAAAGATACTAAAAAGTGTGGCAAGGATGTAGAGAAAATAAAACAATTCATTAATGGTAGGAATGTAAAATGGTACAGCTATTTCTGAAAAACAGTTTGACAGTTCCTCAAAATGTTAAACATCAAGTTACCATCTGACCTAGCAATTCTACTCCTGGGTGTATAGCCAAGAGAATTGAAAACCTGTGTTTCACACAAAAATACTTGTATAGAAATACGTAGAGCGGTAGTATTCACAAAAGTAAAAATAGTGGACACAATCCAAATGGCCACCTGATTGGATAGATGGACAAAATGTAACTTAACCCGTACTCTGGAATATCATAATGCAGTAAAAGGGAAGGAAGGATTGTCACATGCTACAATATGGATTAATCTTGAAAACAGCCTACTGTATAAAAGAAGCCAGTTTCAAAAAACTAGTATTGCATGATGCCATACATACGGAATTTAGAACAGGCAAAGCCACAAAGGCAGAAAATAGGTTAGTGGTTGTCAGGGCCTGGGGGGAAAGGGGGTGTAGAAAGTCACTGCTCATGTGCCCTGGGTTTCTTTTGGGTTAATTAAAACATTCTAGCATTAAATAGTGGTGATGGTTTCACAACTCTGTGAATACACTAAAAGCCAGTGATTTGTACATTTTAAAATGGTGACCTTGGTGATACGGGACTTCTATCTTAACAAAGCTGTTGTTCAAAAAAATTAAGCCCATGTAGGGATTAGGATTCTGGGCCCTCTCATGGCCTGGATAAGATGCTATTGAAACTAATAAAGATCTGAATACCACGTACAACAACTCATTTTCTAAAAATTTTCCTCCATGATTTCTTTTTCTTCTCTTTTTTATTGGTAGAAGCTAGAAATGCTTTTGTGCTGCTGACATCAACCTTTTCACTGCTTCATCATTTTTGTAGCCGTGGAAAAGGGAACAGATGGTAACCTTAAAAGAGAAATGTTCAACTTTGGGGAGAGATTTTATCTTTGGCTGCTACCTTTTGAAATAATTCACATGCATGATCCTCTTGTACTGTATATTTAAAAAAAAAAAACAAACCAATGTAGGAAAGATTTGGTTTCTGATTAGAATTTCAAACCTATGGGGATATTTAGTAGAGGTGACAATGTCTTTTCCATGAGACCTTGGGGCCAGATTTGTTTGGTGGAAAAAAATATATTCTTGCTCTTTTTCTTAAAGAAAATCTCACCTGCAGTCTCTTTAAAACATCTACCATTTCCCAAGCTTCTAGGACATTTTTATGAAATGGTATGTTGTCAGTATTTGTTAAATCCACTGGTAATATTTCTGATCAGCATATGTATTATGTCTGTTTAATTACTATTATAGTTAAGAAAATTGCAGTCATGGTCCATATCCAGTGCTCTACTAAGTGTAAGAGATATTTTGACATTGCTCTTGGGATACTGATTTAGAAGAATAGGTTGGAGTCCATGTTCGAACATTCTCATGAGGCTTAACTAGTGGCCTCTGACCTTTTGTGACGTTTCCACGTGTGCAGCACCACACCTTCCAAGAAGACAGGTGTGCTGTGGGGGCGCCACTTTAGGCGCTCTTGCCAAAAGGCAGTTGCCAAGGAATTGCATTTATGGCTTGGGATCCAAGGGCTGATGACTGGCAGCCAGGTGAAAAATGGTTTCTTTTGCCTTCCTTCTCATCTCCCGCCTTTGCTGCTTGCAGGAAGATCTGCCTACACTGCAAGTGCCCTCAGGAGGAGCACATGGTGACAGTGATGCCCCTAGAGATGGAGAAGACTGTCAGCAAACTCATGTTTGACTTCCAGAGGAACTCCACATCAGACGACGACTCAGGCTGTGCCTTGGAGGAGTACGCCTGGATCCCGCCGGGGCTGAAGCCTGAACAGGTACCATTCTTGATGGGGAGGGCAGTTGTGGTTTGGGCTGTTTATCTTCGTCCTGCCCATCCTTCCTTATTCCAGCTCAGAAGGAAGAGTTCACTTTGCTGATTCAGAGAAGTGGTTGGGGCTCCACGGGTTGACAATGTCTGGGGCACCAGTGGGCACTTAGGAAGAGAAATGAAAAAGAGTCCTACGTGGGCCATTGCTAATTCATTCTGGATTGTCATTATTAACTGTCAACAGAAGATTGACTAGAAACTTCTCAGAAACGTTGGCTTTGAAACATTAGAAAGGGAAATTTGATTTTTGAAGGGGGGAAGGGAGTTCTACGTTGGCCATGAATCTTAAGATTCTTTGTTAAAGGTGAGTGAGGACATAAGGATTTGCCTTATTCTTCCCAGTGATATATGCTGTGTTTAAATACTAAGTTTGGCCTTGCTTTACAAAGAAAGACATTGGCATTTCCTGAAATATTTGAACTACCTACAGGCTGCAAATATTATTGGCTCGATCAGATGAACTCGGTTTCTTTCTGTTTCACTGCGTTTTCCTCAGTGATAGCCTCCGCTTTGCATTTCTGTTCTTGGAGTTTTCTCCTCCACCAGCCTCATGTTGGTTTAGAAGCCCCTTCCTTAAGCTAGACACTCTCATCATCTTTGAGAGCTACACCCTAGTTTTGCCCCTCTGACACAGAAAATGGCCGACTCTGGTGATCTTCCCTATGTCAGACAGAATGTTTGGAAGCTTAAAATACCCTGAAATTTTAAAGTCAGGGACTTTTGGTGTGATAATCCTGCTAGAAAAAGTTCTTTATGATTAGGGAAGACCCAAGAATTTGCAAA
Source organism: Zalophus californianus (assembly GCF_009762305.2). Taxonomy (NCBI): domain Eukaryota; kingdom Metazoa; phylum Chordata; class Mammalia; order Carnivora; family Otariidae; genus Zalophus; species Zalophus californianus. The sequence continues at coordinate 31,791,853 of NC_045595.1, read as the reverse complement.
CAACTCAAGAGTGGACCCCTAATAACATCTCTTTGATTAGCCATTTCTTCTTCCAATATTTGAGGTCGCGAATTGGCACCCGAAATCAGGCACACAGGTAGGATTTGTTTAGCCAGCAAAGTATTATTTAAATTTTTGAATTAGTTACTAATCCTTAAATATTAGGAGTTTTTATGTAAAAGTTCATATTTATGTCTTGAAGAAGACCTTCCTAAGCCCTGCAGGCACTTCATTTTTGTGATCTCTGTTCTCATTCTTATGAGGAAGAAAATGTTTTAGAACAGAAACATTCACAGAAAATAATCTCCGTGAGGATTTGAGATATCAGCAGGAAGAAATAAGAACATTTTCTCTCGGTTTGCAGGTTAAGGTTATATCTTTATTTCCTTCTGTTTCGGTAAAGATTGTATTATTAAAGAGTAAGCTTCAGAAGAATGAGAGCATTTGATTGAGTTTGTCTGAACACTCAAATGAGGTGGTGGGTGATTGACTATCTTTGTTTGACATCACTGTTCTCCTGCCAGTGTTTGAGCAGGGAGTTTTCACACCTAGATACATCTGTGAGCTTGTTTCATTTTCTTGCTAACCTCATTTGCAGCAGCTTCTAGGAAACCCATCTTTCTTTTGTTCACCTCACTTTCTGCTAAATTGGGCCCTGAAATTCTGAAGCTAAGCTATTTGGGGTTCCTGCTTAGGTAGACTCTTCTCTAAGACAATGAAACATCATCCTATGATTTCCAGACGCAAAGAAAATTTTTGGTTGGCCCAAGAGAACAGACAGTTGCAGAAGTTGGGGTCTTGGTTCAGTTCACCAATTCCAAAAGTGAGTGCTGATAGTATTTTTAAAGGCTACTTGACTCACCCAAAATGAGCGTTTTTGGGAAATATAAAACAATTTTCTTGATTTGTTTTGACAGAAAACAATTAATGCTATTAAACAAGTGGTTTGAATTATGTCCAATGAACGGATATTCCCATCTCTTATAATTCTGCTATTCCTTGGGTGGTTTTCTCTATTCCCTGAATTTCTTCAGACTTACGTGACACAGAGGGTTAGGAAGGGCTGTTGTTCTCCAGAGAGACTCTCTCTTCAAGCCATTTGAAGGGCTGTATATTTGCCTAATAAAATGGAGTCTGCATTTAAAGGTGTCTGAAGGGATCATGTTGCCTGAAAGAAATGGAATTCAAATTTTAAAATTATAAGATCTTTTAAAATCTGTTACTTATGGAACTATATGTTTAAAGATTTTTTTTAAAAGCTGTGTGGAATGTTCTAAGATTAGACAAATTTGAGACCTTGAATGCTTTTCACTAAAAATGCTGATGTTTAATATCATGTCTAGTTGTCTCTGATTTAAGAAACTTCATTTTTCTATCAAGAGAAATTACAGTGAAAGTTAAATGCTTTGTGCTACAGGCAAAATACGAAAGGCCAGAGTTGAGAGTCATGTGCTTTCATTTCTGTTAAAAACCTTTCATTTGACTCCCTGATCATGGGGTTGGTAGTACACCTTCAGGTGATACTCTTTATTTAAATTCTATTTCTTCTGAGAAATGCCTTCAATTAAGTATAATGCACCTGGAAGTCACCTCCCGTTTAGGGAGGTGTTTTTGAATAGGGGCATTTAATTTCATAAAAACCTACTAGCTGCAAAACCTGACCTTCTTAAAGTAGAGCAAAAAGTGATAAATATAATAGATGATGCCAGAAAGGAAGAGCATTTATGCCATGATTTTTAATGACCAGACTGAAAAGTCATCAGTGAGGTTGCTCCCATCCTTCCGCTCTGTTCACCTCAAACAAGGTGTGTCATGTCATCCAGAGAGCCCTCCAGTACCTCAACTGCCCTGACTGACCATCTGTAGTCTTTTTTCAAGCTCCAGTTTGTCTTCAAATCAGTTAATAATATCTCTGTCTTCTAGAGATGTTCTAGTGATCAATTTACAGTAGATGATACTTCAGGAAGAATTTGGAGGATACTTAACAAGCCGTAAGAAAGGCAAATGGTGAGCAGGGTTTCAGTACCTGAGCACTATTGGAATTCTGGGCTGGATAATTCTTTGCTGTTGGGGTTTGTCCTGTGCAATGTAGGATGATTAGCAGTTTCCTTGGCTTCTACCACTAGATCCCAGTAGCATACACCACCCGCTCCCCTGGGCCTTGGGGTGACCAAACCTGTCTCCAGGCAGTGTCCTGTGACCCTGGGGTTGGGTTAGTCACCCCAGTTGAGAACCACTGAATCAAAGTGATGTTAAAACCTAAAGGATCTGGCAGCAAAATTCTGGCTCAATCAAGACATAAAAGGCTGACTCACATCAGCAGACATTTATTCGAGTCCCTACCGTGTTCTAGGTAGGTCACCCATAATTCCACGAATCAAGGACTGTTGTTTTGCAACCTTTATTGTATGCGTGCAGCAAGTATCTTTGTAATGGGAGAACTTTCCATTTTGTTTTAGACAAAAATGTGATGATGCTGTCAAACTTACCCTGACTTTTGTTTCACTTCATGTATTGTGAACAGTTTTTGGTATCCGTGTATTTAGATCCAGATTATCCTTTGGAATGATTGTCTGGTCCTCATTGGTAGTTTCTTATCTGCAGTGGTCCCACCCATCACTAGGGAGCATTTGGAAATGTATGTTTAGAAGGGGGTAGTTATTGTCAAAATAGTTCCACTAGCATTAAAATGAGTAGAGGCTTGAGATGCTTAACATCCTGAAAATTACCAGATGATTCTGCACAAAGAAAAAGCCACCCCTCCCGAATGCCAGGAGTACCACCATTGAGCACCCCTGAGCTGAAGGTTTATTTTTGACCGTGTGCCTTGTTGGCAACTTTCCTCTGTATTAAATAAGGGGACAGTGGCCATCCATCTTATACAAGAATTTTTAGAGGTGGCGTGGTCTCATGTAAACCTTTCTAAGGCTTTTGATTTATTGTGACAAACTGCTGTCCAGAAAGGTAAGTCCTCTGGGTGGATCATCTTCACTGGGTACTCATGGATGTGTTTTTTCTATTAATTTCTGCCCATTGCTCCATGCAAACCTGAAGAGACCGTCAGATTGCGTCTCCTGAGTGAATTCCTTTCCATCAATGTTTTGGATACTCTGAGTATCTATAGAGGGTTCTCGAATATGAATGCCCGAATCCTTGGTTTCCAAACATTAGTAAAACTACCTTGACCTTAACTATGGTTTTGCCCCTCAAGAGTGGCAGTTCAGTTATTTTTCTGGAACTTGTACATCAACCCCTCACAGGAAGGGTGAAGATATTGGGAGCAATTGTCCAATGTTTGGCTTTCCTAGTATTCTGCCACATGTGGCAAAGCAGACCATCTAGTACTACCTAGAGGAGGGGGCAAATTAGTTGGTTATGAGCCCTGTGAAAGTCTAGACTTACCTCTCTTGGAGGTACATAAAATTCTTTGTTTGGCTTTTAATTCAGTGATGGTTGCTCATCCAGCAGGTATCAGATTAAATGTGTTTCCTCAAGGAGATCCTGTGACCACTTCCTACTCCCAGCACGAGATTAGGTCCCCACTTACATGCTTTGTAGCGGTCCCTGCTACTTTCCTTATTAACACTTTTCAAACATAATTTGATACTTCTGCTATAATTATCTGTTAGATATTTACCTCCTCCACTTTGCTCTAAGACCCAAGAGGGCAGGTATTTTGTCTGGTTTGTTCTTCAGGAATCCCCCAGCCTCTCACACAGAGCCTGACCCATGGCAGCCACCCAACTAATAGTTGTTAAAAGAGACCAGCAGAGGACTGGGGTCCTCCGCAGAAGCTGAAAGGCTCCGGATTGCATCACATGGAAAGAGAAAAGTCTTCAAAATGTTTTTTCTACATAAAGGATGATTCCGTATCAATTTTCCCTGCTCCTTGTGCTTCTCTCAAAGGCATGTGTTCTAAGCAGATTCCCCTAACCCATCTCAATTGCTTCCGGGTTTTCCTCCACTGACAAGGGCCAGGGGACGGGTGACATCTCACAAGGACCGTGCTCTAGCCCACACCTTCCACAGCGCTGCTGGCTCCAGGACGGGACCTGGAGCCAGGTGGTAGGAGCCAAGGGCCTGGCAGGGAATCATTTGTGTCCCCATCCAAATGCGCGGAGCCCTTTGGGAGCCACGGGGTGAAGAGCAAGCAGCGTGGACGGGGGATGGGGGGGACCTCATCTCTGGAGTCAGGCAGATCTGGCCACAGCTCCATCCCTTCCTGACCTCAGCAAAGATGTTCAGCTTCCCAGAGCCTCAGTTTTCTCATGATGGTGATGATGACGACGAAGAGAACAGTGGAGAAAATTATGAACACTTATTACAGTTTTTCACTTTGCTTGCATTCTTCCTTTTCCATTCTCAAAACAAACCTTATTTGGAAATTATCATTCCTGTCTCTGTTTCGGAGGTGAATAAAGCAAGGCTCAGAGAAATTCAGAAAACATGCCCCCGGTCATGCAGCTGATGGACAGATTCGGTCTCAGCCACCCCGACCTGGGAGCTGATCGTCTCAGAGCTGTAGGCCACAGGAGCTGCTCTGGACCCCGAATGGGGGAGTGTGTGCACACAGAAGGTGCTCCATAAAGTGGTTGTCACCTCCCTGCCCTTCCTGTGAAGCTGCAGTGACACAGATGACCATTGTCCTCAGCAGGCAGGAAGAGGGCGAAGGGAACTTTGGGCTGACCAGGACAGAGGAAGGTTAGGTCGGGGTGGAGGAGGTGAGCGAAGCATGGGCCAGTGGGAGACCTGGATTTCTTCTCGGCCTTCTCCAAGGCTTTCAGTAAAATCATTTTGAATTCTGCCGATCCAGAGGCCTTTCTCTTCCCCAGGTTGTCTGCTGTGTGAGCGTTGTAAAGGTGCCACATCTTTCTAATGCACTTCTGGTTCCACTGAGCCAGAGCAACTTGGACGGGGGCCCACATGGAGCCACCTGACCGAATTCTCTTGTGCCCCAAGCAGGTTTCTGGGCCGTCTGCTGAAGAAATGAGCTCTGCCACACATCCCCCTCAGTGCCTGAGGGCTCCTACCACCAGGAGGTCACCAGGCCTGGAAGCAGTGAGTCTCTGGGGCATTTTCTGCGGGCAGCTCAGAGTGCAAAGAGAGCCTTCCCACAACGAAGAATATTCTACAAACCTCCCCCCCCCCCACCGGAGACCAGTGGGTCAGCAGGAGGCCTCACTCCTGGCTCTAGCCTCTTTGCCACTTAGAGCCTCTTCAGCACCTACCTCTAATGGGGTAGGGCTTCTTGGCGGTGTTCCAGGGATTGTGTCCCCCCTGAGAGTGTACGGAGTGAATCAGAGAGAATGCTGGAGACTTTTGTGAAGAGGGAATAGCGATGGGGCTTTTTCATGCATTCATTCACTCATTCAACAGACACTCCTGTGTATCTACTATACTTCAGGCACTATTCTAGGCCCTGAGGCTAAAATAATAAACAAGATGATTAAGGTTTCTGCTAGAGTGTGAGAGGGTGGGTGTTAGAGACATAAATTAGAAAACAATAGATGTTCAAGATAATTCAAGATGGTGATAGATGAAAAAAGAACAATAATGTCAATAATGGTGATAGAAACGTTTAGTGAACTGTTCCAGTGTCACCCACGATCCTGCGCGCTTTACAAGTGGTGTACCATTTAATCCATGCCATGAAGAAAATACAGCAGCTTCCGTGACAGTGGAGGTGGGCCGGAGTGTTGGAGGGACCAGCTAATCTAGGCTGGTTGGTCAGAGACGGAGTCTCTGGGGAACTGAGATTTGAAGTGCTGCTGAAGGACATGAAGAAGCCAGCCATGCAAAGATCTGGCTTGTTGCAGGTGTTACAGGACCCATTTGTATGAAGCTCAGAAGTGAAACAAAATCAGTATCAACTTTGCTTTTGCATGAAGAATTTGGGCAGGGGGTAGTGAATGGTCTGGGGAGAGATGAATGGAGCCCATGCAGCGTCCAGCTCTGACCAAGGCATCCATGGATGTGAAGGCTGGGAAACCCCTGGGAAATGGAAGGAGCCCTCACACCCATCATCTTGATGATTCTGCCTGCAGGTGAGAATAGGGCAACAGAGAGCCCCCATACTGGTACTCCCTGTAGGCTTCTGTCTGTGCATTTTGTCAGATGCCCTACCTTCTCAAATGTGAGCCTCTCGGAGGGAGTCACACATTGCCTTGTTCACCGCGTGCGCTTGGTACCTAAAATAATGCCTGATACATATTACCCATCCAATAAACAGATGTTACCTGAATAAGCAATCACATTTCAGCCTTGTACAAGATGCCTCCCTCTTTCCATGAATCCCTTGCCACTCGGAGAGGATCAGAAACTCGTCCAGGTTGCCACAGGTAGGAAGGGGCGGAGCCACGACTCACCCTGGCTGTCTTTGCGACTCCCCTGCTAATTCGGGCCCTTCGTCCTCCACCCCTCTTTCTTCTGCTGCGATCCACCCAGGATATCAGAGCCAAGGATGCCAACGTGGCTTGTGTTGGAAGGAGCAGGCGGCATGTGTCACACAAGGCTCTTTCATTCTCAGAGGAGGAAGTTTCCCCTAATCTCACGTTGACCCTGGTGACTAAGGGATTCCTCTTTTCTCCGCCTCCTGTTTCCCCATCACTGCAGGAAGCAGGAAACTTCAAAGGCTGATTTTCCCCCATCAACAATCTCTGTTTATCTCCGGCTCTCCTCCCTGTCTCATCCTGGCTGACAACCCACAGGGTGAGAAGCACATCGCCTCTTCCTCCTGCACTGGCCCTCAGGCTCCCATGTCACGGACCTGGGCACTTGACTTCGATGCTCATTCACTCAGCAGATATTAGGGGGTGCCAACTCTATGCTGGGCACTGAGGGACAGCCGTAAACAAACAAGTCTCCCTGCCCTGCTAGAGCTGACATCCTAGCAGAGGCTACAGACAAATTAGCAGTTTGAGCATGGCCAGGTGACAATAAAACTTTATTTACAAAAATAGTCAGTGGGCCTGATTTGACGCAAAGGCCCACTAACTGTTTGCTGGTCCTCGATTTAGAGAAGCTACTTTAGATGGGGTGACCAGGGAGAGCCTCTCCGAGGAGATGACATTTGAGCTGGGTTGTTCCATAGAATGATGGTTAGATTATACCCACATTTTGTCAGCCTTAGTCCAGTGGTTTTCAAAGTATGGGTCCCCTACCAGCAGCATGAGTACCCCCCCACCCCAGGGAACTTACTGAAAAATGCAGATTCCCAGGGCGCCTGGGTGGCTCAGTCATTAAGCGTCTGCCTTTGGCTCAGGTCATGATTCTAGGGTCCTGGGATCGAGCCCCACATCGGGCTCCCTGCTCAGCAGGAAGCCTGCTTCTCCCTCTCCCTCTGCCCCTGTTTGTGTTCCCTCTCTTGCTGTCTCTCTCTCTCTGTCAAATAAATAAATAAACAAACAAACAAACAAATAAATAAATCTTTTTAAAATGCAGATTCCCAGGCTCTGTCCCAGACCTACTGAACCAGAACTCTGAAGGTAGGCCCAACATTCTTTTTGGACAGGGACTTCAGGGGTTTCTGATCCATGCCACAGTTTGAGAACTGCTGCTCTCGGGTAATGGAAAAACCAATGTTCGAAATACATGGAGCCAAATCTTGGCTCTACCAGTTATTAGCTATGTGACCTGGGGTACCCTGAGCTTCTCTCATTTTGTCTGTAAAATGAAGAGGCTCTTGCCCAGGTCTGAAGTAGCTGTGAAGACCTACTGAATATCTCTCTGTGGACCCTGGGAGATGCTGACCCATAGGTGGTCCACGTCAAATGGTAGCTGCTGTCATCACCACGGTCATTTTCTGGGTCTCCAGGACACTGGAGCAGAGTTGGGTAATGACAGGGGGTGAGCCCCAGAAGCTACCCCCTTCCTTCTCCAGCATCTTGCCCCTGACTGATGTCTCTTGAATATGGCCTGGGTACAGGGTTGTTTGTTAAAGGAGATTCAGGATGCTTTCAAAATCCTTTCTTTTTTTTTTTTTTAAGATGTTATTTATTTATTTGACAGAGAAAGACAGCGAGAGAGGGAACACAAGCAGGGGGAGTGGGAGAGGGAGAAGCAGGCTTTCTGCCAAGCAGGGAGCCCGATGCAGGGCTCGATCCCAGGACCCTGGGATCATGACCTGAGCCAAAGGCAGACGCTTAACCGACTGAGCCACCCAGGCGCCCCCTTTCAAAATCCCTTCACTGGTTCTGTTCCTCGGCCCTCCCCTTGGCCTGTTAACTCAGAAAATGCTCTGGTCCCTGTTACTGTAGAAGGATGAGTTTTACAGCTGTGACTCAGCCCTGGGCTGGGTCCCCAGTGCCAGCAGCCAGCTTTGCCATATTCACTTTCGGGCTGTAGACAGTTTGTTCTTTTGAATGTGTGAAGCTATTTATACCGAGAGGGACAGAAGCTTGCAGATCTGGGGGAAGGGAGAGAAGAATGACAAAGTGCTTCATCTCTCTAGGCCTGCTGGGTGGTTCTGGTTCTTAAGAAGGGAACATACAATCAAATCATCCCTCTAAAAACCCCACAAACACCATCGTTAGACTCACCAGCCGTTTGCACTACCATCTTCATTTCATTATTCCATCAGTACATGCTGAGCTCAGGATGGAATTTCATGGCTGCAGTGAGACGCATGGCTCCCCCACTGGATTGGATTAAATTTCTTCTAAGCGGCCTCTGCTGTGTTCACCTTCCCTGCCACTCATCCCAGGGCTTTCGGTGCCGTGTGAGAGGTGAGTGGGGAAGGGAGGTAGAAGGAGGCCCCAAAGCGATCTCCTGCACAGTTCTCAGCAAACCAGTCATATCAACGATGGATGCCGTGTTGAACTTGGCTCCAAAAATGCACTGACATCATCACGTGGCAGTGGGAAATATGCCTGTGTGCACTTTTCAATAAAACTGCCTGTTAATGAACTTGTTTTCAACGGAGCTGTCAGAGATGGGACTAGAAGCTGGGTTCAGGCTTCCGGGCGTCTCCCGGATCACATCAGCAGCGTTGTGGCCAGGTTCCAAAAGCAGGGCCTTGTCAAGGCGTGTGTGTGGAGTGGGATGCCTGGAGAAACCAAGACTCGTCTGCAAACACCAGAAAGGAGAGCTGCCATGGGGGTTTCTAGCTTTCAAGATGGATGGCCCCCGCCTTTATAGTAAATGTTTTCTGGGATCCTTAGGATGGCAAGTGGGACCCAAGACTTGGACTTCCTGCCTGCGTGCACAGCTGCCGCCCTTTCTGTGGACTGAGCAGCCTACACTGAGCTCCTGTGACAGCTGATTTACTATCAGGATAATCTTTGCCTTCTGACTCATGAGATATTTTGAGTAGTTTCATGAGATGGTTAGATGAATCTATCAAGTCAATTAATAACTGATCTTCTCCATCTATCCATCTGTTTCTCTGTACATTCATTCATTCACTTTGCACTCAGCCATTTATTCGTTTGACCGGTATTTGTTAAGTCATCATTACCTGCAAACCCTTAGTCCAGGTGTGATTCCTGTGTGGCTGTTTTCCAAGTCCAGTGTAAAACGGGCACTTCCCAGCCCCTGTCTTGAGGTTTTGCTTTGTGTGACAGGGACTCATTCACAGGCAGATGGAGACAACCCTCTCTGTGGAAGACCCACAGAGACTTCAGGCTCTGTGCTGCTCTCCCATGGCTTCTGTCTTTGAAGTACCTATTCTTCTCAGCTCACAGTGTTCCAGAGCATGAGCTTGGACACTCACTAGCTCTGTGTTCAAATCCTAGCTGTGTTGCTCCCAAACATTGACCAAGTTCATCCGCCTTCATGAGCTTTCCATTCATCATTTGAAAAATGAGAATTTTATTATCTAACTATAGCATGATTGTAAGGATTAAGTGAGACAATACCTTAAACATGGGGCTTTCTTTTAAATAGTGAAAAATCAGAAACCCCATGTCCATCAATGGATGGGTGGATAAACAAAGTGTGTTGTATCCATAGAGTAGAATACTATTCTACAATAAAAGGGGATGGACTTGAGACGTGCAACAGCATGAAGGAGTCGAAAAATCATTATTCTGAGTGAAAGAAGTCAGACCAAAAAATTACATACTATGTGATTCCGTTATATAAAACTCTAGAAAATGTAATCTGTAGTGACAGAAAGCAGGTCAGTGGTTACTTGGGGAAAGGAGGGGTGGGGAGAGTGGGAAGGAAGAATGGCAAAAGGGAACAGGAGACTTTTGAGGATAATAGAGATTTTTTTTCTCTTATCTTGATTAAGCTGATGGTTTTGTGGCTATATATATATAGTCAAAATTTATCAAGTTATATACTTTGAATATGTGCAGTTTATTGTATTTCAATTACCTCAGTCTAGTGACTGATGAATGAACTTGCTCTTTAACAGAAAGGAAGGAAGGCATCTTCTCATACCAATGGTGGGTTCTTCCTAGGGTTCTGTGGTTGCCTCAGGAATTAATGGAGCCTTCTGGCCAAGTGCTGTCAGAAGGAATTTGCTTAATATTAATTATGCACAATAAAAAGGAGATTGGGGACAGAACTCATCAACATCCAGATGGATGGCACTGAAAAATCGGTTCCACAGACTGGCTCATTTCATCATCTCTGTAAATTCTGTAGGACAGTGCTTAATATGTAGTTGGCACTCAGTAAATAGTGGTGGTAGTTGTTATTGCTCTGGATGATTAAAACTCAGTGATCAGATCTTGCTAATTATTCAGGCAGTTTCTGAGTCTGAATTTCCTGCACCAAATGGATAAATTCATAAGCTCTCACTTGAGAGGGGATCAGGGCTGCCACATACAGTTGTACAGTTTGTGCACTGCACAAAGTTTCCTAGCCAAGGGGGTGATTGGAGGCTGATAGTCACCTGTGCTCTGATGATTCCCGAAAGGAAGAGTACCTTTTGCTTAGCATAAGGCACCTTACATCTTATCTTGATGTCATGCATTACTTTATCTTAAGAGATTGGGCACTTTTTCTATTTGTACTTGGGAGGGTATCTTGTAATTTCCACAAAGGTACCAAAAAGTCTAGCAGCAACATAGAAGGGACTGTAACCATTAACTAGCCTAGCTTATTGATGACTTTATTTCTTATTTCCCTGCAATCCTGGGGCTTTGGGAAATCTATTGTCTGACCCTTGCCAAAGGATATTAGAGGAAGTGGTATTCCCATCCTCACTGGCACTGAGTGATTAGTAGCGGAAAGGAGGGGAGATTTTTTTTTTTTCTTCCAAGTTGATGGTCAAGATTGTGAATACTTCATGCCCTTTTCTGTTTTCTCCTTCCTCTTTCACATTTAGCAAATCATTGCAAGCATCATAGCCTTGGACAGAGAGGTAGGCAGGGAAAGGAGCTGAAATACCAACGAACCAATTTTGCTAAGCACTTGGCAACTTTTCATGTTTGAGGGAGAGGTTCAGATCAGTGTGAATAAATTTGACATTGAGCTTGTGCAGGATTTTGAAGCATCCATCTTCTCCTGGACCCCATTGCTATGTGGATAATCAAGAATCCATCTGGATGATGAATAGTACAGAAGAAACAGCTCTGCTGAAATAAGGTCTGTGGGTGGTCTTTCCCAAGCATAGGGATTAAAAGCCATAACTGTGGTATCAGACACACCAGGGACCTGATCCACGTCTGCCACTCTGTCTATACTTATGTCTGTCTGTCTATACTTATGATTGGAGCAAGTTTACCTTGGTGAAGTCGTTTTTCCTCATTTATAAAATGAGGTTGTAATGGTTCCTGCCTTATAGGGCCACTATTACAGTACCTGGCATTTCAAGAGGCATTAGATAGAATTACCAATTGGGAAGTCCAGTTGGTGTGAAAACACTTTTCTTGGAAAGGCCTATCTGTGATAACAAAACTGAGATCTAAGTCTGAAGTGGTATTCCAGAGAATAGGGAGAGAGCAAGGGCAGACACAAGAACTACAGAAACGAGACCACAGAAATTACTGAACCTAAACCATGCATTTGATGCTTAAGAACACAGTCTGAGAGAAAGCCTATGATTTGCATGTTGTTACATAGAGCCAGAATTGAAGGAGCAGAGTTTTATCTACTTGACCCCTCTTCCCCCTATAACGTCAGGGAAAATACTTAAGGACTGTAGATCAGACAGATAGATAGAAAAAGGGGCATTCAAGTCCAGAAAAAGTTATGAATCAGAAAAATCAGTTTCAGACAGTAATATCTCTAAGTGATCTTGACCAAGTTTCTTAGCACCATATAGCTTCTGTTTCTCATTTAGAAAATAAAGACATTAAGTCTTTCCTCCCAATATAAAGTAAGAATAAAGAAGGTAATGTTTCCTAGTTATTGGAAAACAGCATCATAGAGTTAGTGAGCAATAATCACTATTGATGTAATACCCTCTATTGCCTTCATAATTTTTTACCTTTTTGATCTTTCAATGGCTGAGAGAGGCATCTTAAAATTCTTCATTGTATTTATGGGTTTGTTTATCTTTGTATTTCTATTTTTGCTTTATATGTTTTGAGGCTATGTTTTGGGTGCCTGCAAGTTTATGGTTATGCTATATTTTCCTAGATGTTTCCTTTTATCATTTTGCAGCATCCCTTTTTAGTGTGTTTTGCGTTTGATTTATTTTAACAGGAAAATCATTTTTATAGCTTTTAAAAAGTTTATGAATGCTGCATTAATAATATTTTCCTGAAACATAAAAAGTGAACCAGTGGCTGTTACAAAGTGAGCAACATATTGTATCACTAATAATTTTGAAATGACCGAGGATCATTAACGATCGTTAATCAATTGTAGCATCCCTTTTTTATCACTACTAATTATATTGATTTAAATTCTGGTTTGTGGGCGCCTGGGTGGCTCAGTTGGTTAAGCGACTGCCTTCAGCTCAGGTCATGATCCTGGAGTCCCAGGATGGAGTGCCGCATTGGGCTCCCTGCTGCTCGGCGGGGAGTCTGCTTCTCCCTCTGACCCTCCCCCCCCCTCATGTGCGCTCTCTCTCTCTCTCATTCTCGCTCTCTGAAATAAATAAATAAATAAATAATAAAAATCTTAAAAAAAATAAATTCTGGTTTGTAGAATGTTAACATTGCACATTAGGTTCATTTTGGTGAAAACTACAAGACTGTGCTTTCTCATTCCTTTATTTCAACCTTTTCTTATGGGTTTAAGTAAGCAGCATATGATGGATATGTGTTTTTCTTTTTAATCCAAACTGATAATCTGTCTTTTAATTGATAAATATAGTATATTTACATTTGTTAATGGTAACTTAGATAATTATTACTACCACTTTTTGTTGTTCGTGTTTGCCATCTTTTTTCCTCTACTTTTTTCTGTTTTCTTGACTTCTATTTTTTTTTTAAAGATTTTATTTATTTAATTGACAGAGAGAGACAGAGAGAGAGGGAACACAAGCAGGGGGAGTGGGAGAGGGAGAAGCAGGCTTCCCGCCGAGCAGGGAGCCCGATGCGGGGCTCGATCCCAGGACCCTGGGACCATGACCGGAGCTGAAGGCAGTTGCTTAACCAACTGAGCCACCCAGGCGCCCCTTGACTTCTATTTTTTAATAGAAGTTTCATTCATTTTCCTTTACTTTTGGAAAGCTGTGGAATATATTCCTATTTTTGTAGGGGTTGCTCACCATTTCCTAACATCCAACCGTGCTGGATCCCTTGCCACTGTTCACGTACCCTGAGCTCCCTTCACACTCAGGGTGTTCACATGTCATTCACTTTAAACAAGTATCAGTGTTTCCGTCCTCTTTCCCAATTCTGACAGGGAACTTCTGGGATGTCCTTTTAGTACCATTTCTTAGATTACTCGTGAAAGACTTTTCCCTCCCATCTTGAAAAGCCTGTACGTCAGTGTGCTTTCCAGCCACCTCGCTTGAGTTCATATTTGCTCAAGCATAGTGAAACAATTTAAAACCAAAATCACATCAATACTAATGATGTTGAGATCATTTCATGTCTATTTTATATCTTTATTCCCTTTTCTTAACGTAGATAAGAACAAATTTGGAAACTCCCCATTTTTATAGCTCTGCTTTCTAAAAAATATGAGTAAAATTAAAGTTTTGCTTTTCTTTTTCATCCATTTTCTGCCGATTTCCAAAGAAGTTTTGCAGGAATGTTCAGTAAACTAAAACAAGAGTAAAGATTGTTACAGGCAACAAGGGAAAATGCTGTAATTATGACAGAAGACCAAGACAACAGGGTGCTACTACAACTAGACACTATTGTTGGCTAAGCACGTAATGGTATCTACTGTTTTTTGCATGAGATTGTGATGACATGTGGATGAGCATTGTTTTACACTAGATTATTAGGAATGTCAGGATGCTGAAGAGTACCTGCCAGAACTACCTATCTGGGTCTGAGCCTAGTTGATACTGAATTCTCTTTTCTTGCAGTTATTGGCTAACACTTTTGATTCTTCTCATGACACTTATAGAATAATAAGGAGACTGTCTTGAGTGAGGAAGAGGTGCTATATAATGGAAATTCTGTGATCTGTGAAATGTTAAGTTAACGCCCTGAGGCTGAAAAGTCAGGAGAAATAACTTGCCCAATTATCAGTGGCGATTCATCTCATGGGTCTTCTCTGTGAACAGCTGAGTTCCCACATCCTCTCATTTGTTATGGATACTGATGGCTGGGCCCAGTGTCTCCTCTGGAATCTTTAATTGCCTTATTAAAAAAGAAGCAAGTTGCTTATAAAAAGACTTAAATGTAAGCATAGATATATTGTCTGACTCATTTTTTTTCTCCCCACTGATTTTCACTAGAATTTCAGAGAAGAACATTTGGTTACAACATGTAGTAAAAATTGCTCTCAAGTAGTCAAGTTCATAGAGACAGAAAAGAGAATGATGGTTGTGCGGGAGTGGGAGGGCAGGAATTGGGAAGTTAGTATTTAATAGGTATGGAATTTTAGTTTAGAAAGGTGAAAAAGTTCTGGAGCTGGATGGTGGTGATGATTGCCCAACAATGTACTTAATGCCACTTAGAAATGGTTAAAGTGGTAAGTTTTATATTATATGCATTTTACCACAAAATAAGTACATAAAATAATAATAAACTAATAAAATTTAAAAATGTACTCTCAGGGATTGGAGCAGTCGTTTCAAGTACGACATGGTCTTTGTTGGGGATAAACTTGAACACATTATCTTCTCTTGCATAGACCTCAAAGAAAAAACTTTGTCAAGCCTGAGTCAGTTCACATGATCCTTACCATGGAACATTCAAAGCATGTACATTACCAAATAACTTCATTGATGTCCACCTTTTCTGGAGTTCCATTTGGCCCATGTGGTTTTCGTGATTAAGCAGCCACTCTAACCTGTTCATTATTCAAGGCTTGAGCAGGAATCTCAAGCTTGAAGAATGAACTGTGACTGCATTGGCCATTTATTCATCCAATACTTGGGGTAGAGTGTAATCCTGTGACTGGTGTGTGAAGACAGTGTAGTGACATGGAAAGAGAATGAGCTTTGAAGTCAGACCTAAATTAGAATCCTGGGTAAGCCCCTCACTCCTGAATAGGTCAAATAGATTAGAATCTAGTTCATCCTCATTATTCACAGAGTATTTGCAAATTCACCTACTCATCATCAAAATTTGTTTGTAACCCCCAGATCGGTACCCACAGCACTTTTGCAGTTATTCCCAGACATGTGTAGAGGGGTGAGAAAATTGAATCATCCACCATGCACATTGCCAGTTGAGGCTGAACAAGGCAATGCTTCTGCCTTTTGTTTCGGGTCCCATAAAAGACGCATGCTTTTTGTCGTCTATTTAGTGCTACATGTTTTGCATTCGGTGATTTCACTGTTTAAGTTGCCTCGCAAGCTCAGTGCTAAAGTGCTGTCTAATGTTTCCGAGGGCAAGAATCCTCTGAGGTGTCTCATGGAGAATATATGTTCAATAGATAATAATAGATCTTCACTCAGCATGAGTTCAAGGGCTGTCAGCCGTGAATTCAATATTAATAAATCAACCATATATATATGTAGTTAAAGCAAGGTCTTATATTGATCCACTGACAAAAATGTGACCAGAGGCTGGCAGGAGCCTAGTCCTGTATTTTACCTAGGAGCAATGGTTTACTATTCACTGCTTTGATGTTTGCCGTTACTTTATAGAATATAACTACCAGAATAACAAGAATTGACTGTCCTTTCTTTTCCGAAAGGTAGTGTATTGCTCACACACCACTCCATTCTTTCACTGCTATAGTGGGTATTAGTGCTGTTGGCAAATGACTGACTCCTGCTTCTTCTGGGCACGTGCAGATTACACGTGATCATGTGACTTGCTTTAACCAATGAAATATGTGCAGAAGTTGCATGCTTCACATCCAGATAAAAGCACTGAATTGCCAGTATTCAGCTCCAGCCTTTGTTTTCTCTGCTCTCATCATTGTGGAGGCACATATTAATATAGAGCCTCAATTACCTGGGTCTCTTCCTACTCATATCAGAGGTATAGTGTAAGTGTGAAATAAAACTGGTGTGGATAAGGCTTTCATATACAGAATATATAAAGAACTCCTATAACTCAACAACAAAATAAAAAAAACACAATTAAAAAATAGGCAAAGAGCTTGCATAGAGACTTTTCCAAAGAAGATCAACAAATGGCCAATAAGGACTTGAAAAGATGCTCAACATCGTTATTCATTAGGGAAATGCAAATCAAAACCCCAGTGAGATTCCATTTCACACCTACTAGGATGGCTATAATTTTTGAAAATGGGAAATAACAAGTGTGGGTGAGGATGTGAAGAAGTGGGAGCCCTTGTCCATGTATACTGCCAGTGGAAATGGCAAATGCTGCAGGCGCTGTGGAAAACAGTTTGAAGTCCTCAAAAAAAATTAAATATATGATCTGACAACTCCACTCCTAGGTATATACCCAAACGACTGAAAGCAGAGATTTGAACAGATATTTGTACACACTGAAGTATTAGTCACGGTAGTCAAAAGGTGAAAACAACCCAAGTTTTATCAATAGATGGATGGATCAACAAAACGTAGTATATTCATGCAATGGAATAGTATTCAGCCATAAAAAGGAAGACATTCTGATAGACGCTACAACACGAAGGAACTTTAGGAAAATTATGCTGAGCAAAATAAGCCAGAAAAGAAAAATATTGTATGATTGCCTTTAGATGAAATATCTACACTGGGTAAATTCATAGAGGCAGAAAGTAGATTAGAGGCTAGGGAAGGGAGAAATAAGGAATTATTGCTTAATGTAAGGTAGAGAGTTTCTGTTTGATATGATGAGAATGTTTTGGTAAAAGATTGTGGTGGTGGTGGTAGTTGTACAATATTGTGATTATAATTAATGCCACTGAATTGTGCACTTTAAAATAAAATAAAATGGGGGCACCTGGGTGGCTCAGTCAGTTAAGTGTCTGACTCTTGATCCTCTGCTCAGGTCTTGATCTCAGGGTCATGAGTTAAGCCCTGCTTTGGGCTCCACACTGGGCAGGGAGCCTACTTAACAACAACAAAAAAATAAAATAAAATAATTAAAATGGCAAATCTTATATAGGCTTTACCACAATAAGAACATTAAAAATTTTTATTTTAATTAAAAAATGACTGTGGTGCAAAGCCAGTGATATTTTCTTGTTGTCTGTTACAGTGGCATCGTCTAGCTCATCCTCACCAAACCTTCCTTCCCATCTGTTTCTCCACAATAGCATAGTGTAGGACATTCAGAGTTTTATGGCCATAGCTAACCTTGAACTGCAGGCCAAGGTATAACCTTCACTGATCTTTTGACCTCTCAGAGCAGGGAGGACTCAGTTCTTGCCATTATATGCATGATACATTTGAAACTTAATGGAGCAGGGAGTGGAACTCAGGCTGAAGGTAGCCATGGTGGTCAGAAATATTTATTCAGTAATACATACGCAGCCCCTTAGTTCTCATACTTTTTCATGGGTTCACAACCGTCATTTAATGGGCAGAAATGAAACTGCCTTAAATGAACTGATTCCAAATAAAGATCACCAACCTATATATAGTTGTGTGTGTGTGTGTATATATATATATATATATTTTTTTTTTTCTTTTGAGAGAGAGAAGGAGCATGCGTGAACAAGAGCATGCACACACAGTATGTGTGTGTAGTGGGGAGGGGACTCATCTTCTCCTTGCAGGGCTCATCCCTGAGATCATGACCTGAGCTGAAATCAAGAGCCCGATGCTTAACTGAGTGAGCTACCCAGGCACCCCAACCAACTTGTAATTTAAAATGGATTTTCAACAGCATCCTGTGATCACCAATCTCCTGTCTATTTAAGGAAGAATTCTTAACTAGAATTATAGCTTGTATCCTTACACATCACTTTGGGCAGTTAAAAAGTTGAATTTGTTCTAGCATTTCTCCTGTTGCTCCTTTCTAAATTTTCTTCAAAATGGTTTTACATGACATTGCAAATCTGTCTTTTCTAATAATAGAGGTGGAAAATGGACTAATTATATGAAGTGTAGAATCAGAAAAAATAACTTAACACACAGGAAAGATGCCATACAGGAGACTCCTAAGGAGTCCACCTAGGGAAGAGGTAACCCAAAACTGATATATTTATTGGGACACAATTGCTACATGTCCTTCCAATATAAGTGTCTCCTTCTTTTTTACTAACAAAACCTGATTTTATTCTGAACAGCAGTTGTTTATCTAGGGGTTACATTTCCTAGCTTCTCTTAGAGCTGGGTCTAGACAAAAGGTTACAAATAGAAGTTGGATAGTACTTCTAAGAAATCTCTTTAAATGTTATCGATCCAACTGGGAGATAGGTAATATTCCCCTGGACGTTCTCCATCTTCTAGCCTGGAATGTGAATATGATGGCTGGAGCTCCAGCAACCATTTTGTGATTTGGAGAATAGATGCCACGAACAGGATGGTGGTATAGAAAGATAGAACCTAGATGCTTGGTGGTTTTTACAAAATGCCATGTTGGCCCTAGACCATTATACTTAGGTTATTATTACTAGCTGCCCAATTCTAATGCAATGCAATTCTTAAACCCACTGTTTTTATTTTCAGTAATAATATCTGACAATTATATATGGCCTTACTGTTAACAGTGTATTTTCATTCTGTCATCACCTTTGTTCCTCACAACGCTGCAAGATGAGTACAATTATCCTAGTCTTAGAAATGAAGACACGGAAGCCCAGAGAATTTAGATAACTTTGTCACAGTTGCAGACTGAGCATCTGTCATAGTCAAGACTCAAACATTAAATATCAAATGCAGTTACCCTCTTCTACACTGTAGACAAATAGTAACATAGTTGTGGTTTGAATGGCTATCCCAGAAGTGGAGGATCTTTTTTTCTTTTTCTTTTTTTCAAGTAAGAATCAATGACCTACTAGAGCACCATTCCCAGTCTAGCTTAAGAAAAGTAGAGTTTTATTAAGGTTTCAGGTGGGGTTTTTGTTGTTGTTTTTCTTTCTTGTGGATACCTACAATATGTTCGACTCACATCCTTTTTAACGTTAGAAGAGAAAATCAGACACCTGCCAGTACATAAATGACTATTTTTAAATGTTCTTCGCTTCTGGATTACACCCAGGGATTTAAGAAGGAAACAAGAAGCGAGCAGAGGAAAAGATGTATAAAGAAAGGGCAAAATTTTTGGCACACGGATGGAGGGGATATGGAAAGGACTAGCAGAGTGAGACCTGTAAATATTTTGAAGAACATATCAGCAAAAGTAGATGACTTGGCACAATATGCTATTTGCCAGAACCATCAAAGACAGAGCTAGAGCTGGGTGGTTGTCTTCATGTCTTTGGAAGTAGTCTTTAGGTATTTACAGACCTCCTACTGTTTTACCTTTTTAAAGAGAGTTTGCCAAAGAAACTGATGATATAAGTTTCTGACAGTGGTGTGCTGGAATTGGCTGACCTCACAAGATCCCGTTGGTAAGTTTTCAGGAATTCTGTAAGCCAGTTGTTAAAGTCAGCCTTTTTTTTTTTTTTTTGAGAATGCAACTTTCTTTTTTTTTTAATTCAGTTAGCCAACATATAGTACATCATTAGTTTTTGATATAATGTTCAATGATTCATTAGTTGCATATAACACCCAGTGCTCATTCAGCCATTTTTAAAGCTTAATTATATAAACTTAACTTAAAAACAAAGGTGATAGGTACTCAGAACTCATCCTTTCATAATTACTTTCCTATGTTTCACTGTTATCTGTACGCTTGGGTTTATTTCTTCTGTTATATCCATGTGGTGGCAATACCATATAATGGATGCTACTCTGCATCTCTTCCCAGTCCCATATCCAATGACGTCACATGAGTAGCTAGAAATCATCCACAGCGGGATTGTTTCCACCATGGAAATGGGCAAATGTACAAATTTAGGAATTTGATTTATTGTTCTTTGAAACTTGTGTTTTTGTCTGCCTCGGATGGCTCTTGCATTATTTTAACTTTGCATTATGGTCACTTGAGTACTTGTCTTATATACTGTACTGAAATATAACCTCCTTCATCCGGAGATCATTTCTTAT
Source organism: Zalophus californianus (assembly GCF_009762305.2). NCBI lineage: Eukaryota > Metazoa > Chordata > Mammalia > Carnivora > Otariidae > Zalophus > Zalophus californianus. The sequence goes on along the minus strand of NC_045595.1, from coordinate 31,771,329 downwards.
TTGTATGCGTGTCCTTTCCCCACAAGCACTTGAACTGTTCCATGCATATAGGAGACGGCCCTGTCCGGTCTGCTCAGGCTGCCATAATAGAACACCACAGACTGGGTGGCGTCAACAGCAGATTTTATTCCTTCACAGTCCTGGAGGCAAGAAGTCCAAGATCTAGGTCCCGGCAGGGTTGGTTTCTGGTAAGACCTGCCTGCAGACAACTGCCCTCTGGGTATGTCTTCACATGGCTCTTTCTCTGTGCATGCATGCTCCAGGTGTCTCCTCTTCTTATAAGGACGTCAGTTCTTTCTGATTACAGCCCCACCCTTCTGACCTCATTTAAATGTAATCCTCTCTTTAAAGGCTTTGTCTCCAAATACAATCACTTTGGGGTTTAGGGCTTCAGCATGTGAACAGGTGGGCACAATCCAGTCCATGACATAGACATTTATGACTTATGCATTCAATGGCTTCAAAGCTAAAAACCAGAGCCTTCGCTGCATGCCTGCCTCTGTACTAGTGGCATTATACCATTTGATCCTCATGGCAGTACTTTAAGGTGAATGTTATTGTCCCCATTTTACAGATGAAGATATTGACTTTATAAGAAATTCAGAGTAACTTGCCCAACTATGTACAGATGGAAAGTGTTCAATCCGGTATTCAGACCCAAACAATATGATTCCAGAGTCCAAACACTTAACCACTATAGGAAACTACCATCCTGCTTTTTCCATACATATGTATGTGTATATTTTGTCTAAAGGCAATATTGAAACTGTTACCAAAAAAAAAAGTAAGCAACTGTTGAGGAATTTTTAGCAGGGCATGTATGCAAATTGTAGACATTCTGCAAAGAGTGTTTTGGTAAAATTGGGGTAGGGGAGTCTTTATGTAATTGTAGTTTGAAGGGGAAATGTTGAAACTCCAACTTCCTTCATTTCTGGGACCTCTTCTTCAAGACAGGATACAATAACTGCCAGGTAATGCTCCAAACTAAATGGAAAGTATTTTCTAACTAAACATTGAAGTTTAATATTCTAATATGCTCAATAAAAAATTTAAAAAACTTAAAGGTTTGGAAGGAGTGAGTATGTGGAACTAGGAGGCATATAAGAACACATGATTTGCGATTACAGGAACTACTTAGGACATAATGTGATTATTTTCTGTAGTTTGAACAAAGTTGACTCAACTTGGAAGAAATTCTATAGCTTCAAATACAAATGGGCGTTGTTTTTGCCCCTTCCTCTTAAAGAAATCGTCCCTCGTCAGTTACTCCATTCATCTTTCTAGCTGCTCCTCCATCCCCCCACATCAGGAATCTTCAGTGACAAAGCAGGTGCTTTGATGAGATGAAAGGGAAGCTCTGTGAGTTTTACTCTGGTTCCTCTGGAAATCTCACCTCTATTCTCTTGCCCCGTGTATCTGTCCAAATCTTTCCATAAACCAGAGAGGCAGAAAGGTGAGATTTGAACACAGCATGCATTCACTCAGCAAACATGTGTTGAGCACCTGCTAAGTATATGACACTCATCTGGGAGTAGATAGTCAACCAAATCCCAGGTATTCACATTCTAGAGGGAAGAGAGAGACAGTGAATGAGTAGATTATGCATCAGCAAGTGGTAAGTTCTTTGCAGAAAAGCAGGGTAAGTGTTTACCAGTTTCAATGCTATTGACATTTTGAGCCAGGTTATTCTTTACTATGGAAGCTATTTTCTGCCTGGTAGGAGATTTCGCAGCATCCCTGCCCTCAACCCACTATATGCAAATAACATGCATGTTTGTACATACACACACACTCACCCCAGTTGTGACAACCATAAATGTCTCCAGACATTCCTAAATAACCCCTGGGGGTCAACATTAGCCCCATTTGAGAAGCACTGATCTCAAGAGTAAGAGGTGATGAAGGTGCTGATTTATTAGGGTAGTCCTCACTGATAAGGATCTATTAGGGTAGTTGTCTCTGAGGAAGAAGACTTCTCTGATGAGATGACCTTTGAGCAAAGACTGGAGGAAGTGAGGGTGGGCAGTCACATAAATATCGGGGGAAAAGAATGTGCCTGGCAAGAGAATGGCTAGTACAGAGGCCCTGAGGTGGGAGGAATAGCAAGGAGGCCATTGGGAGCATAACTGAGCCACAGGAATATAGTAAGCGGTATGATCCGGCAAGTGTTAAGGAGGCATGATCTTGATCATATAGTGAAGACTTTGGCTTTGAATCAGAGGGGAATGGGAAGCCATGAAAGGCTTTGAGAAGAGCAGTGACATGACCTGGTTAATATTCAAATAGGGTAGTTCTTTTTGCTGAATAGAGAATCAGCTGCAGGGAACAAAGGTGAAAGCCAGGGTCCAGAAGCAGCTGTGGCAATAATTCCCATGAGCACTTAGTCCTGGCTGGACAGTCCTATAGGGGTGGGGGAGGGTGACTGGAGTCTGGGTATGTTTTGAACCTATGTCTGACATGGTTTAATGTTGAATCAGACATTGGGTCCCAGAAAGAAAGAGAGAGAGAGAGAGAGAGAAGGAAGGAAAGAAGGAAGGAAGCAAGGAAGGAAGGAAGGAGCCTTTGAAATATTCTTCTTTGAAAACACTGCATATGAGCTTTTATTTCTGATTTTTGATCCTAACCCTATGGGAGTTAAAGCACCATGGAGGCATTATTTAGGCATTAGGTATTGGACTGTTATTTCCTACATTACTTCCTGAGTAAACCAATTAAAATTATAATGTGGGTCTTCAGGAGAAAAGGAAAGGAGCCAAACTTGGTACAGTTTTACCTCTTAGATGCCACTTAATACCACTCTTCTCCTCTTGCTTGGGTAATGAAATTCTGGCAAGTGGGGGCACAGTGAACAAATGGGCCCTTAAAATCAGCCCATCTCCACTTGCTTATGACTGTAATGCTTCCCGATTGTTCTCCAGGTCTCCATTTCAGAACTAGTGTGCACTTTTCATAAAAACCACCACGTGCCACAAATTCAGGCAGCATCTTTCCCTTCTCTGTAGCACTGGCCTTCTGAGACCTCACTAGATAATGCCTTCCTGAATTGAGGTAGATTAACTGAGATTCCAAGCTTCTCAAACTGCAGGAGAGGGAGAGTGTGAAATAAAGGTCTAATCTTCTAGTTAGTCTCTGGGTTAAGATGGGCTTTTATAAAGCGTTTCAAATGTGTCACATCAGAGATTATACTTCAGGAGTTTTTACCTTCACCTTGTGGAGTCATGTTTGCCTTCTTAAACCAGTGTTTCTCCTCGTGTGGTATGAGGTGTTTATTAAGAATATAGAATTCTGGGCTTTTTTTTTTTTTTTCAGACCCAGAAGAATGAAAATGGGGATAATGTTTAATGAAGACCTCAAATGATTCTGCAGTGTGCTAACATTTGAGAACCACTGCTGTATCATTTAGGAATGGCATTCAGTTCCTAGTACCCAAAACTGTAAATAAAAAAAAAAATCATTTCTTTCTCTCATTGGTAAAAGAAGTTTGGAGATAGGCAACCCAGAGCTGGTTTGGTGTTCCATGGTACAATAAAGAACTTCATGGTACAGGATGGCTGCTGGAGCTCCAGCTATTGTTTTTTACATTCCATACAGGAAACAGTAAGAAGGGGGAATGGGGAAAAAAAAAAAGGCCTTTGCCAACTGCTCAGCCTCCCAGCAGTCACATGCTATATGTCATTGGCCAGAATTTAATTGCATGGCTACTCATAGCTACTAAGGAGATGTAAAAATATTATTCTAAGGTGGGCATATTGATGCTTCAAGTAAGATTTTGGTATTCTTACTAAGGGAGAAAAGGAAAATGGATGTAAGTAGGTAGCCATGTCTGCCACAACTCCCTTATACCATCATTCCATGGAGTTGTGGAAATACCGTTTCATTTGGAGTACCTCATATTTCACATACTGCCAGTTCATTTGGGTCATTTTATGGAGCACGCCAAAGGAAAACGTGTTCATCATGTATGTGGTCAGTCATACATATTGGGAATCTACTATATCTAGTTTTTTAGTTTTTTCCCATCCATCTGCCAGTCTCTCTTTTTCTTGATAAAGAAGGCCAAGAATCCACGAAAAACAAAGGGGAGGGTAAAGGAGCCAAGTCCAAAAATGGCTCTCCCCCTTTTTAGCTGTGTGATGCTCAGTCTAATGAGTACAATCTGCCAGCCTCCAGGGCATGGGGAGGGTTTACGAGATACCATATATAAAAACACCTCTGCCATAAGAGCCACTCCGTAAATAAATATATTCATTGATTCCTTCCTTCATTTAGAGGGTGAAGGACAATTGAATCTGAGATCAGCCAAGAAAGTCTGACTTCTTTGTTGGGTTCGCACTCTTAAGAACACAGGATGCTTTTGATATGGAAAATGTCCCACCCAATAATAGGAGCACTTTGCCCTTAGAATGGCTTATCCTTACCAGAGCTGATGGAATCCCCCTTCTTAAGCATGTATGTAGGTGTGGCAAGAGATACCTGCAAAATTAAGTGAGATTCAACAAGTTCCCTCCCCTCCTCTGGGCCTCCTGGATCTCCGGGAGAACGTAGGAATAGCATCATTTACCTGGCACCCCCAAGGCATCGGCTGTTGAGGGAAAACAGCTGGATGACTCTAAGGCTCTCAAAATGTGCTCCCTGGACCACCAGCAGGGGCATCACATGAGAAGGCAGTACAAACGTGAATCATCGGGCCCCACCCCAGGGCTGTGGAATCAGAAAGGTGTTTTAAGAAGCCGTCCATGTGGTTCTGATGCAAGCTAAAATTTGAGAACCACCGCTCTAAATGAAGCACTTTGCACTTTTTTTTTTTAAATTAGCACACTTTTCTCTCCAACAGGGAGTCACTTGACTCCCTCCTTCCCATCTCTGTCCAGGCAGATATGCTGTCAAATGTGCAGTTCCTTCTGACAAACCCAGTCTTTCCAACTGGGCGAGACCTTGCTTTGTAGATTTTATTTGCACACTGACTAAAGCTCTTAACAATCCCTCTGACACAGACTGAAGCTCTTGCCAAACCTCGCTGTGGGGAGTGACACCATAAATAAAGGCCTTCAGCTATCTCATTTTCCTGAGCCAGTTGATTGTGTGCAAAATGCTTTTGTTTGGGGGAAGTGTACCTCGTACAGCTCAACCCAGGGTGCAGTATCGCAGGGCACCTCTACCTGAGTAATGAGTAAATGGAACCAAGTTTCTAGCACATTCCATAGTCCTTTTGGAGAATGATACTCAGTATACACAGGAGGAATAAGTGATCACCATAGCAGGTATTGCTTGGTCATGGTCATCATTGACAAAATTCTATTGGATATGATTATTTGCTTGTGAAAATTAACGAGAGAAGCATGGTTGGATGAAAATGAGCGATCTGCAGGGTTTTCAGGCGTGGTGCCAAATTTAATTTCCATAGTGCCAGAAAGTACACTAAATACTTTCCCCTTACCGTTGGTTTGCTCAGTGTTTGTTTTGGGCTACACAGTAGTTTTATTTTGGAGGATGCCAAAGGAAACAACATGCAGCAATTCTGTCGAGCCAGACCCAGATTGGGAACTCGAGAGGGTAGCTTCTCCATCCTTCCCACCTCTTTGCTTAAGGAAGAGCTTGGAGTTCCCAAGCTCTTGAACACCAGGAGGAGACACAGAAGCCAAGTGGTGGAAGGACCAAGGGAAGTGGTGAAGGACCAACTCATTCCGTGTCCTCCGAGCAAGCTGGATCACCTACCATGTGACATGGGGACGGTTTGGGAGGTTGTTAGTTAATATTAGCTGATTTGGTTTCAGAATGGTGTATTTCACTAGGTAAATTTTTAAGTCATTCACCAAACTGTTGACTGCCTTCTGAGAGGAATTATTTTTAGTACATTCTGTATTCAAGGAATTATTGGATGCTGGTAGAAAGGACGTATTTTCTGCGGCTGTGATCAGTAGGCTTGAATTATAAAAGGCAACACAAGATGCCCAGCCAGGAAAGATAGAGCTATGTTCTTAAAGAGTAGCCAGAAGAATTCCAAGTCTTTAAGATGGAACTCAGCTTGCCAGGGTACTTATTAAGCTCCTGGTCGCTGGAGGTCTCCAGTCATGGCCATCTCTACTTTGCCGAGCCCTGACGTCTCAAAACAGGATGGAACTTCTCTGATCCAGTCTGCAGGTGTGGACCTTGCCCAAGATGGGGTAGGCAGGGTCCTTCTCTGGCGACTTGGGAACGGAGCCAAGTGAGTCAGTCTAGAATGGCCATGAAAGGAGGTTGTGTAAGTTCAGGAGCTGTGGGAAACCTTAAACTTTGAGAAGCTAAGGGACAGATCTGCTGAGGAAGAAGACTAGGGCAGAGATAAGAGGACCCTGGAACTAGAGAGATGAGAATCCCTTACCAGTCACCTTCCAGTAGCTGGTGCCGTTTCCTTCTGAGACCCTACGATTCTGTTGGGTTTCTCGAGAGAACACCACATCTTTGTGAGAATCTGCTTTTTTTTCCCCTCTGAAATCAAACTAGCTTAAATAACATTCCCCCCTCCTGCCCCCGCCGCCTTCTTTCTTAGACTAAGGTCGTTGGGGGCCTCCAGGTTTGGTCTCACTTTGCAAGCTGATAGTGTGGCTCTGCCTCTCAAAATGGAAGAGAGGCCAGGAAAAATCTGGATTGTTCCCTTGGGAGCCTGCGGGCCGGATAATAGACTCACCGCTATGTATTCGTGCTACTGATTGTTATTGAGGGCCAAGTGCTTCGCCTTCACTCTCGTTTGATTGCCACAGTCCTGTGATGAGGATTCTGAGAGGTTCTGGAACTCACTCAGGAACACAGAGATGGGAAGTGACAGAGCCGCGAATGGGGGTTCAGGAACAGCTGGTCCAAGCTGCAAAAGAGGCAGGGAAGATTCCAGCCAGGCTCAGCCTTGGCCAGTGTCAGCGAAGGCTGGGCTCAGGGTGCCAAGTCACAGGGGCTCTCAGGGAAGCCCATGCCCTGGGTGGCAAAGAGGGGTGTGTGAGTCCTGAGGGCAATTCAGGAGACAGCCATTGCACTCAAATTGGACTCCCCTGTCAAGTGTCTCCAGTGATTTCCTTTCCTATTAGCATCTGTCCCTAAGGTTCTGTCACTAGCGTGGGAATGACAAAGGGGGATGCTGCAGCAAGGCTTTGCTAGAAGCAGTCTGTCAACTTGGGGGTGAGGCCCATTCCCCAAGACACAGGCCTCTGCTTTCTGCCTGCACTTACCTGCTACAGTGTATGATGCACGGATTCCTCTGAGCATAAAGTGGGGTGCCGGTCTCTGATGAGCCCATGGCCAGCTCCTCATCCCAAACTAACTCATGATCTGGCTTTCATTTCTTCTCAGAGAAAGGGCTGGTAACCTGTGGGCTGCTTTCAAAACCCAGAACCCTTCCTTCGCATCCCAAGACGTGGCTCCCTGCCAGGTGCCTCTAGGGAGGGGTTGCAGGGAAACCCCTGTCTTGAGAAAGCCAGCTAGTCTGAGCAGTCTGTTTATGGTTGCTTTTGGGCTCTGCTTAAGACAGTAATACGCACACGATGGTGAATGGTTACAATCATGTGTTACGAAAATAAAGGTGGCTTTCGCATTTTTTTTTTAAGGCCTTGTCATTGCAAAGCCTTTCCTTCCCCCCACCTTTTAAAAAAGTTATGATTTCGTTTCTGGAGATCAAAGTAAACAGAGCTTTTGTAGCTCTTTGCCCCAGCCTTCCCAAAACATGTATTCATGTCCAGGGCTCCCTAAACTCAAGGGAATTAGACCAAGTTTGTGGAGTGGAACAAATATAATGAATTTAGAGCCTCAAGTCTTCTGTCTTCTGTGTCTTGTTGAATGAATGCCTTGTTTCGCAAGAGCTGGTCATGATGGTAAGAGATAGTTGAAAAGAATTTTCCATGATGTCATCTGAGCTTGTGGGATTTTTTTTCCCCCCTCTCCTGTATAATAGCATACCTTCTGTTTTGGCCAGTTTTTCCTGACCCTAGTTTTGCATACAGCTGGATAGTGGAATGTCTGTTTTCGTTTCTCAGGCAAAATTAGATGCCTTCCCAAGTCTTTGTTAGAGTTGAGTGAGCCCCAGAAAGTGCAAGAATATGTCCTAACAGCCATAAACAGGAGCATTCTGGGATATGCAAAACTACTCCTGTCAATGACGATTTTTTTAATTACATACTCAGTATCCTAGATGTAGTGACTCTCTTTTCGGACAAATGGGAACTGCTACCTGCCCTTATAAAGCGCTCCAAACCTAGAGGGCTTTTAATGTAGGTGGAGGCTGAGGGACCCGGCAGCTCAGCGAGTGCCAGAGCCTGGCCCTGACTCCAGGGTGAGGCAGGCACTGACACATCCCTTTGACTAGGGAGGCACGGTGCATGCCGGAGACTCACAGAGAAAATGGTAAAGTTGCTCTGTCTCTCTGTCTCTCTGTCTCTCTGTCTCTCTGTCTCTCTCTCTCTTGGAGGGGGAGCCTGCCGACGAAGCTCTACCCTCTGGGTTCCCCCACCTATTTGCTGAATTCTCTTTTTCTGGGAAAGTTTGCTGGCTTTATTTTTCCCTTTCAAGAGAGGGAAAGCCCCAAGATACGGGTGACTCGCTCCACTCTTTCTTCAAGGATGAATTTGTCTGCTTGCAGTGAGAACCGCAGATGCTGTTGAGTTGCAAAGGGTAGAAAGGACAGGAAGTCAAATGTGTGCTGGGATCCTCTTCCCGGGGAGTGGGAATGGCCAAGTGACCCATGTGCTTTCATCCTGCAGGTTCACCAGTACTACAGCTGTCTCCCAGAAGAGAAGGTTCCTTACGTCAACAGTCCTGGAGAGAAACTTCGAATCAAGCAGCTACTACACCAGCTGCCGCCACATGACAATGAGGTAAGGGGCTCGCGGGGGCCTTATGAAGACTTGTCTTAGAAGCTTCTGTGAATTGTTACCCTCTTCATAATCAGAATGCTGTGATCAGTGAGGTCTCCGAAGAAAAACTCTGGCCCTTCATTTTAGGATTTAACTTCCTTAATTAGAGCCAAAAGAAACGGCCCGACACTTTCTGGAGTGTTACCGAGAAGCAGATCTCATTATGGACCGGATTCACCTCTGTGCCTGGCGCTACTAGCCGTTTTGGGGTGTCCAGGGAGCCCTAAAAGTTAAAAGCTCAAGCCCAGGTTTTCCTAGTTGAAGAAGAATATGCTGGTTGCCTGAGTCCCTTAGCTGATTGCCATTCCCCGGGCCAGTTCAAGGTCAAGCCCTGCAAAAAATGTGATTCTCTGGCATTTTCATGTCAAAGAAGCGTGCAAGTTTTCCACATTATGCTGCAATAGAAGTCACATATCCAGATTTGCAGCTCTGAACGTCTGTGTTTTTGTCCTTGAAAGGCCAACTTGGCAGGGTCCCCATTTGAACATGTGTTAGGATGGCTTGCAGGCTATCCTTCTTTTCCTGAACCTCAATAGAAGACACAGTAATTAGGCGTTTCTTAACTTTGAAGTCAAATTGCTCATAAAGGGCAATCCATGAATACATTTATAAAAGATCACCCTGCTTGAAGGGCTTAGGTTTGTAAACTAGAAATTAATTTTTAAGTATCTGGTTTTTTAAAAATAGCTATCCTCTAGAATTGAATTGTCCACCTAACTGATTGCATTTTAAACAATTTTAAATTGAAGGGAGAAATAAGCCCTCTAAAAAGCTGGACCCTAGCTCTCTACCGACTGCTCTCACCCACAAACCAGATCTCTGGGGAAATTGAGTAGGTGCTGTTTTACTCTTTATCTTCCCATATTCAGATCAAAAGGGATAATTCAACAGCCTCAAAAATAAATTTGCGTAAGTGAAGCAAAAGCTTAAAAACTGAAGCAAGTCCCTAGAAAGAGAGCCATGATTTCCTGTCACCCATTTCCGACTTCATAAAACAAATACTAACAATGTTTTCTCCTTTAAACGCGAGAACGAGCACTGTAACCCCATGCCCAGTTAACTAATTTGGACGTGAAAATGCGGGTTTTTACAAGCAGGAGGGGAGTGCCTTTCTTTAAAAGCACATCCATAAAATGTCAGTGGTGTAACCATACATTCTGGGCCAGTCAGGTCACAGCGGTGGTGCTTACGGGGACTTCCACAGGACGGCTTTCTTTTAACACTTTTTTACTTGATAGAGCAAGGTGATCTGTTCTCTGCTTTTAATGATTTATTCTGTTTACAGTTAACTGTAGTTTTTTGAAAAGAGACCATTCAAATTCCTTCTTCCTGTTGGAGAGAATTCCTTCCAAGTGACCCAGTGGGCAGATTTCACCCACTTGAACATGGTCCTTTAGAGGACAAAGAGTGGTTCTAAAGTCAGTAACTGATCTTTCCCTCTTTTGCTCAGATGAAGCAGCTGGTTTTCCAGTTAGGATGCAACAGTTCTGCTCCAAAGATTTCCCACTAAGTGTCATATAACAAACCATCTGAGCATTTTGCCTAACCTTTCCGCCGTTACTGCAAAGAAAGACAGGACATGGAATGAGGTCCATGTTTCCCAAAGCCTGACAGACACAGGACTTTGGGTGGTGCAGAGGCGTGGCAGTAAATGAAAGTGAGCCACATAATAAGAGAATCACTCCCTTTTAAATTGTGCTTCATTCCTCCGGATGGAGTGGTTGAATCAGCCCCAGGAGGCGGGGGGGTGGGATTTCAGTTTGGGCTAGCAGTTTTCTCACACCTCTCCAACTCATACCAGTCTCCACTTTTTAAGTAATCGTGTTAAGAATCTCCGTTTCAGGGACACCCGGGTGGCTCAGTTGGTTAAGCGACTGCCTTCAGCTCGGGTCATGATCCTGGAGTCCCTGGATCGAGTCCTGCATCGGGCTCCCAAGCCTGCTTCTCCCTCTGACCTTCCCCCTCTGACCCTCCCCCTTCTCATGTGCTCTCTCTCTCATTCTGTCTCTCAAATAAATAAATAAAATCTTAAAAAAAAAAAAAAAAAAAAAAGAATCTCCATTTCAGGATCTCCCCTGAGCAGAAGTAGCTAGAATCTAACAACCTGATTTCATTCTCACATTGTTTTGTTTTACGGTCACCTTCTGGTTTTTGTAGGTGGTGCTGACTTCTAATTTATAATCATAATATACTTTCTTTTTAAATAAATATTCAAGTTTTAAAAAGTGATACCATTTTAAAAACAGTATTAATAATAGTTGGAGACTATGGCAGAATTCCCGCGGTATGTGTTAATAGGAAAGACCCGGAAATGCTGGATTTGAGTGTCCATAGTGTCTGTCCCTTAAGGCCATGAGTTTCTGTGTTTATCAAGAAGGCAAATATCTTAACGCAAGTGGATGGATTAGCCAAAGCCCAGTGGGCCACCCTTTCCTTCCTGCACACAGATAAACATGCAGGGACTTCCGTGAAGCAGGGCACGTATCTCTGGACCAACTCCTTCACCTCAAGCCTTTGGCTCCCCGTTTTCCCAAAATGTGGCAGGAGAACAGAAGCTGGGAGCCCTCTGACCACTGTTCTGGCTCGCTGGCCTGGAGCCATCCTTTGGTGTCAAGGATCACTCACATGGACAGAAGGAGGTGAACCTATCAGGACCCCACAATCCATTTGAAGATCCACATCATTTTTAAAGTAGGAAAAAGTCCCAGATCTTGACTAGCGCCAGAGCTCCCCGACATGATGTGGATCTTCGTGGGGCAGTGGAGCAGATAGTAAGGCTGAGGGACTGTTACAGAACCTTGAGCCTGCTCATGACTTGGGCTCTGCTCATGACTTCGGCGCCTTTAGAGAGCTCTTTTATCTGAGGTAGAGACACGTCCACCAGCCCCAAGCCCGCTGGTGGGCCAGCGCAGGCCAGCGCTGTAAAGCTGAGTGGGAGCACATTTATCGAGAAAACTCTGGGACATGGGCTTCAGAAATCCCACGGAGCGAGGGCAACGGCCTCGATGACATTCTCTGTGTCTGTCCAGGTTCGATATTGCAACTCCCTGGATGAGGAGGAGAAGAGGGAGCTGAAGCTCTTCAGCAACCAGAGGAAACGTGAAAACTTGGGTCGAGGGAATGTCAGGCCCTTCCCAGTCACGATGACAGGAGCTATTTGTGAACAGGTGAGCATGGATTCCAGGGAGTGGGGAGGAATTGTGCTGGTATCCTGTCATGCATTCATTCCTGCAACAGCCGTTTCATAGAGTGCCTACCATGCGCTAGGCACAGTTCTAGCTCTTGGCGATACAGCGGTGAACAAAAGATGTGAAAGCTTTTGATTTTGCCCTTGTAAGGAGGTCCATTCTAGGGGAAAAAGTCAAACAATAAAATAAAGAAGAAAAAATACAGCAGGTGTGGGGAGCTTGCAATTTTCAGGAAAGTAGCCGGGCAAGGCACCACTTAGATAGTGGCCTCTGGGGATGACTGGGTGGCTCAGTCGGTTAAGCGTCTGCCTTCAGCTCAGGTCATGATCTCAGGGTCCTGGGATCGAGCCCTGTGTCGGGAGGGTGGAGGGGGTGGAGTTGGGGGTGTGGTCCCTGCTCAGCAGGGAGTCTGCTTCTCCCTCTCCCTCTGCCCCTCCCCAACTCATGCTCTCTCTCACTTGCTCTCTCTCTCAAACAAATAAATGAAAATCTTTAAAAAAGAAGAAGGTGGCCTCTGAGCAAAGTCTTGCAGGAGCTGAGGGAGTGTGTCCTGCAGATGGCAGAGGGTGGAGGGAACAGGCAGCTCAAAGGCTGGAGACAGAAGCATTTCTGTTGTGTTCAAGGAACAGCATGTTGGCCATTGTCGCACGGCAGAGGGAGTGAAGGGAGAGAGGTAGCAGGTGAAGTCCAAGTTCATAGAGGGCCAGTTGTGTAAGCCATTGGAAGGAGATGGGGAGCCATTTGAAGGATTTAAGCACAGGAATGACATGATGGATTTATGTTTTAAAATGAGTCCTTTAGAAAATGGAATTTGCCTGGACCATGGGATCATCCCAGGACCATTTAAAGGGGTGGTAAAGGGTCTTCTCCTTGGGTTTGAGGGTTCTTTAGTGAAATTCATGCGCCCCCCCCCCAACCCTGCATTCTCCCCAGGGCCTCACTGAGTTGGGTCTGGGGGTTGTTTTTCCTCCTACTCTCCTGCAGAGTGCTCAGGGCACAGTGGCAGAGGGTTTTAAAGAAAGAAAGGTGGAAATGCAGGCTGCCTGGGTTCTCCCTGCCCCTCCTCTTAGCCACAGAGCCTTCTGGTGCTGATCATCATTTTTGGCACTGCTCTTGGCTGTGCTGCTCTTTGAAAAGCCTCCTCCAGTTCCTTAAGCTCTTGAGGAAACCATTCAGGTGCTGAAGATGCATGAACTGGCTCAGTGAGGAGAAATCGAGATACTACCTGAGGGGAGTGGGTGCCATTTGGTGGCCCTTTTTTGAGATTTCAAAGGCATGGGGTGAGAAGGTTCAGGTGGGTGGAATGGAGATGCTACTTCATAGGGGAACCACAGGACCAGAGATTGGGCAGTGGAATCTTCACCCTTGATACTCACTCTTGAGATGCAGGTGGTCAATGGTTAAGATGTGAGATTCAGGAAAAGAAAAAAGGAGGGGGGCACCTGGGTGTCACAGTTGGTTGGGCAACTGATTCTTGATTTCAGCCCAGGTCAGGATCTCGGGGTCTTGGGACTGAGCCCTGCATCAGGCTCTACACTCAGTGGGATTCTGCTTGAGGATTGTCTCTCCCTCTGCCTCTGTCCCTCATCCGCCCACACTCTCTATCTCTCTCAAAATAAATAAATAAATCCTTTAAAAAAAACGGCATCTGGGTGGCTCAGTCGGTTAAGTGTCCACTTCTTGGTTTCAGCTCAGACGTGATATCAGGGTAGGGAGATCGAGCCCTGCATTGGGCTCCCTGCTCAGTGCGGAACCTGCTTGAGTTTCTCTCTCCCTTTGCATCTGTCCCTACTCCACCACCCCTCTCTCTCTCTAAAATAAGTAAATAAATACTTTGAAAAATGCTAACAACAGTTTAAAAAATAAAAAGAAAAGATGTGAGATTTGGTGTCCTCGCGTCAGGAATTCTGTCCCCCTGAGATCCGTCTCCTGGAACCAGCCCACCTGCACTCTTTTAAGGAAAAAGGAAGGTTGGACATTTCATGAGCGGGTGTCAAAAGTTGTGTAGAATAGTGACAGAAGCACGGAGGCAGAGAAGTTTGACTCATGTTTCTGCCAGATGACTTTGACCATGTTACTTTTCCTCCATTTTGTCATCTGCAAAATGGAGGTGACAAATGCCTACATACATCATGGAATTAAGGTGAGGATTGCCTAGGATTCCGTACTGTTAAAGCAATTGAACAAGGAGGCCATTACACTGAGATGTCTCTGACAGCTTTATAACCTATGTGAGCAAACCAAAACCTAAGCCAAGGGCAGTGTCTTAGTATTGAGAAAATGACACTTAAGACCAGCCAATTGCCAATAGGCAGCTAGGCTTTCTCAAATTAAGGCAACCACTTAAGCTACAGCCAGTCAATTAATTTCCTTGCTTTGCATCCCTGTCTTCTCTATAAGCACCTCCCTCCTGGCTCCAGGTAGGTGGAGCCCTCCTAACCACCTTCTGTTGGGTGCTGCCCAATTTAAATCTGTATTTGCTCAAGTAAACCCTTGAAATTTTTAATGTGCTTCCGTTTATCTGTTTATCACTGTGTCTATCCCAGGTCTACTCATGTTACAAAAGGCAAAGATACTACTTTCTGCAACAGTATTTTTCTTTTGTCTGGTCACTACCTTAATGAGCTCCCAGAGACTGTTCCATGAGACCTTTATTTCATTTCCTGTGAAACGTTTAATCCCGTATGATGGCCATGGTGTGGGAAAGGTTTAGAGGTATCTTTTCTACTCTTTAGACATTGTCCCCAGAGCCAGCCACTCACTTAGGGCCATGGAACTAGATCCTCAGCCTGTGAACCTCATGGCCAATGCCATGGTCAGCAGAGAGCCTTTCCCAGGACCCACCACCCTCACACTTTACTCCTCCCTCAGAGGCCCAGCCTCAGCCATAACATAGGTTATCAGAGATGCTGCCTTGTCCTTTCTGCATTGGGAAAGGAACTTTGGAACATGAGTGAGAAGATAGGAAAGGGGGAGAGAAGCCCTTTCCATGGTGTGGCCTTAGAAGTGGTACCTTTTCAGTCAAGACTAGGTAAAAAGATGTTAGAGAAAGCAGACTGAAAACATGCCTGAAAGGCTTTGGAGAAATCATTAAAGTACTTTTATGAACCCACTCCCTCTCCTATCTTTTTTTTTTTTTTAAAGATTTTATCCTATTTATTTAACAGAGAGAGAGGGAACACAAGCAGGGGGAGTAGCAGGCACAGGGAGAGGGAGAAGCAGGCTCTCTGCCGGACGTGGAAGTCAATCCCAGGACCCTGGGATCATGACCTGAGCCAAAAGCAGACGCTTAACCGACTGAGCCACCCAGGTGCCCCTCCCTCTCCCATGGTACAGCGCCCCTAATGCACCCCTCCCACCCCCTTCTCCTTGTGGTGTTACACTCAGCTGTGCCTCCGGATGGAGTTGGGATCTTCTAGAAGATATGGACACCTTCACCACGGGTCAGCTTGCCCCCTGCCTGTAGAGCTTCTGCCAAAGGAGCTCTTCTGTCTTTCCCACCTTGTGAGTCCTGATTTCCTCAGTGACTTTAGCTTTGTCTTCCTTGGAAGGAAGAAGAGTGGGAGGGCAGGCAAGCAAAACCCGCCCTGCTGTGTATGTAAAGCAGGTAGCACAGTGACTAGCTTGAAAACAAGTGCACAGCCACCCACCCTTGGTGGGAGTGGTGGGCTTTTATCCGGTCGGCTCGGCTAGGGCCCCCCCCCCCCTCCCCCCGACAGACAGAGACTGGCTGATGTTTGTTCTGACGTGTCTGTTTGCCTCGCAGTGCGGAGGCCAGATTAACGGCGGGGACATCGCCGTGTTTGCGTCCCGTGCGGGCCACGGCGTTTGCTGGCACCCGCCGTGCTTCATCTGCACCGTCTGCAACGAGCTGCTGGTGGATCTGATCTACTTTTACCAAGATGGGAAGATATACTGTGGCCGGCACCACGCCGAGTGCCTGAAGCCGCGCTGCGCAGCCTGTGACGAGGTCAGAGCATGCTGCCCTGCCCCAGCGTGGCGGGGGGGGGGGGGGGGGGGGGGAGGCCCCGCCCATCGCCCCTCCGTCTGGCCATAGGCCATACTTTGTCCTGTGCTCTTCTGCACAGAAGAAAACCAGAGGCCGCTCCACCTTCTTGCATTACGCCTCGCAGGAGAAGCCCCACCCCTCCCCGGTTGCTAGCAGGTCGCCATCTCCTGGGCATCCAGGTCGGAAGGCAGTTTCTGTAGCTGAGAGTCACCGGCACTAGGGCAGTCCCGAACTCTCAGAGAAGCATTGTGCAGTTTTCGATTTCAGCCTGGGTCCCGGGGAGTAATCATTAGTAATGCTGTGGCACTTAAGTCTTAAAAGAGTTGGGATTCCTGAGCTTCAGTGGGACATGTTGGTTTGAGAAGAGAGACATTTGGTGGCACTATTTCGTTTCCCTGTAACTGACAAAAGTTCTGATGGGGATTCAGGAGGCAGGTGCATACTCCCTTAGGAGAGTCTTGTCCCACGCTCTGAGAGGTACTTGAATTGGCTACCCCAGGTCAGAAAGCGGACTAGAACACCAAGCCTGTGCCTGGTGTTTTCTCCCACCACAGGCACACCCAAATCTGATCTGTAAACTGCAAGAAGAGAAAATCTGCTTTGGCTTCAAAAGTTTGGAGCTTATATTTCTATAAAAAGTTTTTTTAAAAAGTTGGGAGGAGAAAAGAGAATATTCTAAACATGACCACTTTTATGGGACTAATTTGGGAAAGATCTTGGATAGGGGTTTCCTCCTAGTGGATTTCTGGTTCCATCCCACCCTGCAAACAGCAGTGTGAGCTTCTGCAAGCACCACTCCCCTTTTCAGCCACAGCCCACTCCTGCCTGCCTAGGAGGGGTTCACTTTTCCTAGGAGGAAGCTGACCAGCCTTAACTAATTTGGTTTCTAATGCTGATGGTGATGTTCTGGAGAGACCCTCTAGATGGGTGTTTGGGAAACTGAATTCAGTTCCACCTGAATTCCGGCAGCCGCTTTACCTTCATGCCTCAGTTTCCACTTCTGGAAATTAGTGCTCCTAATACTTTATTGTTATCTAATGGCAAATAGAATATGATGATTGAGGTTTTTGAAATTTTTGTTTATTGAGATGTAATTCACCTAGCATAAGGTTCACCCTTCTCGGGTGTCCAGTTTGGTGGGTTTTAGTATATTCATAAAGTTGTGCAACTCTCCCTGCTGTCTAATCCCGGACATTTTCATCACCCAAAAAAGAAACTTCGTATCTATTAGCAGTCCCTTCCCTTCTCCCCCTCCCCCTGCCCCTGGCAGCCACTAATCTATTCTCTGTTTCTATGCATTTACATATTCTGGACATTTCACATAAATGGAATCAGTGTGTGATCTTTTGTGAACGTGGTCTTTCACCTGGTGTAATGTTTTCAGGGTGAATCCGCGCTGTAGCTTTTCGGCACATTATTCCTTCCCAAGGCTGAATAATACTCAGTTCGTGTGTATAGGTCATGTTAGGTAGAGCCATTTGTCAGTTGATGGACATTTAAGCTCTTTCCACTTTTTGAGTATTATGATCAATGCTGCTATGAACATTCATATGCAGGTTTTTGTGTGGACATGTATTTTTCCGTTTTCTTGAGTATATAAGTGGGAGTGGAATTGCTGGGTCACAGGGTAATTCTGTGTCCAAGTTTTTGAGGGAATGCAGACTTTCTTTCAGAGAAGCTATGGCATTTTACATTCCCACTCTCAGTGAAGGAGGTTCTAGTTTCTCTACATCCTCAACACTACTTTTCATTAGTCATCTTAGTGGGTGCAAGTGATATCACATTATGGTTTTGATACGTCTGTCCTTAATGGGTAATGATGTTGAGCATCTTTCCATGTGTTTATTGGCTATTTCTCTATCTTCTTCTTTGGAGAACTGTATATTCAAATCCTCTGCCTGTTTTTTTTGTTTGTTTGTTTGTTTAAATTGAGTGATTTTTCTTTTTATTGTGGAGTTGCTTGTATATTCTGGATACTAGTTCCTTATCAGATACATGCTTTGCACCAATTTTCTCCCATTTTGTGGTTACATTTTCACTTTCTTGATGTCCTTTAAAGCACAGAAGTGTTTAATTCCGATGAAGTCCAATTTATCTGGTTTTTTTTTTCCTTTTGTTGTTTACACTTGCAATGTCCTAGCTACGAAACCATTGCCTAATCCAGGTCCTGAAAATTTACACTTGTGTTTTCTTTTAAGCATTTTATAGTATGTAGCTCCTTTGGTCTCTGATCTCTTTTGAATGAATTTTTGTATACGGCTCGGATTCATTCTTTTGCATGTGGTTATCCAGCTGTCCCAGCCACATTTGTTGAAAAGACCATTCTTTCCCCATTGAATGTCCTTGGCATCTTTGTGGATAATCAATTGGCCATAACTGTTTGGGTTTGTTTCTGGACTTTCCATTCTCTTCTATTGATCTGTACGTCTGTTTTTATACCAGTACCACACCGCCCTGATTACTGTGGTTTGTAGTCAGCTTTAAAGTCTGTGCTTTGAAATTTTAAAAAAAGTCTGTATTAGAGGTCAAAACACAAATGCTTCTGTGGGCAAGGCAGGTTTTGTACACGAAGGTGACTCATTTTAAGACAGCAGTGAGTGGTGAAAAATATGACCGAACTGGAGAACTCACCACTCATCTAGCAATCCTCCTTCTCAAATACTATGTTTTCAACAAAGAAACCAGGAGTCTAGGTGTTAAAATGACATAGAAAGATATTGCATCAGCCAAATAAGACACGTATTTGTTGTTCAAAGTGCCCACGAACCATCAGTGTCTGGTCTTGCTTTATATTCTTCAGGGTAGACCTTTATTTCTCTTATTAAAATGTGGTTCAGTTAATATCTGGGCAGGCCAAAAACTGTGGTTAATTGTGCTCTAGGCAAATCCCAGTATGCTAACTGATATCAATATAGAATATTCAAATACAGATAGATTTTTTTATTGGGTAATTTGTGGGAAAGACCTGTTTTCCCATCCTTCTAATTTGGGGTCACCATAGCTCTTCTCCGGTAAAGTGCATTCTCCTGGCTGGGTCTTAACCACTGATCCTTTGGCTTCCCCATCTCTAGATCATCTTTGCAGACGAATGCACAGAAGCTGAGGGACGGCACTGGCACATGAAACACTTTTGCTGCTTCGAGTGCGAGACGGTGCTCGGCGGCCAGCGCTACATCATGAAGGAGGGAAGGCCCTACTGTTGCCGCTGCTTTGAGTCCTTGTATGCAGAATATTGCGACACCTGTGCCCAACACATAGGTGAGGCAACACTTGGTACTCAGCTCAGTCCTACTATGACTGGGTCTCCTTGGCGTCTGGTGTAGTTAGAAGCCCTTTAGCTCTCAGCTCATCCTGGCTTAAGCGAAAAAAGGGACTTTCTTGGCTCACTTTACTGGAAAGGTCAAGGGTGTGCTTGCTTCAGGTAGGGATGGCTCAAGGGTTCAAAGTCTGGAGGGTTTTCTATCCTTCGTGTCTCAGCACTGCTTGCCCTCTGTTGGCATCGGTATAAAGCAAGCTGCCTTCACATGCTGGCTAAGAGGACTCCCCAGTTATACATAATCTTAGCACTTGCATTCTCAAAAGGAGTGAGGCCACGTCTGTTCTAGTATCCACATCAGTTCCTCCAAATAGGAACCTTATCATCCCTGGTTTGGTCACGTGTGCCACCCTGGAAACAAGACAAGAGGGTATTTCGGTTGGCCTACCTGAGTCATAGGCCCACCCCTGAGTTGGGGTTATGGGATGTACAGCCCCACTACCAAGGGGAGGGGGAGAGGTCCCAGAAGGAAACTCTGAGGGAAAATGTAAACAGATGTCTTCCACAGCCTCCTTGGAAAACTTGAGGATCCACAGAGGGTGGAACCGGGATAGTCCTCTTGGTAGGAAGGGGTAGTCAAGAAAACCAAATGGTTTCTGGCAAGCGTGTCTTTAAAAAAAAAAAAAAAAAATTCAGCAAAAGCTGACCCAGCCAAATACGAAGCAAGAGAACCTGAAGTAGCTTATAAGCTATAAACTCCCCAAAGATGCAGCAGATCTGAGATGGTGGAAATCATTTTCCCTTCGCAAATAACCGATTTGTTCAACCCTCAGCACTCTTCCAGATCATGCTGCATCTGTGGCTTCTTCATTCAGCTCGCCTGTTCTGGCACCTTCAGAATGAGCCACCCTTTAAAAAGGAAAAGAAAGAGCTAGCAGGGGATGAATGTCTGGGAGACCAGCAGCCTGCTCTTCCTGTGGCTTGTGCACGTCCAAGAAATCTGCTCAGAAGCTGCCAGCTTCTTACCTCTAGTGGGGAGATATGGAGATGATCAGCCCAAAATGGGAGCCCATTTTGCCCCATGTCAAGGATTTTGTCAGGAACCAAAAGAAGTGACTTTGTCTCCCTGCTTCGTCAGAAATGATCTTTTATTCAAATAAAAACCTAGCCTAGTACTTTGGAGAGCTTTGGGAGCTGGTAAAAAAAATCACAGCTTTGCAGACAAGGCACTTACTGTGTGCTCAGTGGTCCTTTGTTGTTGGGCAGTCTGTCCCCGCAGACTCAGATCTGCTTTCATGACGCCTTTCGGAGCTGGAGTCCCTGCCGGGCCTGGGGTTCAGCATTGCTATGCAGCAGTATTATCCAGCGGTATTCCCTGCTGGAGGGCCTGGGTGATGTGCCCATCCACCTTCCCCTAACCCCTGACTGGCCTCCCCCTCTCATGGCCTGATGCCTCAACCAGGGACCCACCAGTTTTCATTTCTCACAAGATCAAAACAGGGAAACAGACTTGCTTCGATGCTAAGAATTAGGAAATGGGGACCTCGATTTGGACAGGTGGCTGGCCACATGAGGAGGGACAGGGTGGGCTGTGTCGGGGGGAAGATGGTGCAGCTTTCAGAGCCAGCTCTGCTGTTCGTGGATTCTGGGTCTGCCAGTAGGCGGCGAGGGTACGGACAGCTCACCTGCCGCCAGGACACCTACTTCTCGCAAGTGTTGCTGTTTCTTCTGTCCTTTTCCATTGGGGCTTAAAAGCCTCTCCAGAAACTGCCACTTAGAATGTTTGCTCAGCAACTTGGAAGAGAGAAAATCTGTCTGTCACCACAGCAGGTCCACCTCAGAAGCCCCCTCTGTTTTCTTCTCTTTCTCTCTCCTTCTAGCTATTTCAGGACTTTGACAGGCACTGCCTTCTCCTCCCTGTTAAATCCAGAAAAAGGCATCAGCGTTTTACCAGAGAGGGGGACCTCTGTGGCCTGCAGTATTATCACTGCTGCAGTTAAAATGTGGTCCCTGATTTTTTTTTTTTTCCCTTCCCCTACTTTTCTGTGAAACCTCATTTTCCTGCAATGGTGAAAGGGTATGCTCTGTCTGTCCTGCATACCACCATCTCCTGGTGCTTTGCTCTGACCCTATTATACAAATATTCCGTATTTATACAGCCACTCAGAGCGGACCCTGCATCAGGCAGCCGTCGCTAGGGCAACGGTGCTTTTGCCCACGCACAGCAGAGTAGACAGTCCTGTAAACAGACCGAGGCTAGAGCAGCACTCGACACACACACACCCTCCAAGAAGGGCTTACAGGGCTCAGAGGGGGGAATTAAAAAGGAACGCTTAGATGTGGAACAGCAGAGCCCTTTTCCAGATGTTTCGAGTTCAGGACCAGTTCAGAGGACCATCTGACATCAGGGATGTTGATCAGGGACCACACTGCACTGCCTGCTGGGCCGTTTTGTCACCCGCCTCCCCTCTGCTCACCCGACCCCCAGCCCAGCCTTCTGCAAGGCCCCGTCCCCAGAACTGGGCCCCTGCTGCCACATCAGAGCATGCGTCCTTGCAGAAGCTCGGAGAGGCAGCTGGGGAAGGACAAATACGGGAACCGGGCTTCCTGCGTGCCTCTGACAGGGAGCGGGTGAGCCTGCGGCTGCCTGGGATGTGGGGCAGCCGGGGGTGAGCACAGCCCTCTTCAGGGGAGGGCAGGGAAGACGGAGCCAGCCCCAGAGCTCGCTCTTGGACTGCATCCAGGCAGTGGCCCTCAGAGCAGAGAGGGAGATGGGCAATCAAGGCGTAACGAAACTAGGAGAAGAAGAGCAGTGAGAGTAGTTAGCAGATACAGGTCTAGGCACTCTCTGCACATTAACTCACAACAACCCTGTGAAGTCAGAACTGTTATTATCCCTGTTTTACTGCAGAGGGGACTGAGGCACAGAGAGATGAAGCCACTTGCTTAGGGTCACACAGCCGCAGAGCTGGGATTGGAACCTCAGCAGATGGGCTTCAGCAGCTCCATCACAACTGATGGAGAATAGAAGGGTGAAGAGAAGTTAGTTATGTAGACTCCCTCTTACCCTTTACAGGAAGGAAAGAGAGAAAAATAAAAATGCTGGAATGGGATGCAGCTGGGATGCAAAGCTCCCTTCATCTGACTCCTCCTCACTGACTCCTGAAGCCCCACTGTGCAGGACTCCAGAGTTCAGCCTCCCGCACTGCTGCCCTGCTTCCTGCTGGGAGCCTGGGGACCAAGTGTGGATGGAGCTGCAGCTCTGGGTCCCGTCCCTAGCCCTGCCCCGCCAGCTCCCACTCCTCCCAGGAATGCCCTGTTGACAGTGCATTTCCACGGTGACCGCTTTGCCTTCGCTTTGCCTTTGTGGCAGCTTCTGTCCCTCTAAAACTCCCCTCTTAGTCCCTAGGGCCAGACTCCCAAAGAAACAGAGACCCCTTAGTTTGGGGCGGAGCTCGTAGGAGAGGAAGTGCCTTGTGCTTCTCTCCCTCTCCCTGGGCTCCAGGGACCTAAAGGTAGGCGGCCGAGAGCACAGGAGGCCGGGACAGCTGCTTTGCCTTTTGCCCTTTGTTCTTGCCTTTCCCTTTAGAGATCGTTCTCCGGTTTCTTATTTACCACCTCTCCAGACAGGGCTCTCAGAGTGATTCCTGGAAGATCCAGGCTCAGGACTGCTCCTACTAAAGGTGGAGGTTCACACTAGTACTACATTTCTGCAAAGATTTTTATTATCAGAAATCAGGAGTCTTGCAAAGGTCCCCTTCCATTCTGCAGCACTTGCATGAGACTGCATAGCCCACAGGCTCTCCCCAGTGCACTCAGACTTCCATCCTGCCAGCTTAGCAGCTGCTGTCAAGAGAACCTCCCTACGTCACTATCTTAGTGACAGTCCCAGGTGACTCTCCCATTGGACTAGTGCAGGTCTTGCACCCACGTCTGAAGCAGCCACTAGGGTGGGAGATACAGTTTTTTTACTAGCCAGTAGTAGGTCCAGGCATGGCTTTAGCCCTGCCCAAAGCTCATGGCCCAAGGGTGGCAAGAAGGTGGTGTCCCTAGGGGCGCCTGGGTGGCTCAGTCGGTTAAGCGGCTGCCTTCGGCTCAGGTCATGATCCCAGGGTTCTGGGATCGAGCCCCGCATGGGGCTCCCCGCTCAGCGAGAGCCTGCTTCTCCCTCTCCCCCGGCCTGCCACTCTGCCTACTTGTGTGCTCTCTCTCTCTCTGTCGAATAATTAAAGTATTTTTAAAAAACCAAAAAGGTGGTGTCCCACAGGGAGATTAAGTCCTAGAACCAGCAGGGGGCAGAAGAGATGCTGAGAAGCAAGAGCACTTGGGCCCCTGGGAGGTTCCTGCAGTGCAGGTATGTAACAAGATTATGCAAACCAGGGACAGCCCTTGCTTGGGGAGGAAATGTGTTTCTTCCTTTCCTGATGACATTAAGCAAAGGGTGTGCGTGCTTGTGGAGGATGTCTTTGATGAACCACACCCGAGTTTTTCCTTACCAAGTGTTGAAATCCACTTTTTTCTTTTCCACTAAACTGTTAAAGTGATTTCTTCATCTGAATGGCCTGTGCTGGTAAGGGATTCAGGTCATCCATTCAACATATAAAGAGCCCCTCTGATGCATCAGGCCATGTTCCTGGACATGCCACAGAAAATTAATGACTCTGTTGTCCTAGAGCTTTACTTCTGGCAGGGGAGAGAATTAATAAGCAGATGCACATGTGTGGTGGTGCATTGTCAAACAGTGTTCGTGCTGTGAAGAAAACCATAGCAGGTCAGGGTGAAGAATAGTGGAGAGCATGCTACCAGGTGTGCAGGAAGACTTCTCCAAGGAGTTGGCATTTGAGCAGACGCCCAAGGAGAGTGAAAGAGAAAGTGTCAGTGTCTCGGTTAGGAGCAAGACTTCCGGGTACAGATCTCACCTGTGATTCCTGGTTGTATTGAGTGAGGCAAGTTATTTAACCCTCCTGTACCTCTGTTTTCCCATCTGAGAAATGGAAATAATATTAGAAACCTATGTCATACAGTGGCGGGGTTAAGTGACTTCACCTATATGCAAAGCATTTAAAGCAGTTTTATATCATGTGTTAGTAGCTTTATTATAATTTTGTCTGGGAGAATCTATTCCAGGCAGAAGGATTCAGGGACAGGCCACGTTGATCTAGTTTTTTCTCTGCTCAGAGCAAATGAGTTAAGAAGCAGCTGACTGGTACAACAAGGGGGCTCTCGTAATGGGACATGAATACCATTTATGTGAGGTTCTGATTAGTGACTTATTGTTATTTTATTCTGTTGTATCTGGAACCCTGAGCCAAACCAGGATGCTGTGTGTTTCACATCATAACACAGGACTCTGAGCAGCTTGTCAGCCTCTTCCATGTCTTTTCCATCCCCAGGGATCGACCAAGGTCAGATGACCTACGACGGCCAACACTGGCATGCCACCGAGACCTGTTTCTGCTGTGCTCACTGCAAGAAATCCCTTCTGGGGCGGCCATTCCTCCCAAAGCAGGGCCAGATATTCTGCTCCCGGGCCTGCAGTGCCGGGGAGGACCCCAATGGCTCTGACTCATCCGATTCGGCTTTCCAGAACGCCAGGGCCAAGGAGTCCCGGCGCAGTGCCAAAATCGGCAAGAACAAGGGCAAGACGGAGGAGCCCATGCTAAACCAGCACAGCCAGCTGCAGGTGAGTTCCAACCGGTTGTCAGCCGATGTGGACCCCCTGTCACTGCAGATGGACCTGCTCAGCCTGTCCAGCCAGACGCCCAGCCTCAACCGGGACCCCATTTGGCGGAGCCGGGACGAGCCCTACCATTATGGGAACAAGATGGAGCAGAACCAGTCCCAGAGTCCCCTGCAGCTTCTCAGCCAGTGCAACATCAGAACTTCCTACAGTCCGGGAGGGCAGGGGGCCGGGGCCCAGCCTGACATGTGGGCCAAGCACTTCAGCAACCCCAAAAGGAGCTCATCCCTGGCCATGAAGGGGCACGGTGGCAGCTTCATGAAGGAATGCCGCGAGGACTATTACCCGGGAAGGCTGAGGTCCCAGGAGAGCTACAGCGATATGTCCAGTCAGAGCTTTAGTGAAACCCGAGGCAACATTCCAGTCGCCAAATATGAGGAGGAGGAGGAGGAGGAAGGGGGCATCTCCACTCAGCAGTGTCGGACCCGCCATCCAATCAGTTCCCTGAAATATACCGAGGACATGACGCCCACAGAGCAGACCCCTCCAGGCTCCATGGAATCACTGGCCCTGTCTAATGCAACAGGTAGGTTCTGGTCACCTAGAAAATAGAAAGCAAGAGGCAGTAATCTCTGAGTGACCTGAAGCTTGTCTTCAGGACTTTCACGTTGTTCCTGCCATGTGCCTTCCTCCAGAAGGTCGTTCGGGAGGGGAACCCCAGTTTCAGATGGCTTCTGTCTTTGCTCGTGTTCCCTATAAGCAGGGCCTGGGACAGGTTGAGGGCGGGCTTCCAGGGAAGGGGATGAGAGAGACAGGCCAGGGTTGGGGCGGGGAAGCCAAAGCAGAGAGTGCTATCTGGGCTGGCATCTGACTTCAGCCTGGCCCCACAGGGGGCTCTGGAGGATGGGTTGCATCGTACAGTTGGCTCCCTCTTGGGACAAAGGGGCTGACGTCCCGCACACCATGTCTGCCAGTCACCGGCTTTGGGCTGCTAGAGACCAGCTCCGGGATGAGGTTGTGGATGGGGGCAGGGGGCATGGCAGGTACTGCTGGCCAAGGAGAACATTCAGGAGAAGAGGCAGCTGTGAGCTGGAGACAGTACTGACAACACCGGGTGGTGCTTGAGACACCACAGCACCCATGACAGCTTGCAAGGCTGTTCCGAACCCCAGTGTCTCATTAGGGAGATCATTTTAATGTACAGATAGAGGCCAAAGAAATGTGGATGGACAGGAGAAGACAGTCAGGCGGAAAAGGAGCGAAGGGGGAAGAGAGAGACCATCCAAGGCCTGCTTTCTCCAGACAAATGGTCCAGCCCATTTGCCTGTGAGGACTGATGTGGAAGTTCTCTAAGATGGCGCTACACAACGTGCAGTCTGCACATGGAAGCTAGCCGCAGCCTGCAGTGAGAGAAGTACTAAAAATGACAGTGTTTAGGAACTCTTGGAACAGTTTGACCTTGCCATGACGTCCGAGTGCATGCTCGGCGGGCTCGTCTTCCTGGTCCAGGTACGGACCAGTCAGGGTGTCGTGCAACCCACGAATGAGTTGTGTGTGGCATGTGCTGTGTGTCAGTCATGCTCAGGAGGGTCACATATCCTTCCACGGTGGATTGAGAATAAAAAACGGGTCCTTCACCATAGACAGCTGAGAAGTACTGTCCTGAGATGCACTTCCCTTATGGGCGGAGCACCTGAGGAGGGAGACACACGTCTACCCCTTACATCAGGGACCCCAGAGTCCAGTGGGTCTTGGTGGAACTTGTCATAAACTTGTGCATGTCAGCCCCTGCTCAGCCCCAGCTGGTTGTTGCCGTGTGCAAAGATATTTATTCATCTAGCAGCTATGTAGCTCTTACCCCGTGCCAAATTTGGTCCTACGCACTTTATAAATATTAACTCACTTAATTAAACCCTCCCAGTCCTAGAAAATGGATAGCCTATTAAGAGTCTCATTTTAGAGTTGAAGAAACGAAGCACAGAGAAGTTGAAGGCTTTGCCCCAAGTCACCCAGCTTTTAAAAGATGGGGTGGGGATTTGTTTTGTTTTTTTTTTTTTTTTTTTTTTTTTTTTTATTTATTTATTTGAGAGTGAGAATGAGAGAGAGAGAGAGCATGAGAGGGGGGAGGGTCAGAGGGAGAAGCAGACTCCCCGCTGAGCAGGGAGCCCGATGCGGGACTCGATCCCGGGACTCCAGGATCATGATCTGAGCCGAAGGCAGTCGCTTAACCAACTGAGCCACCCAGGCGCCCCGATGGGGTGGGGATTTGAATATGTGCCTACGACCCCAGAGCAGTGCTCTTAATCATACCAGGTTGCCAAGTTCTCCAGACAAGTTAAACATGTGGATTTTTAAAATGTGAAGTCTATGGAAACTCTGCTAGACAAGCAAAACATGTCTCTAAGTCATAGGGTGTCTCTACAGGGGGGTTTTAACCCTTATCCCTCCCAAACAAGTTCACGTCTGTGTTCTCGTGTGTCCTTGGGGACAAATAGCAGGTATCTTTACCCTCATGTTTCCAATGAAACAAAAATGAGGCCTCAGTGACTAAGCACCTTACCTCACGTCATAGAAGCGAGCAATTGATGCTGAGTGATGACTGCCTGGCTTTCAGCCCAGTTTGTGCTATTCTTGAAAACTTTATATGCTATAATTATTTAAGAGGCCAGGAGATAAATAGGTAATTCAGCCTCTGAAGCAGCGTTTCTCGAAGCTAGACTCCCTGCATTCGACATTGGCTGCTTGGTTCAAACATGGAATCCAGGACGTCCCCCGAGACCTCCTGCATCAGACCCTATGGAGGGGGGACCCAGGAAGCTACATTTTCACCAGCTCCCTGCTGATGGTGATGCAGCCACTGTCTGAGAACAGCTGTTCCTGGGCTTGTCTGTTTTGACTTTATTGTCATGCGGTGACTTAGGAGAAAATCAGGAGATCTGGGTGTTGGGAAATACTAGAAAGGCCACGTGATTATGTTTGAAGAATATACCATCTCGGATCCCAAAGAAGAGGCATGGAATTTATCCCTATGATTTTCTCTGGGCCCTTGGGCAAAACACCAAATGCCCCCCTCTGTCTCAGATTTGGGGGAAGCATCCCAGAACCGTGTCTGATACTGCTAAAAAAAAATGCCTGAGATCAGCACTGCCCAGTGAAGCCAGTAGCCACATGTAACTGTTGAAATTTCGATTCATGAAAATTAAGTGAAATTAAAATTTCAGGCCATCAACTTGCACCAGCCCCATTTCAAGTGCTCAAGAGCACTAAGCAGAATTTGAAATTACATTTAATTTCACTAGCCACACGTAGCTAGCGGCCGCCCTGTTGGGCAACCCAGATGGCGAGAGGGAGCTGGTAGGATGACCCCAATTTTAACCCCATCATTAGTCTCTGTGGAAATTCTCCCATGAGCCCCAGTTTTTCAGATTGTCAATTAATGGTTTGGAGTCCCAGTTCAAATCTAGCCTTTGTCGTGTAGGAGCTGGGTGGCCTTGAACAAATGCCTACATTCTGTAAGGCTCAGTTACCTCATCTATGGAATTTAGTGAATAACAGTACTTCCTTCGTAGTGTTTTGGGGAGGAGTATATGATAATGCATGAAAACTCATTAATATAGTCTTCAACGCAGAGGACCTTCTATAATGGTTACCTGATACTTGTTGTTATGATTGCATTTTTATCATGCTGGCATCTTATCCCAAGCATACTGGTGCGCACCTTTGGCCTCCAGGAATGTTTTGGCTACTGACATCTCCCAGCGTCCACCAGCTGTGCAGGTTTGCATTTTTAGGTTTGCAGATGTTCCCGTGGGACCCTCTTTTTTTTTTTAACCAGCATGCGAAGGGCATGAGAAACAGGGAGCTGAAGAAATGCATTCTGTGCCCCTGTGTTTCCATAGATCTGTCAGGCACAGCTGTGTGGAAGAAAGATTGCAGCTCATATTCGAAGCACTGCTTCATCCTTGGTCACTGGAGCAAACCTTAAATAGCTTTCCAGATCCTACGCTGCACACACACACACACACACACACACACACACGCACACACACATGCACACACGCACATACCCCAAAGACGTCATATTGACTACACTTGGAAAGTCGGTCGTTTTGCTGCCAACCCCCACTGTTGCATTTAAATTTTGCTAGAAAATTCCCTCGTCTTTTGAGAAGGCAGTGCTCAGAACTGTGTATCTTTAAATCCTGGAATCCTAGTCTGTGAGTAACAAGTATGTGTCATAGAAGGCTTAGTCAAAACACCTTGATCCTTAGGTGAAAGCTAGTCTTCACGATAATGGATTTTTTTTTTCCTTCCGTAGTCAATAACTCACATTATTGAATAAGTTTATAGTGTTTAAACTGGCATAAAGCATGATCTTTCTGTAGGCAGCATTTTTCCTTTGAACAGATCTGGAGAAACAGCCCCAGTTGACTTGCTAGCCTTTGATCTGGGCTTTGGCACCTCCTGGTTTGTTTAGAAATGGGAGCATACTGCCCCTTCTCCCTGGAAAACACCGGCCATCCGTTATGCTCACGCAGAGTGAGTCAGGCGAGCACAGTCACTCACCATTGACACGAGCACCGTTGGAGCCTTGCAGAAGCTCTCGAACTCTCCATTGTCTAAACGTGCTTGCAAAGCAGCTTGCAGCCTGGGTGATCACAGGATTGCAGATAGTAATAACAACAGCGGCAACAGGCTGGGTGTTGGGGTGTTGGTCACGTACTAGGTACAGTAATAAGGGCTTTGTGTAAACTAGCTCACCATATCTCTATGAGGTAGACACCGTTGTTATTCCCATTTTATGGATGACTTCAGTGAGACACAGAGAGGCTATGTAGCTCAAGACCACACAGCTTGGAAATGGAGGAGCAGGATTCAGATGCACGCATTCTAGCTCCAGGCCTGTGCCCTTAACCCCCGTACCATGGCACACGGGGATGGTGATGCTAGTAGTAACGGGCGACAACTGTAAGACCACAGACTGTGGTCTGACATGATGGTGATGTCACATGTAACATCTCTCCAAATCCTCATAACAGCCCCGTAAGATAAGTCTGATTCTTTTCCCCGTTTTACAGATTAGTAGACTCAAGTCCAAGGGGGTTATGACCTCCCCATGGTCACCACTGACAACCAGGACCTGAACCTGGGTGTGATAATCTGCAAGGCCCTTACTCTCAACCACCTTGGTATAATCCCCACAGGAAGGGTCATGGTCACAGTCGGGATTTGCACAGTGACTCCATCTGAAGGGACCAGGATTTCTTTTCCTGTCGCAGCCAGTCTGCTGATGTCCGTCTGGCCCTGGCAGGGCTGGAGCAAAGCTGGGAGCATGGCAGAAGGCAAAGCTGGCAGTCCGAGGTGACCTTCCTGGGTCAGGGGGGCACTTAAAGACAAAGGAGACAGGTGCACACAGTCCAGGGGTGGGCACCTGGCAGGAGGCACCCACAGAGGGCAGAGGAAGGCTGTAGCGCGAGTCAGGGCCACGGTTCAAGTCACACTGGGGCCAGGTGAAGAGTCGAGTTCAAATCGGGACCAGTTGCCTCACACAGAGGCTACACCAAAGTACAGCTGGAGATGGTCAGCTGGTCCCCAGCAAGGCGCCCTGAGCACAGCAATGAGGCTCTTCCTTGAGGATCAGCCACATGCCACAAGGAGTGGTTGGGTCAGAGAGAGCCGGGACCTGTAGGAAGGAAATGCAGGTATCGATGGGAGTAAAGACAGGATGGTTTCTGTGCATTCATTCATTGTTCATTCAGCCAGCCAGTGTGACTTGAGGGCCTACCCCGTGAGTTACCGCATTGTCAATGAGAGCATGGGCTGTAGACCAGTCGGCCATTGGAAGGTGAACTTTGTGGTTTAATACCTCTGGGACCTTGGGCTTATCTTTTCTGCACCTCAGTGTCCTCATCTCTGAAATGAAATGACAGCCGTGCCTTCTTGGGTGTTGTGGGAATTAAATGAGTTAATTCCTGTAAAGAACTTAGGACAGTGCCTGATGTCCTCTAAGTGCTCAGTGCCATTAGCTGATAATACTATTAAGTAGGTGCCACTGCCTGTGCAAAGCACTAGGGATACAGTGCTGAGCTAATGTGGACAAGGGGCCTACCTTCCTGCCCCTCACAGTCTAGTGGAGTTTCATAGATAGTAAGCATCTAATTGTACAATATGAAATTGAATCTGTGATTAAGTGTGGGCAAAGAGGGCATACAAAGAGGGATATAGCTGAGTCAGGGAAGTCAGATAGGGTATCCTGAAAAAGTGATGCCTAAAGGACAAGGGAAGGAGGATTCCAGGCAGCAAGAGCAGCATGTGCAAAGGCCCTGTGGTAGGAATGTCTGGCAAGTACAAACATATGAAAGAAGGCCCACAGTGTAAACAAAAGTGAAGACTAATACAGGAGGATGGATGGGATTGTGACCTAGGAGAGAAAATTGGCAGGGTGACAGTGCCTTCGGGGGAAGGGTCCTGAGAGACAGAAGAGGATCAAATTGAAAACATCGAAATGTATAAAAGTTTGCCACCTCTGGGATTCTTGACCCAGGCCAGCATCAGCTGAAAGCATCATGTGTCATTGGCCTAGATATGCAGGGACCCAGGCAAAACAGAAATCTCAAAGGGCTTCCTGCTGCCTTTGATGAGTGTTGCACGGTTGTGGCACCTACACACGTGTCACTGACACACTTTGACAAGGGACACTTCGTTGTGCAACACCCAGATCTACTGATTGCTAGGGGGTTGTGGGGTAATTTTTCAGCCTTGCTGGCAAATTGGGAGAGAGCAAGAGAACAACAGTGTGGGGATCTGGAGTAACAACTGGAATAGCTCACTTGACCAAGAATGTCTGCAATGTTTTTTAATCCTTGTAATGCAAAACATTTCTACATTTAATTCTGGGCAGGAACATTGCTCCTTTTCTTCTGCATAGTTTGGATATGCATCCTCTACCCGAGTTTATTTAAATGGTTGGGTCAAACCTCCTAACCAGCTGGCGCCTGTTACTTGAGTGGCCACACCTCAGTCATGCTCATGAACTTCATGGCTCAGATCCTTTTTCCTCCCCTACGCTGGGAAGGATGGGTGGCCTGGTCTGGAATTACAGATCAGAAAACCCAGAGTCCTGTCAGTTGCCCTCAGGGCCAGCCTGGAGAATGCTTTGGGATCATCTTCATCCATGGGAACGGTGGAACTCTTGTTTGCAAGTGTCAGAATCCCAACTCAACTGGTGTAAACAAGTAAGTTTGTTTTCTTTAAATCAAGAGTCTACAAAGTTCACAGGATTTGGGTTCTGGGAACAGCTGGACCCAGGTGCCCAAATGATGTCCTCGGGACCCACCTTCTTTCCCTCTCTCTCTGGGTTCTTGCTTCCTCCCCACCGGCTGGCTTCGTTCTCAGGCGGGCTCTTCCCAGTGGTAGTCGAGATGACTGGGGGCAGTTCTAGGCTAACATCCACTAGCATCAGGTGAAAGGAAATGGGAACTCATCTTTCATAATAGTGTCGCCCAAAGTCCCAGAACAGGGTATCATTTGCCTGACTTGCATCACCCGACAATTCTTAAACTAACTCCTGTGGTGGGAGGAGCGGAGGAAACTTCGCTCTGATTGGTCCGTCTTGAGTCACATGCCCATCCTGGGCCCTAGGTGGTGGGGTCCCGCCCATCCAAACTGCAGGGACTGAGAATGGAGATGGGCTTCTCAAAGAGAAACCAAGGTAGCATTTACAAAGGAGATGGGATTGTACTACAAGGAAGTAAACAGCACAGGTGTCTGCTACTGAGCGCACCCCATCTGGGACTGATCCCGGATCTGGTTCTTCCTCCAGAAGCCCCATCATGTGAACTTGACGTCATATGTTCATTATGTATGTCCACCACGAATTGCTGGAGGCAAGGGGGCATGTCTCCGCAATGATTTTAATGTGGGGAATTCAGGCCAGTAAGGAGACGTTTTGCAAGGGCAGATTGGACAGAGCCCAACCCTCTGCTCAGTGTTGAGGATGTGATTCAGGTTTCTGACTGGTCCCATGGAGTGACTTTCTCTGTGTTCCTTATGGAAGTGGTGCCCTCTTACTGGTATTTCATGGCTCTGAACCAGACTCACACACCGAGGGCCAGATGAAAACCAGCAGAGTGGAAGTCGTGGCAGAATCTGTTCATCTCACATTTCTGTTTTTGGGTCAGTTTTGTGCTATGTGCGGAAGCCGAGGATATTCTCAGAGCCCCGGGGGGCGGGGGGCGGGGGGCAGTAGACAGACCGGTCAGGATAGAGCTCACCCCAGAGGGGCCAATGCATGCCTGTTTCAGGTCATGGTCTCACTGACATTTTCTAGGTTCAGAGAAATTTTTCCAGTGTCCTGGTTTTTAATAACCATTCAGGAGGCTTATTTATAACCTCCAGGGGCATGAGCAGTCATCTCTACCCAGAGTAAGTAACCATTGTTGCTGAAAGGAGAGAAAAGGTTGCTGATTTTATTCATTTTATTACTGAAAAGGCAACACTGGAAAATGGGCCGGGGGTGGAGACAGGGGACCTATGGGTTCTTCAGGCTGGTACAAGATTTTGTAGAGTAGATTTTTAAAGAAACTGTGTGCATTTCTCTTGGAGCTTTTGAATGTGGGAATCTCATAAAGGGAAACGACATTGCTCACATCCACTTGATAATGGCTTGGAAACTCAGGTTTTTAGAACTTAGTTTTTTAAATATGGGCAACTAGGAAAATGTATGAGAACAATTAAGATAGAAAAATACAACCCAGCCCTTACCACTTGGCTAGTGCTAATATTTTTTTCGCTATATACTGGTGTGGTTTTTTTTTTCTGAATTGTAAACATACTGGATACTCTGGGTCCTAAATTTCTTCATTTGCATTCTGTCGCTAGCTTATTTTCATAGCTTTTGTCACCATCACATTTAATGACTGTTAATATTCAGTCGAATAGATGTCACCATGTCCCCAGAATGGGACATTTGGGGGTTCCCAAACTGTTTTGTATTGAAATCTTGATTTCCTTTGACTTGCATCAACAAAATGTACTTTTTTGACTCACTCTTTACTTATAAACATAATCAAACCTTCTAAATAGTTTGGCACAGTTTCTCGCCAGATGCTTGACCTCCTCACTTGAGCATCTCCTCCACGGAGTGTTCTGGTGGAACTGGGAGGCCCGTCAGCGATTCTGTGCCACCCATCCTTGGGCCAGCCACCCCTCCTCTGCCCAGACACGAAGTGCCTCCCGAGCAGTGGAAAATGAGTGCGATTAAAACCCCACTTCCTAGTACAAGCCACCTGGGGCAGCTTTGAGGAATCTATTTCTCCAAGTAAACAGTCACCATCCCCTCCATCAATTAGTTACCCGGGGACCACCTACATCACATTCATCTGGGATACTTGTCAACAGTGCACATTTTTGGGCCCATCCCAGTCCTGCAAACAGAATCTTTCATGGCCCAGACCTGGGAATCAACATGTCTAACAAATGCCCCCACAGAACTCTTAGGCCAGTTAAGTTTAAGGAACACTGGGCTAGAGAAACCCAGATCATGTCTGAGCGAGCAGCCCTCCCTACCACCTTGTCTGTGGTTAGAACTTTCTTCTCGCCCATGGTACCCTTTTGCATCTTCTCTTAGCCATGAGTCTAGCCTCCTGTTTAGACAAAAGAAAAATCAGATATGCTTCTTCTAAAAAGCTCTGAAGATGTCCCTGACATCAAATAGCCCTTGGCACAGTAAATAGCATCTTAGGAAGCTAAGAGAACATTACCTGAGACAGGGATGGTATGTTTCTTACGTACCCAGTTTGGACTAAACGTGAAAGAGAGTAATACCTGCCAAGAACATTTGGTGGTTTTGGTATTGTCCTTGAATGCAGCAGGAGAAGTGAACAATAAAATACTCTGACTCCAAATAGGGCCTGTTTCGGCTGGAAATCAACATGCAAGTGAAAAGGCCAGGAGACCAAAGTTTCCCATGAATTGGAGGTGGGTTGATTGGTTGGTTAACCTAGAATAATTTTCAGGAGCATCACCGTGAACACCCAGAGAGCTGTGTGTGTGTCTGGTGTGTGTGTGTGTGTGTGTTTCCCAGCCGTGTGCTGCCAGGCACCTCCTCCCGCCTGCCCTTCCCAAACCAAAACCAGAGCACGACATGTTTCTGGGGGGCACTGCCACAAATCCAGCTGAGTAAACAGGCGGGGCACCGTCTAGATCAAGTCTGTGTCTTCCAACACCAGATTACTAAGAAAAAGCCTAGTGTTTTCTTTGGTACAAAAACTTTTAACAGCTTAACAATGTCCTGCTGAACTCCCCCCTCTGCTTAATTAAAATAGACCTATTTCCTTTCTCAACTCTTGGCTACCCGAGGGTTTGGTGTCCCAGTTTGCAGATTACCCAGCTCGTCTTCTCTTTTCTTCTTCTGCTGTACAGGAGTGGGGGCAAAAACGTGCTCATTTTGCTCTTTGCAGAAAGCAGTAGAAAACGTCCTTTGGTGTATTTCTATTCTCTGGGCCTTTCGTTGGAACAGATCCTTGACTTTCAACTGTGCAAAGTGTAAGGGATTCTTGCTTCCTGGGGTCAGTCATCCCGCCCAGTCCGGTCTGCCCTCCCTGAGGGTGTTATCAGTCTAGGGCCACCTGTGGGGTCTTATTCTGATTCTGACGGCATAATCTCCTTGGCCGGGATTCTGTGCTCCCCAGCAGTGAGCAGTCTGGACCTTGCCTGGGTATCTCAGCCTGGCGGGAGCAGACATCCTGATGGCTGCTTTTTAAGTTAGAGGTGCTGATTTTCAAAGGCAGAAAAATCCAGTTCAGGCTTTACTTGTGTCTTTTCCTTGGGAGCAGATTGAGCTCAGAGTTGGAAGAGAGAGGAGAGAAAACAGCCTAGAATAACTCGATTTTTTTTTTTAATTTCTTTCTTTATATCTGGATACTGGGTTCTAGGTAAGAAGATCAGAAGAGAAATTTCCTTTACCGGGGATACACACTCGTACACAAAGGCCCTTGCGGTGTGAGCAGGGTGGTCTAGGTCAGTGGTTCTCAATAGGGGTGAGTGGGGAGGGGTGGGGATTTTGCCACCTAGGGGACGTTTAGCAATGTTTGGGACTTTTTTTTTAAGGTTCATTTATTTATTTGAGAGAGAGAGAGAGCCAGCATGAGCAGGAGGGTCAGAGGGAGAGAGAGAGAATCTCAAGCAGACTCCATGCTGAGCGCGGAGCCTGATGCGGGGTTGGATTCCATGACCCCAAGATCAGGATCTGAGCCAAAACCAAGAGTCGGACACTCAACTGGCTGCACCCCCCAGGTGCCCCGTTTGGAGACATTTTTGACTGTCACAACTTGGGGTGCAGGGTGCTAGGGGCTTCTAGTGGGTGGAGGTCAGGGGTGCTGCTCAACATCCTACAATGCACAGATCAGCACTTTCCCTACAGCCAAGAGCCATCTGGTCCCATGAGACAGTAGTGCCAAGGTTGAGAAAGCCTGGTCTAGACACAGGGTATTGCCTTGGAAATCATCGCTTCCCACGGAAGACACTCAGAATCTCATCGGAGGAGGGCCTGATGGTTTGTGAAGGGGCCTCCCAGGCCAGGCATTTCAAAAGCACCCCCTGCAGCAGAATGAGCCCTTTGTGCTTCTGCTCTGATCCCAGCTGCAGCGCATGCTGGGGTTTAGTGTTTAAGGGTCACACTGACCTGGTTGAAATCCCACTACCACTGTGTGACCTCAGGCTGTGTGACCTCAGGCTGGTGGCTTAAATCTCTCACCCTCTCAGCATCCTGGGGTGTGAATATAAATGTCTGCCACCCGGGGCTGTTGTGTAGCATGAGGTAATGTGCAGAAAGCACTTAATTGCATGCCTGGCACATGGCAAATTCAATATTTGAGAGTTATTATTATTCTTATAATCAGGTGCCCCAGAGTGCTGACCTCCAGCCACCTTCCTTTTAACTGTGTCTCAGCCCATTGCTCACTTACCAGGGAGAGGGAAGATTGAATGGAATTGAGAAATCCTTCTATTGTACAGGGTTGGAAGAAGAGGCTGGAAGCAATGGATGGACATGACGCTTGGCGGTTCTGTAGATATCAATAATCCAGACCCACGCGGACACCCACAAGTGGGGAGCTCTGCTACGTGGATCTTCAGGGATGATTGCAGCAAGAAAGATGAGCCCTTTCTCCCTGGATCTCAATCTCCAGCTTTATCTGAGCTTAAAGAGTCTACCACAATCTGTGGCCTAATTATGCCCATGTAACACCTATCAGTGCTAATGGAGCCCACCCTCCCCACCTGAGAAAGGCGACTGTCCACTCCCGGACCTCAGCCTTTCCTTCACTGATTTCGCTCCCTGCCCCCGCCCCCAGCATCAGTTAACTCCTCAGAGAATTCCCATTCGGCACAGCTTAGAGGAGTTAATTTGTTCTTTGCATCTGTGGATGAGAAACAGGTCCTGCTTTGGGCCCCGAGCTGGGAAGACAATGGGGGACAGACAACAGTGGAAGTTTTCCACGGAGATCATTATCAGCCCCAGAAACAAGCCCAGCCAGGCCCTCGTCTGCAGATGTATTTCAAGCTCGGGCCCCCGTGCAGGGAGAGGAATTCCAGCCTGGCCCCAAGGTTCTCATACCGTTCTCGGTGCAGCCCAGGTCTCACCATCCTTGAGGGAACGGTGACCTGTAGGTTGCTGGGCTTTCTGTCCCTTGAGCACTGTCCTGTATGGCTTGCTTTCTGCTCGGGATTAGGGCTGCCTGAGAAGCAGATAGCTTCCTCTGTCATTTTCTGCCCTCTGAATCTGTTTCTTGTGGGGGTCTCAGGAGTTAGGGCCCCTGGGTGCCACATCTTTATCTGGAAGTAAGAGATGGAGCACATCAGGTCAGAGGACATTTTTTATTCCAGCTTTCCCCTGAGCCCCAAGACGACGGCAAAAAAAGAATCTTAAACACTCTTCCGTGGGTGCACAGAAGTACCATCTCCTCCCCACCCCCATCCACCCCCACTGTCTTCCACCAGCTGAACCCAAAGTCCCCTTGGGAGCACTGAGATGTAAATACTCTCAGCCCAGCCCCTGATGTCCTGTACCTCAAGTGTAAACACAGGAGAAAATGCTACATCCTCCCTCGTGGCATTCCCCCAAAATAGATCTCCAACACGCTGGGTTTCTAGAGTTGCCATTCCAAAAGAGGACCATGCTTGTGTGTCTCCCCCACCCACCTAGAATCCCAACAACCCTGTTTTATCTGTTTGCTATCCTAGCGTTTGATACAAGATTGTTTTGGAAACAGAGTGGGGAAGAGGAAGACATTTTTAAAAATCTTGATTCTTCGTTCTTTTATATTCATGTATTCAACAAATATTTATTGAGCACCTACCATGTGTCAGTTATACATTGGTGAATAAATCAGACCCAGTCCCTGTGTGGGTCAGGGCCCCAGCAGGAAATAGGTGGCACTTGCAAAGAGTAATTAAAGAAAGGCCAATGAAGGAGGGCTGCTGAGTAGGAACTAAGGACTCAGGGAGAGAACTGGGGCCAACCTGCAGCCTGGGGAAGGGAACCAAGGCAACACCTTGACCTCTCTCACTCTCTGCCCTTTGATCTCCTCCCAGGAGTCAAGCCCCACCCACATGAAGCCAGAAGGTAAGAGAGCTCAGCCATTAGTGCAGCCTTCGGGGG
The DNA here is from genome assembly GCF_009762305.2 of Zalophus californianus. NCBI lineage: Eukaryota > Metazoa > Chordata > Mammalia > Carnivora > Otariidae > Zalophus > Zalophus californianus. The sequence continues at coordinate 31,732,660 of NC_045595.1, read as the reverse complement.
AGAACAGGATGGAGATGGTTTATAATCTAGCAGGGGACACACACACACTCACGGATAGATTGTAATAAGTGCCGTGAAGGAAACAAGCAGGATCAAGAATAGAGAATATTGAGGGTTAACCCACCTAAAAAGGATGATCAGGAAGCTCTCTGGAGTGACATTAAAGCTATGAATTGGATAAAAGAACTTGGTCTTGTGCAGGAAGAGAAAGGGAGGGGAAGGAAGCTGTTGGCCTTAGGAATGGCATATGCAAAGGCCCTGAGGCAGGAGAGAATTTGTGCAGTTCCAGCAACTGAAAGCAGGCCAGCGTAGTTGTCAAGGGGGAGAGAGCTATATTTGGAGCTGTGAAGCAGTCACATTTTATTGCTGGCTCCGGCTCAACCTCCTGGAATCCCTCTGAGGATACTGGCCTCGTCCCCTTCTTCAGTGGGTGTCTTAAAGTAGAAAAGGTCAGCTGACTTGCAGAGTGAGTTGAGAAAGCCAGTGCAAGCATACAAAGTAGCAGTGGGTCAAAAATATCGTGTGTTAGGGAACATGAGCGGAGAACATGCCATTTAAAACAAAAAAGTTTTGTTAAAAACGTCTGTGAACTCTTTCTGTTGATCTTTCTACTGTTGCAGCTTACTTTTGCTTTCAGTGCTTAGTCATATCCTGGGTTTCATATACGCAGTGCCTTTGAATTTTACCCTAGGTATCCAGGGTTAGCCAAGCAACTAATGTACAAATCTGATTAATGCAAGTCTTTCCTTAAGTAAACAGTAATCCTCATAAACATATGCTACGCAGAAATATGATTCACAAACCCCCTTCTTTTTTTATTGCACAAATTAGCCAGTATTGGCCCTGGGAAACAGAATCTGGGGCTCTTTAGATATGTTTGTTGGTCTTTAAGAAGAAAGACTGAGCAGCTGTTATTTTTCCCGGGTGGATGTTGTCGAAATTACAGAAGGCTTTCACTTAACCTTCAAAGCTCTGGACCCTTCCACTTTTCCTCAGAATCCCATTCTAAGGCCAAGGTCCAGAAGTTCAGCAGGAGGATTTTGTATTGTTGGGAGGGGAAATTATCATGTGACATTGCCCTTCTAGAATCTCATCACTGTGACAGGACAAGAGATGAGACCTTCACTAGTTTACAGTTAGGTCACATTCACTGAGTGGTGACCAAGGCTTGCTTATCCTTAGCAAATCTCAAGAACCATCACATGTTTGAGGCCCTTGGCTGCCATTAACATGGAAAAAAGGAGCCAATATCTCATGGGATTTCCTACCTCAAACTCAAAAGGTTTAGAGTGAATCTGTAACACTATTCTAAAGAAAATGGCCACCAGGTCTTCTCAATCTCGTTTAAGGGAAAGTGTGATTGGACACCTATTGGTGAGATGTAAGGTAGATGCTAAAGTACTCAGACACTGCTTCTTAATCTTGGTCACACATGGAATCATCTGGGGAGTGTAAAGAATACAGATGTCTGCACCCCATCCCTAAGAGTCCAGGGTAACTGGTCTGGCATTTGGTTTGGGCAAGGGGATATTTTCATGCTCCCCAGTAATTCTGTCAAGCAGACAAGACTGAGAAGCAAGGTATTAAGGCAAATCCAAATTCTTCATCATGTGCATTTGTTTCTGGCTTCTGGGATGATCTGTGAGGTGGTTCTGCTTTTATTGCCCTACTTTGGCCCTTTCTCTGTGAAGTACTGCATCTTGAGGGAGAGAATGCTCATTTGTGAATACACAAAAATGTGCTCGAGTAACATCTGTGCTCTACCAAATCCTACCCGAAGGGCCTAGAAATTGTTATTAAGGTGATAGTCCCACGAGTCAGATAGACCCCTGTTAATTCTTGGCTCATGAAATGAGGAGACACTTAATACATTGCATAGATCACAGTGAACGCTAAAAATATGTTTGTTGTTTCCATATTAACAGAGATGGGGAATATCCTCAGTACCCATGTATTTTGATACTGTTGTAGCTAAGGACTAAAGTGGAAAAGCCAAGTGGGCAATAACAGCAACAAGAATTAGAGCTATTACCCGCTTCTTGGAGATGAGAGAACCAATAGTCAAAGAATTTAAGGTCACATAGCTAGTGAATGGGTTAAGTGGGGTTTGCCGGTCTACACACGTAACCACTACTCTGTGTTTTCCTCCATCAAATAAGAGCTCTTGAAGAAGACGGAGAGGGGCTCTTGGTGACATCACCCCTTAATTGTGCCTGAGAAAAGGGAGTTTACACAAAGCTTAGGTCTTTCTCTGGTGGGAAGGGTTTTCCAGGGACACATCAGCAGGTAAAGCCAAAATGAACAGGGTCCCCCGACGGCCATAGACCCCTCAAAAAATCATCTCCCACACCTTTCATCGTTTGCTTCCCTTCCTCACAGCAGCCAGCCTGGGCTCAGCCAAAACCACCCCACCAGCCGCCATTGCAGGATGAGAACAGCCCACCAGGACAGGGGAGTCCCATCTCTTCATCTTCCTGCTTGTTGCTCTGCCTTGTTCCAGCAGAACCAAGATCCTCTGCCATTCTGCTTCAGACAGCACTGATTCTGAGCAGTGCTTCCCACGTTCTGTTGTGTTTCGAATAAGGCAAGCCCTCTCTTTAACAAACCAAACCCAAGACTCGAACACCCCCACCCAACGAGAGCCCCTCATTCTTCGCACTCCCACCCTCCTGCTCAGAGACCACCCTCTGTACATCCCCAAGGCGACCCAGATCTCCTGTCACAAGTAGAGCTGACAGCTGTGAAGCCTTGTCAGTGGGACACTGTGTTAACTACTAAGGTAGACTTTTCTTAGTTGATCTTGATAATAACACCATGAATCACATGTATCATCTCATCTCCATTTCACAGACAAGGAATCCAGATCTCAGCGGTGTCCAGGTCTCGGGGGTGTTGAATAATGTGTTCAGCACCACAGCGCAGCCGATGGCTTGACCCGGGGTCCTAGTGCTCATGTCTTGTCCTTCTACACGTAACCCCAAGCTTCTCAGTGAGGGTGATTTTACTCCCCACAGGACATTCCGCAGTGTCTGGGAACCTTTTGATTTGTCACAACAGAGTGTGGGAGGGTATTGCATCCAGTGGGCTGAGGCTGAATATGCCTTCTAACACGCCTGTAGCCCTCCCTTGCTATACACCTCTCCCCCCGCATCGGGGACACATAGCCACACCTCGCCCCACCTGGGTGATCCCTGGTTTGACTTTGCCAAAACCCCTACCTCCCCTTAGCAGCAGAGGTTGAATCTCTCCGGAAGGTTCTTTCTGCCTCAGGAGAAGTTCCGTGTATGTTCTGTACCAGCGGCAGGGACTCCATTGCCCTGGGCATGGAGAAAGCGGGGAGCACTCCTGGCCCTGCTGATTGGCTGTGGGCACCGTTGGAGCACCCCAGCCTTCCTGCTTCCTGTCCCCTCTTTCTGCTCTTCCTCTTCTGCCACCAGCACCTCTTCTCTGTGAGACTGGAGGCTCTTTCCGTGGGGGCAGCCCGAAGTGCTGCAAACTCTAATAAAAAAGAACAACGGGGAACTTTTTTACTTATTTTTTTTTTTTTAAGACTCTATTTGACAGAAAGAGGAAGAGAGAGAGCACAGGCACGGGGAGCAGCCGAGGGAGAGGGAGAAGTAGACTCCCTGCTGAGCAGGGGGCCCAACGCAGGGCTTGATCCGAGGACCCTGGGATCACGGCCTGAGCCAAAGGCAGACGCTTAACCAACTGCACCACCCAGGTGCCCCAATGGGGAACTTTTTAAATCATATAAACTATGAGGAAATCATCTGGAGATCTGGCCTCAACTGTTCACTTAATCTGCTCCCACTCAACTCCCATTCCCTAGTTGAGGGTTCCAGTTTAATTGGTGCCTGTTGCCCACTTCCTGAGTCTGTTTATTGGGAGACCCCCAAATCACAAAATAGGACCCAGAGAGAGAAAGCAAGTCAGGACTCCACACGTGCCTTAGTTGGTTGTCTTCAGCATCGTGGCCTGCTGCGACTCCCTAGGCAGGAAATGGTGCCATAGGGCACATGGGCACAGTTGCCAGGTCCTCAGGAAAGGCCTTGCCTGCTCTGAGCTGGGCAGGTAGGATCCATCTTTCTGGCCTGGAAGGTGGAACAGCTCTGAATTCAATCAAGCTGACTAAGATTTGCATGCTCCCTGTGTGATCCGCCACCCCCCACCTCTCTCCACACACACACACAACCTCCCTGAGGCTCAAATTCCACTTAATTTAAAAAAAAAAAATGAGAGTAACAAAAGCTACTCTCATGGGATTCATAAAAATCAAATGAGGTTGGATATGTAAAATTGTTTAGCGGCATGGCTTGTCCATGGTACATATTCAGAAGGGTGAAATACCAATGGAGAAAAACTTACAAAAGACAGGACTTGGCTGCAGAGGTAGGAGGAGAGGAGTGGGTGGACAGTGGTAGTGATAATGGTCGTCTTGGTAGGAATGGCCTTAGTTCCTGGCTAATTTCTATGGGATGGGGCTACGCCGAGAGCATTACGTGCATTAGCTCATTCTGTAGGGGTGAGGTCCATTCCTATTCCCTGATGCAGCTCCCCACAAAATGCTTCCCTTCCCTCTTCCCTGCCTTACATTCCTCTGTAGCATTTAGCACTATTTGCCACTTACCGCTTATTTTGTTGATTGTCTCCCTCCCCTACCGGGAGGAAAGCTGCTTAAGGGCAGAGACTGCATCTGGTTTGCTTTGGCCACTGTTGCCCCAGCAGCTGGTGCATTGTCTGACACATGGTGGGTATTTGGTAAATCTCACCCTTGATAGGCATTCATGAAATATTTGTTGAACAAATGAGCCTCCATTTCACAGATGGGAAGACAGAGGCGGAAAGGGCTTAAGGGAATCGTCCAAGATCACACAGCTGATGAGAGGCAGCCCAAGTCCAGAGAGCCTTTAACCACCAGGGCACAGTTCCTCATACGGCGTTACTTGGCCGGTAGTGATGACCACCGTAAATGTCCTCGTGGCTCACACTTAACACCAGCCCTAGAGGCGGCACGTCCTTTGTCTGGGTTCAGAGCTTTGGGATAATGGTGTGGGTGGAGACAGGACAGTTTGAGATCTGGAACCATTGACCCTGATTTCCCGTGCCTCCCTGGGAACTCCAGATATTTTCCATCGCAAAAGGTTCTGAATAACTTAGCACAAGATTTGGGGTAGAATTTGTTGTCTTTGCTGTGCCTCATAGTGTTCTGTCAAGGATAGACTTTGTGCTCAGTACCCCTGTCCTGGGCTCCGTTTCAGCCCCAGGGAAAGCATCTTGCCTCTAGCTCTACTGAGAAGTGGGCCAAAGTAAAAAGGGATGGGATGGGCTCCCAACTTTTTCCATGTAATTTTATTGTCTTCTCTAAATTACAAACAAAAATAGTTTTTAAAATATCACAAAACTACAGAAATATATACCATTGACCCTTAAAGAACACAGGGTTGGGGGTACCAAACCCTTGTATAGTCAAAAGTCTGCATATAACTTTTGACTTACCAAAAACTTAACTACTCAAAGCCTCCTGTTCACTGGAAGCCTTCTGGATGATATAAACAGTCAGGTAACACATTTTTTATATTAAATATATTCTATACTATGTTTATACAATAAAGTAAGCTAGAGAAAAGAAAATGTTAAGACATACATAAGGAAGAGAAAATACATTTATAGCACTGCACTGTATCCAAAAAAAAAAAAAAAAAAAAAATCCGTGTCTAAGTGGACCCACGCAGTTGAAACCCATGTTGTTCAGGGGTCAACTGTACTATATAAATTGAAATCGTCCCATAATTTGCATCCACCCACCATTAGGTGACAATTCTGTTAGTATTTGTCTCTGGGCATACGCTGACAGATAAATAATTCTAAACAAAAAAGTCATCATACCATTTCACAGTGTGTTTCTTTACTTAACAGTATGTCTTGTTTACATCTTTCCCTGTCGGTGTATATAGCTCTAACTTATATGAAGTTATTTAGTGTTTCATTGTATGATGGTACCATCATTCTTTTAACACATCCCCTATTGCTGGACACTTGGATTTTTTTCCAGTTTTTCACTGTTAAAATTTGTGTTTCAGCAAACATTCTTTACTTGTATTTGTGTGCTTGTTCAGGTTTTTCCATAGCATCAGTCCCTAGAAGTGGGACCCTCTGGGCCAAGGGATATGCGCATTGCAAGTTTCTATAGATACTCCCAAATTGCCCTCTTCGAGGTAATAGAAGTTTGTACTTTCATCGAAAGATGAGGTGCTCTGAGCTGGGCAGTTGGTAGGACCAAAAATCCTGCTTGAAGACGGGGACTACAGAACATGCCCGCTGTGGTCCCCTCTCTGCTCTGATATTTGGAGGTTTTATGTGCTCCCAGAGCAGAGAACAGCTCTGATGGCCCAAGAGTTGGAGCCAGACCAAGTAAAAGCCCTCCCTGTCTACATTCTACAGCAGCCTGATGGGTTTCTCGGGAGCTAGCCATCTGAACAGTTTCCAGGGGAGCTGGGTTGCCATCCACCCTAGCTGGGTTGGCACAGGGACCACACTTAGTGACAGGGGCCGGGGAATTAAGTCATCAGTCTTCACCAGCCAAGATCTGGTGGGAAAGGTAACACAAACTGTCCTGGAAATCCTGCGTCTGAGAGCGGCTCGGGGCTTGGCAGGTCACAGAATCCTCGCACCTTGCTTGGCGCTAGCGAGGCCGAGTTATAGAACAGGCAGCTTTTCAGACTCTGAATTCCAAGGTTTCCGGCCAGTGAGGGGGGCCGACCTGTTTATTTATTCACACTCATCTGACTTCAAAGCAGTAGGTTTTTTAATTTGAAAGAGGCATCCAAATCAACCAGAACACTTACTGAAAATGCAGTCTTGAGCTCCACTCACAGAAGTCCTGATGCAGTAGTTATGGGACAGGAGCCGGGAAACTGCATTTAAAGAAGCTGCCCAGGTAATTCTGAAACAGGCGCTGTCAGGACCCCACTCTATTTTTTTTTTAAAGAGTTTATTTATTTATTTGTCAGAGAGAGGGAAAACGAGCAGGGAGAGTGGCAGGCAGAGGGAGAAGCAGGCTCCCCCCTGAGCAGGGAGCCCGATGCGGGACTCGATCCCAGGACCCCGGGATCACGACTCGAGCCGAAGGCAGACGCTGACCAACGGAGCCACCCAGGCATCCCCCCACTTTATATTATAAAGTGAGCCTTGGCCATCCATTCTGACTTTCTGGGGACAAAGCAGAGGCTAACAGGTACTGCACGATCCACTTGTGACCTAGCAATAGGTTTGGCATAACGAGCAGTGACGAAAATACACAAATCTTGGGTTTAGTTTTCTCCTCTCCCTTTCTTTTCTTTCTGTCAACAGACTACATCCTTAAATGTTCCCTAACTGTCTGGGAACGTTTGTCGGGAAACATCCTAAGTGTTTTCATTTCAAACAACACTCCAGTACTTCTTGCTCTCTCTTTTACCCCATGATCAGACATCACTCCTTTGGGGAGTAGGCTCTGTTCTGGTACCTGTACAGTAATCCATACTGATCTGATAATGGGAGGTGTCTGTCTTGGATCATAGAATCAAAATCACAAACTTTCACAGAAATGAGTGAAGGGGGTCAAAAGGTACGAATGTCCAGTTATAAATAAATAAGTCCGGGGGGGGTGCGGTGCCTGAGTGGCTCAATTGGTTAAGCATCCGACTCTTGATTTCAGCTCAGGTCATGATCTGAGGGTCGTGAGATCCACATGGGGCTCTGCACTCTGCGCAGAGTCAGCTTGGGATTCTCTCTCTCCCTCTGCCCCTCCCCCTGTTTTCTCTCTCTCTCTCTCTAAAATAAATAAATCTTTTTTAAAAATTAAAAAAAAAGGGGGTGCCTGGGTCACTCACTAGGTTGGGCATCTGCCTTCGGCTCAGGTCATGATCCTGGAGTCCCAGGATCGAGCCCCACATCAGGCTCCCTGCTCAGCAGGGAGTCTGCTTCTCCCTCTCCCTCTGCCCTTCCCCTCCACTTGTGTTGTCTCTCTCTCTCTCAAATCTTTTAAAAATTTTTTTAATTTTAAAAAAATAATAAGTCCAGGTGATATAATGTACAACATGGTGACTGTAGTTAATAATACTGTATTGTATATCTCATCACAAAAAAAATTGGAACTTTTATATGGTGATGGATGTTAACTAGACTTACTGTGGTGATCATTTTGCAGTATATACATATATCCAGTCATTGTGTTGTACACCTGAAATGAATACAAGGTTATATGTCAAATATATGACATATATCTAATATATATCTAAATAGAAACAAAAGACAAAAAAAGGCTTTTGAACCATCTTTAAAAAAAAAATCACAGACTCTCAGCTGGGAGAAGATTGGAGAATCTCTAGTGCAGGTTCAGAAGAGGAGCTGAGGTTCAGAGGGGAGAAGTGATTTATTCAGTCTTCCCTCCCAGAGAAAGCAGCAGAGCTGTGACTGGACTCCAGGTCCTTCCCTATCCAGACCAATTACTTTTTCACTACCCTAGTAAACACAGTTTATAGGAAATGTACAATCCATGGAATTTCACAAAGGAAATGAAAGGTTTGACTAAGGTAAAAGGGGAGAGTCCTGTCTGTTGGAGTGTGGACCATGGGGAGGCACATGAGGCACCTCCTGTGGGTATGGAATTGAAAGGGGTGCCAAAAACTCAGTCATCACGATAAGCAATAGTTCATTGCAGCATTTTAAGAATCAAAATTCATGCAAAAATCCATGATTAACAAAACTTAAAAATTGTAAATAAAGACAGGATCAGTTTTACTGATTATTTCCTTTTTGCCCTAGGCTTCAGTTTCCACTGCACGCGGCACTGTTCCATTGACAGGGATAGAAATTGTCAGCAGATATGTTTGGATTTTAACAGGAAATCAATGTTAAGCCACCGTTTCCCAAAATGTGTCCTTTCGAGTGTGGGTGGAGCCAGGTGGGGAAGAGGTTCTATTGTCAAAGTATCTTCTTTGTGGTAATTCCTACTGCACTTACGCCAGTTAAAGGTTTTGAGAAGTGCTTCAGAAATTGCCAAATCTTACTTGCATACAGAATCCTTTTTCGCATCATCCAGAGAGGATACTTCAGAAAAGCTTCCTTAACTCCCAGACTGGGATATGTGTGCCATTGGCAAGGTAGGGCGAGAGAGATTGGAGGGCTTTGGAGAACTCTGGATTCCCAGCTCATCCTGGGCTAGCAGCTGCTTATTCCATCTGTGTGGAGGGTGAGGCTAGCCAAGCCCAGGCTGCCTCAGGAAGCCTGCTGAAGGGCACAGATCGAGAGCAGGAAGGGAAGTTTGCATGGCCAGGTTCAGTGTTTTTATGCTTTCCAAGAACTCAGTCCTGGCTTTGCTCTTGTCAGAAACAGGGAAATGGGGGCACCTGGGTGGCTCAGTCAGTTAAGCATCTGCCTTCAGCTCAGATCATGATCCCAGGATCCTGGGATCAAGCCCCGTGTCAGACTCCTTGCTCAGCAGGGCTTCTGCTTCTCCCTCTCCCTCTGCCCCTTTCCCTGGCTCGTGTTGTCTCGTGTGCAAGCACACTCTCACTCTCCTCTCTCCCTCTCTCAAATAAATACATCAGTTCTTTAAAAAAAACAAAAAGAAGCAGCAGAGAAATGGGTTGGTGGCAGCTTCATTTATGTTGATGAGTGGAGAAGAAAGGAACAGGGTAGAGCAAGACCGTACTTTTTCTCCCTCTTACTCAGGGTTCTTTGGTCCCCTGGCCAGAGATTTAGGAGCATTACATGCTCAGGAACAGCCCTCTGGTTGGTCTGCGATCAACACCTTCCTAGATGTATTATGAGAAACAAAGGAAACCAAGCTTTCTTTCCAAGGTCATGGTAAAGGAAAGTACCCAGACCTTTGCTATTTCAAGTGTGGTCTGTGGACCAAAAACATCAGCATCTCCTGGGGGCTTGTTAGAGATTCAGAATCTTGGACCCAGCCCCAGATGCAGTGGATCCAAATCATCATTTTAAGAAGATACCTGGGTGACTTGCATGCCTGCTCAAGTTTGAGAAGAAGCTGCCTTTGGAAGTCTGGAGAACTAATTCAGTCCCTGCCTCTGTCACTGACTCCCATCATCCTCCATGACCTTGGGCAAGTTGCTCATCTTTTTTTTTTTTCCTCTTTTCAGTTTTTCACCTGCCGGTACCACACTGCCCTCCCCTCCAGATATGGGGGTTCCAGCCATACCCGTCTAGCATACCAGAAGGGGGATGCATTACACATATTCACCTTTCAAACTGTCATGGGTACGTTCTTGCCACTCTTTGTGGTAATTTTTAATACAGACTTTATAGGTGTGTAACAAGCAGAAATGTGCAGGAATCATGAGTTGCAGCCCAATGAATTATTGCAGTCCTGCACCACTCCCAGGTCAAGCACCAGGCTGCAGAAGCCCCCTAATGCCCCTCCCACCTTCTGCCCCTCCCTCGTCTCCAAAGCAAGCACTGTCCTAACTTCAAACAGTTCGGATTCGTTTGGGACGGTTTTTAATGTTACATCGTGGAATCGTACTAGTTGTGTTCTTTTGTGTCTGACATTTTTCACTCCATGAGCTTCATCTGTGCTGTTGCGTGTAGCAGGAATTCATATTTATGCAATAGGAAGTTAGCCATTAATGAAAAGGATTTTGTGAATTGTGGCCACTGGTTCAATGCTCGAATGTGTGGATGGATGGTTCTTTACTTCTCTCTTTGCCTCCTGTCAGATCTCTGACTAACAGCCCTGTGGCCATATTCCTTGTACTCTTTCTACTCATGCGAATAAAAGGCAGGAAGTAGGAGTTCTGAAGTGGTTGCTGTGTGACCATGGGCACATTATTCCCGCTCTCTGTTACCCACTTGAAAAACTTGCATCCCAGTGCCTAGTGAGTTCACCTATAACAACAGGCAGAAAACTACTCGCAAAGTGGCAAATACGAGGTGAAAGACAATGAGAACATTCCGTCGGATGTCGCTGCCCCAGCACTGTTCTAAGTTCAGTGTATTCACCCCCTTACTACTCACTGTCACCAGAAATGAGGTGGAGTCTACTCTTCTTCCCATTTTACAGATGAGGGAACTGAGGCACCATGCTGGCCAGGGTCTTGCCTGCGGAGGCATAGCTCTAGGAGGCCAAGCTGGAAGGTGAACGTCAAAGTCAGTGCTCTTCTCTACTCCCCTGTGCTGCCTCTCATGGTGGCGGGGAGGGGCTTTATTCATCCTGCGGACAAGCACAGGAGAGACACTTTCAAACCCAAAGTGGCCTGGGAGAACCTCCCTCTGGCTCCCATTTGCCTCCCTATCCTCACACCATGCTCTGTGCCCCAGTGACGCTGCTCTCCTGTCCCTTCTTCGAGCACTCAGAACTTTGGTACAGAATGTTCTCGTTGTTCCCTCTGCCTGGAACGCTTTCCCCCACTCTTGGTGTGGCTGGTCCTTCACGTCCTCGAGGTGTTAGGATAATTATCATGCACCACCACGGGGTTCTTTGCCAGCATGCAGTCTAGGTAGAGCTAGTCCTTTATTCTCTAGGATAGCCTTGTGTTTCCTCCTTCCTCTGATTACTCCCCGGAACAGCTGCACTGATATGCTGATTGAGTTGTCTGTCTTCCCTGTACCGTGTAAGAGCCTTTGGAGGTGTCACCAGAAAGGGCCTGCTTCCCAGAGCCTGGCAATGGCTTCGTCTAGAATCTTTGAAGAGACCAAATGGATCTCCAAGGCCCTGGCCGCCCGCTCTCTGCCGCTGGAGAGCCATTGAGCTTCTGCTCCGTGTCATCAAGTGATTCCTAAACATAGACTCCAGTGTGGTCTGCTTGTTGACTTGGGTAGATGGATTCTGGAAAGCAGCATTGCGGTCAGTGTGAGTCCAGAGCAGACCCTGACAAACAAGCTTCACCTGGTTTGAATTTTTTATGCATCCTTTCAATTAGCAATAGGCTTTGTGGCTACTTGGCCACAATCCCCCACGGAGCTGGAGAGGAGTTAAAATTGACCCCACATGTTTCTAAAAATGTCACTTCCTGGTCTCCCCCCTCACTATCTTTTACACGTCAGTCTCTATTGGGGTAACTTTATGAGGAAGTTAATGAGCAATCCAGCAGATAGAAGGCAAGGGACTTCCATTCTGAATCAGGGTTTTGATCTTGACCAGGCGCTCTCTGGTAACTGCCCTGGGTCTGCAAAGAAAACGGCTTTAGTCCTATTGTGACACTTGTCACTTCCCAGCCACTCTGGCTCAAAGGCAAGTCTCTGGAATGAATGCTGCTAGAAGCCAAGGCCTCTGTTGGGGCAACCAGAATTGCTCATGGCCTTCTTTCGAACCCGCTGGTTGTGAGGCAGCTGTTCTTTATTTTGGGCCAGTCTCACCAAGTGGTCAGGGACAAGGAAAGGGCCCTTCCCTGGAGGGGAATCGGGGCAGGCAGTGGGGTGATGCGAAGTCAGAAGCGTGCACCTCTCCCCCCAGCCCGCCTCAGCCTCCCTCTCGGCAGCAGCTGCCTGAAGAAAATTGTTTCTTGCATCTGCCAGCACTTTCCCTGGAACCCCAGAAGCAGATGGTGGACACGTGACTGTAAGCACTTATGACCAGCTCGTCCCTTGGGACCCCCTAGACAGGCTGTGACCAGAGTTAAGGATGGAAGAGAGCTGCGTCAGGGCTCGAGATTTCAAAAGCTTCAGAGGGAGGAGGAAAATAAGACAGTGAAGGCCTTAACCCCAGGGAACTCTTGAAACCCACTGAGGGAGAGACAGACTGTGAGGAGTGGGTGTGCTGAGGGGAGTTTAGAGCGAAAACAACTTTGCAGTTCCCCGATTTGGGAGACATTACCACCCCCAGCCTCGTGGAATGCACTCATCCTTCTCTAGAAGGAGAGCGTGTCCAGCCTGTCTGGTCGGGCTCATGTTTGCCTTGTGGGGTGGAGCAGGATTTAGCCAGCTTTGCCGAAAGATCAGGAACAGAGTCCTTCTTAGGCTGTGGTCCGCAGCAGCCCCAGGATTGCATCTGTTCAGGCAGGAGTCCTCAGCCAGGGCCGTTTTACTCCCACAGGACACTTGGTGGTGTCCGGGGACATTGTGAGTTGTCACAGCTGGAGGGGTGTGCTCCTGGCATCTAGTGAGTAGAGCCCAGGGATGGTGCTAACGGTCCTACGACACACACAGCAGCCCCCATACAGCAAAAAAAAATTATCCTGCCCGAGATGCCAGTAGTACCAACGTTGAGAAACCCTGAATCAGCATCTGAGGGTGCGGGCCTTCCTGGAGTCGAAGCATCTTTCGTTGCCAAGAAGATTGTCCCTGAGACTCTGTCACAACTCTGGCACAGCGTTCCTCTAAACCTCAGGGGCGTGTGAATCACCAGAGAGGCTCCAGTGCAAATGCAGGTCGGGAGTCCACAAGTCTGGGTAGGACGCCATGGCCACTGGCCACAGGTCACACTCTTAGTAGCGAGGAACTTTGACTGTGTCCATAATTTCTCCCTTATCCTTTCCCCTCCCCCTCTCTTTCCAGCCCCACCCTCAGCCTTCCCCGTCCTGCTCTGCTCGAACATTCCGTGCCCTGTCACTGAGGAACATGTGGTGGTGGTTAAACTCCACTGCCCAGATGACAGCTTCTCTCCAGCTATTGCCAATTTGGAATTCTGAGTGTTGATGAAATCAGCTGACTTAGTCGGAAAAAGGATCCCAAGGGACCTGATCAAACTACCCCTCCCACACGCACCCTTGAATCAGCTTGTCCCTCAAAGCCATTTTTTGTGCAGGCCCTGAGACACTTAGACTGTGCAGAGCGCACGACTTTGGGGGATGCTTAGGCTTGATACAGCTTCCCAGCACATTCGGGGTCTAAACCAGAGGTTGACGGTTTCTAGAAAGGACCAGATAATAGATATTTTAGGCTTTGTGGGTCATACGGTCTCTGTTGTGACTACTCATTCCTGCCGTTGTAGTGGGAGAGCCTCTCTAGATGGTATGCAAATGAATAGGTGTAGTGGTGTTCTAATAAAACTATTTACAAAAAAAAGTAGTGATCTGAATTTGGACCCTGGGCTCTAGTTTGCAAACCCCCATTCCAGACAATTCCTATTCACGTCTCTGCTTCAGAAAAAAAGAAAAAGTCATAAAGGGAAAACCCTACTGCGGGCGAACTAAATCATCAGTGCGTCGTAAATGCCTAGAGGGCTAAGGTGAGTAGTTCCTCTTTCTTTTACTGCCCAGAAATGTAAAATGAGAATGCACCGTTTAGGTTGGCAGAAACACAACTGTCTTTCTGTGCCAGTTTCTTTGGAGGGGAGGGATAGGACTAGAAAGGGCAATAAATAAGGAACAGAAAGATACAGCAAAAAGGGCTGCGTTACCTTGAAGTCTGCGTTGGCTTCTCTCTTGACTTGAGCACGTCCTTTCTGCTCTCAGAATAAGCGGAGAGAGGGAACACCGCAAAGATTGCCTTTCTTCCATCACACCCAGGGCATTCTTTGAAGGCATTGATTTTTCTCACTGTCACCGGCTTCTCTGAGACCTTCCATTTGCGGTGCGGGGCTGTTGCTCAGACTGACATGCTGGTTTTGCTTACAGCACCCGGGCTGTAGCTTCATGCTGACAGTTTAACCACAGAGGAGCAGAGGCGAAATTCCACGCCGACCTCTCCTTTTTGGGGGCAGGGCCTGCGGTGCTGACGGAAACCTGCAGCCCCTGCAGTTTGTGTAGCTCCTGGCCACACCGATCGCTGGGGTAAGAGTAAATGCAGGCTGTTCGCTACACAGTGCCCGAGCACCGCTCACAAATCCTGCATTAGTTGGGGAGGAAAAGACCCTCTCTGTCTATTAAGAAAACAGTTCCACTGGAGAGAGAATGACTTCGAATCCATGGCTCATGCAGTCTGATGGGATTCTTCAGCCAGGTTCTCCAGAATGTGTTGGGGCACTGGGATCATGCCAGTGTCACACGTGGGGTCAGACTCTGCGGGCTCCCCAGAGAATTGAGTTGGCAGTCTCTGCCTCCCCTACCACACCTCACTTGCGGGCATGCACATGCACACATCCCGGCTTAGGCAGCAAGAAAAGTAAAATGTGTCTGTTGCAGCAGGAGAGAGTGACATAGGAGAGCCCCATTTGCTTGGACTCTATCAATATGCAGGGATTTGACACTGAGTCTCATGCTACACAGACAAATGGAATAAAGAGATGAATTTCCTCTGTGTAGAGAAGTAGTCCCCAGCTGCAGTTTGGAGGTACAAATTATTTTAACTGTGGCTCATCTTCAGTGAACATTGCCATGTGTCTGGCCTGCGGGGGGTGTTGTCGTTCTCAGATTCATTCATTCATAGGATCACACCTTCATGCATTTGTTTGCCTTTACATCTGGCTGGGTATAAAATTCTTGGGGCATGCTTCCTTTCATTGGCAGTTTGGGATCTTGCTTACTACTTTCTTCCAGCATATAGAATACTGCAATACCAGGCAGCAAGGTGAGGGCTAGCAAACAGGCGTCAGTTCCTGCCCTCTTGGAGGTTCCAGACTAGCCCAGGACTTGAAGGTGAAAGAGAGACCACACAAAGGTACTGCAATTGTGATGAGTCTTAACGAGGAAAAGTACATTTCTCCTCCTCTAATGTCACTACAACTTCCCAACTCAGATACTGTCGTTATACCCATTTTAGAGATGTGTCTCTAGAGGCCCAAGGATTGCCCCAAGTCACCCAGCCAGGAAGTAGTTCTCCATTTCAGCTCACAGGGAGGGAAGGAAGGTTTCTTAAGTTGAGGTATGATCTGTGATAGTCTGGGGGGCATGGAAGCTGCTAATTTAAACACATCTCCAGAGCTGTGATTAATAAGCCCAAACACTTTGTGCAGATCGAGGAGCTAATTATAAAC